>NC_056733.1:947131088-947485570 GCF_019279795.1 Protopterus annectens
GAGCCGAAACATGCTTCAAAGCTAGGGTATCGAGCTCCAGCCGGAGCAGACACTGGTGCCGAAGCCAGGGTATCGGTGCCGATCGGCGCCGATACAGAAACTTCCAAGGAGGAAGGATCGGCTCCAGACGGAGCCGATATCGACTCTGGAGGAGTCGGAACCAAGGCCACAGACTTGGACACCAAAGTCTGGGTCTTGGGTGGCTTAGAGGGCTTCCCGGAGCCGACCTTAGCCGGGGAGCTCTCAGGTTTAAGGAGACCCCAAGGATCAACTTATTTCTATGCTCCTGCAGGACTCTCTGGCTGAAAGAATGACAAATAGCACAGGAGTCCTGCAGGTGTAGGGGTCCCAGGCAATAAATACAAGTGTGACTGTCTGTCAGAGACATCTTCTGACAGCACGAGTCACACTTCTTAAAACCTGAGACCCTAGTGTCTTTTGACATGACCTAGTAGGACACTAACACACACATACTCAGTCCTTAATTACACTAAGTAAAGCACAGACACGCCTACACAAAAAATCCTGACAGGAAAAAGTTGGATGGGAAGGCCTAAGGCCTGACTGACAGAAAAACTATAAAAAGGGGTCGAGGAACTAACGGGAATAGGGTCTAAGTGAATCGGGAACAACTAACTTTAACAGGGAATAAAAAATTTTTTAAACTATGGTGTTGAAAACTCTTTGAAGTGTAAAGAAAGTTCACTTACCAGGAGCTGGTAAAGAAGGTGACCTCATGAGCGAAGTGGCAAACGAGATCTGGGTAATTACCGCCTTGCATCATGGGATATAGTGCTGCCTCGAGCTGGTAAAAGTGATTCTCGAGTTTAGCAAGTGCCGAGTCGGAGCCGAGGATCAGCTCCGAACCCACCATGCAAGAATGAAGGCGAGATTGACAACTTAACATTATATATTTATAGCCTGCATCAGTAGTACAGAGGAATAAAGTCCTAACTATGGTCCAAGTGACCCAAGTCGCTGAACAAGGAGAAAATTACAGTTAGCTGCCTGTCGGGTGCCAGGATCAGCCACATAACGCATGCACTCAAGTCACTCCACAAGTACAAACACGACTCTGTCATTGTCCATGCTAGAGTGAATGACTTGAGATGTACCTCCCTGGACTACATGAAGAGAGACATGGAAGAGCTCTTGGATCATGTAACCCAGGCAGGTATGACCCTAGCCCTGAGTAGCATCCTGCCTTCGCCTAGAATGATACCACAGTATAAGGACAAAATGATTGACTTCAACAATTGGTTAAGCTTCTGGTGTCATTCAAAGGGGATCCAGTATTTGTCTGCCTGGGAAGGCATGATCGACAAACCACGATCCTTTGCCAGAGATGGTCTGCACCTGTCACCCCTGGGATTCAGGTTACTGGCTAAAGCTCTTCCCACCCCTATAGTGCCTTTTTTAGGCAAGGTTCAAAGGATAAAACCACCACCGTAACAGATATAAGCATGCAAAATCTGATGGTAATGCTACTCAATGCTAGAAGTCTAAACCTCAAAATGCACTCTCTCGAGGCACTCCTAAAAATGGAGAACATCGATATCTGTGCAGTGACTGAGACCTGGTTCAAGGCTCCAGAGAGCACCACTGCAATACCAGGCTACAATTCTTACCAGACTTTTCGGCCACAAAACCAAGACCGAAACACTAAAGGTGGAGAAGTGTCCATATTCACCAAGGATATTCACACCTCCAGGCTAGTTGCCCAACACAATGCATCTGAAATTCTCCAGGTGCAACTAACACTAGGTAAGACTGCAATCCAAATTGTAGCTTGCTACAGATCCTCCACCATACCCCAAGATGATCACTACACCTTCCTAAACATACTGGAAAATATTAAGATACAGCCAAACACCCTAATACTGGGTGATTTCAACTACCCTGCCATTAATTGGGAAAACTACTCGGGTACCAACTCCTTTCCCCAACGGTTCTTGGAATTCATAAATTCCAACACCCTGGATCAAATAATCCATTGTCCCAACAGGGACTCCAATAGCCTAGACCTGGTCATTACCAACATGGGAGATAGATGCTCCACACCAGTGGTCACCCCCTCATTGGTCAGGTCTGACCATAAGCAAATCACCCTTGACATCCACATCCCACCCCCGAGTAAGGAAACCTCCTTAAAAAACTTCTCCAAAGCCAACTTCATGCTACTGAAGTCAGATGTGACAAACTTCACAACACCCACGGAGATGGGGGATCTGGAAGTTCGGCTGCAGAATCCTACACTAAGGCACTGTACGAGCACATCCACTCGTGCATGAATCGTGCCATCCCAAATAGAACCAAGATGCTCTTCTCCAAAAAAAGGAAGCCAATCTGGTGGTCCCGTGCTACAAACAAGCTACACAACAGAAGGAAGAAACTGTGGCAGAAAAAAGGAAAATCCCAGGATGCAAAAAACTCCCTCACCAGCCTCAGTAAGAAGCTGAGATCCCTGATAAAATCCTCAAAAGATAGTTACAAAAATAAAATTGCCAAAGATTCCAAAGACAACCACAAGGCATTCTATAGTTATGTCAAGAATCTAAATGGCAATGCTCAGATCTGCTCTGAGCTACAACAGAATGGCGTTAAATGAGAAGTTATGTACCTACCATAACGTTCCATCTTAGTTGTCTTCTTCTCGCCTTCTTTCTTGCTGGATGGGTTCAGAGCCGAACCACGGCTCCGACTCGGCCTATTACTAAAGCTCGAGAGCTATTTTTACCGGCTATCCTATGTCCCATAATGCTAGGCGTGATATACCCAGATCTCATTTGATAGCTAACACTATGGACATACATTGTCCCCACCATGACAGAGTATATATATATATATATATATATATATATATATATATATATATATATATATATATATATCTACCTCTATACATCTAGGTATACAAAACTCTTATAAGAGTTACCAAGAAAGGGAAAGAGGTAGCTAAGGAGATAACTCTCATAACACATCTCAGAAGATACTCTCGGTCTTGCCAGGCTTGGGGGATGGAGGGTGGGACAGAAGAAAGAAGGCGAGAAGATGTCAACCAACATGGAACGTTATGGTAGGTACATAACTTCTAAATGTTAAGTTGTCAATCTCGCCTTCATTCTTGCTGGATGGGACAGCGTGCCTAGCACCTTAGTCCTGGGTAGCTCAATGGAACAAACTATTGAGTACAGTGGAACCAAAATCAGCCCTACTTCTAGAGGTCATGTCCAGCTTGTAATGAGAAATGAAGGTATGAGGAGAGGCCTATGTGGCCGCTGCACAAATGGAATCCATTGGCAATCTTGCCTGAAAGGCTACTGAAGAAGCTAATGCTCTGGTTGAATGAGCTCTGGGCTTAATAGGGAGCTCTTTATGACTCAATTGGTAAATCAACATGATAACAGAGGTCAACCACCTGGACAAGGTTACTTTGGAAACTGGTAGGCCTCGTTTCCCTTCCGCGTAAGACAGGAAGAGCTGTTCTGATTTCCTCGTCTGCTTGGTTCTATCCAGGTAGAAGCGTAATTGACGGTGAACGTCTAGACAATGTAACTTCCGTTCAGACCTATTGGTATAAAGTGGGAAGAAAACAGGAAGATCGATGGTCTGATTCAGATTTTTTTCAGAGAGTACTTTGGGTAAAAAGGACGGATTAGTCCTAAGTGACACTCTATCTTTATGAAAAAACAAGGTAAGGAGGGTGAACACAAAGGGCTTGAAGCTCTGATACCCTTCTCGCTGAAGTGATGGCTACTAAAAACAGAGTTTTCCAAGAAAGCAACTTTAATGAACAGAAAGCCGCAGGTTCAAAGGGAGGGAGAATTAAAGACGACAGCACCGAATTTAGGTCCCATGGTGGGGGAGGATCTTTTACCGGGGGCCTAAGTAAGAGGGTTCCTTTTAGAAAGGCTTTACAAAGTTTGTGTGACATAATGCTGGTCTCTGACAATCCAACGTGAAAATTCACAATGGCTGCCAAGTGAACTCTGATGGTGGCTGAAGAAGATCCCATTTGAAAAGGTTCTGCCAAAAAGTCAAGACTGTATGGACAGGGACTGTAAAAGGGTCAGCTTGTTTCTCCCCTGCCCAAACAGAGAAACGCTTCCATTTGCTAGCATAAGTCTTTCTGGTAGTAGACTTGTGCGAAGCGAGGATGATGTCACGAACTGAATGAGAGATTGAGGGAAGCCTGGCTAGGGTTGGAAGTGGAGCAACCAAGCTGTGAGGTTGAGAGATCGAAGGGACTGATGCAGCCCGCCCGACTGATGTGTCAGAAGATCTGGCATTGGGTCCAGATGCCAGGGTTGATCTAGTAGATGATGTTGCAGGAAAGGAAACCAAATTTGTCGAGGTCAGTAAGGGGCAACAAGGATCATTCTGGATCTCAAAACAGTTGCTTTCTGGATTAGCTGAGTAATTAAGGGAAAAGGGGGAAAAGGATACAGAAGACCCTGGGGCCAATCGTGGACTAGAGCATCTCTGGGGGGAAGACCTGGGGGAGGGAAGAGGGTGAAGAAGTCTGGGCACTTGCTGTTTTGAGGGGTTGCAAAAAGATTGCAGCAAGGCTGACCCCACCTCCTGAAGATTTTTTCCGCTACTAGCTGGTTGAGAGACCACTCGTGGGGCATGACAATGGCTCTGCTCAGCCTGTCCGCTATGACGTTGGACTTCCCGGGGATATGCGTTGCTACCAGAAACCATTGAGAAGAGATCGCCCACTGCCACAGTCTGAGTGCTTCTCCACATAGGGGGTAGGACCTGGTTCCGCCCTGCTTGTTGATGTACCACACTACAGACATATTGTCTGTCTGAATTGCAATAATCCTGGTGGGTAGAGAGTCTTGAAGGGCCTGCAACGCTAAAAGTGCCGCTCTCATTTCCAAGACATTTATGTGCAGGTGGCTTTCGAAAGGCTGCCATGTGCCCTGGACTGTCCTGCCCTGAAAATGCCCCCCCACCCGATCAGGGAGGCATCCGTTGTCACAGTAGCTACAGGAGGAGGAAAGATAAAGGGTCTGCCCTGAAGAACCTGAGGGGAGACCATCCACCACGAAAGGTGTCTTTTGCATGACTGAGTGATTAGAATGCTGTGTGACATTGGAAGCTGTTGAAAGGACTACTGGGAAAACCGCATCCATTGCAGGATCCGCATGTGAAAACGAGTTAGGGGAAGTAATGTGATAGCTGCTGCCATGAGACCTAGGGTTTTTAGTACGAATCTGGCCTGGACTCTGCTCTCTTGTAGTAGGATTTGAACATGACCTCGAATGTCTGAAATCCTTTGTACAGGCAGTTTTGCGGACAGTTCGACAGTGTTTAAAACGGCGCCTATGAAGGTAATAGACTGACAAGGCAAACTTTTCGGAGTTTATAGAGATACCTAGCTCGTTGCAAATTTGGAGGGTATAATCTCTGGAATGGAGTAGCTGACGCTTGGTGGTGGCAGTAAGGAGCCAGTCGTCTAAGTATGGAAACACCTGGAATCCTTTTAGTCTCAGGTGAGCCGCAACCACTGCCATGCATTTGGTATATACCCTGGGGGCTGTGGTGAGGCCAAAGGGCAGGGCTCTGAATTGGTAGTGACTGGCTCCCAGCCGGAAGCGGAGAAACCTCCTGGAGCGCCTGTTCATTTTGATACGATAGTACGCATCCTGAAGGTCTATAGAGCACATCCAGTTGTCCTGACCCAGGAAGGGTAGAATGGACTGAAGTGTGACCATCCATAATTTCGTTCTTTGAACAGACTTGTTCAGCCTGCTGACATCCAAAATAGGTCTCCAGTCCCCTGTCTTTTTTGGTACCAAAAAGAACTTGGAGTAGACTCCGGATCCTTGTTGGTCTGCTGGGACTGGCTGGATGGCTCTTTTTTCTAGCAGCTTTGAAATTTCTAGTGCTGCTTGATCCCTCAGACCGAATGGACCATCTGGAAGGGGCCCTTTTGACAGTTGAGGGGTATGAATAAAGGGAATTTTGTAACCCTCGGATATGATCGACCGTACCCAACTGTCTTGCGTGAGGGAATGCCAGGCTTCTGGGTACAGTGATAGTCTTCCCCGACTGCCTCTGAAGGTGGACAGTCTAGCAGCTCCTCAGGGGTGCTGGAAGGGTTTGTCAGAGAACGATTCTCTGCTACCCTGATTCTGCGGACCCCCCCTGCCCCTCGGGCGGCGTCTGTTATTGTTCCCTCCTCTGCCTCTGGAGGAAAGCTCACCACATGCGTCAGGCAGTACTTCCTGAGGTTTGCGGAACCACATTTTCCCACCTTTCTGACCCTTAGGGTATGATCTAGAAGGGGTAGAAAAACGGACTCCTACGGCAGAGAGAGTCTCGTCTTCCTGCTCGCACCTGGTCAATGTATCCTTCACTTGAGGTTCAAACAAGGCAGAACCATCAAAGGGGGTGTTAGTGAAGGACGCCTTGAAGGGGTCAGCAAAATTGCAAAGCTGCATCCAGGCGTGCTCCTTAGAGCGATGCCCGTGCCTGCAGCCCTACTCGCTCCATCGGCTGCATAGGAAATGAGCCGCATGGAGGAGTTGACAATAGAGTTTAGGGTCCCCAGCTGGGAGTTGATCTTTTCCTGAGACCCCGCAGCTGTTGGGCCCTGTAAGGTATCACCCAGTTCCTTGAGAAGGTCTCTCTGGAGACAGGTGAAATGGCACAAATAATTCAGCGACCGCATAGCAAAGGTCGCTGAGGAAAACATCCGCTTGCCATACCTGTCCATAGTCCTAGATTCCTTATTAGGAGGATGGACAGGTACTGAAGGGTCAGCCAACTCCTTTTTAGTGGCCGCTGCCACCACCATGGCATCAACAGGGACACCTTAGTTAGAAACTGCTTGTCAGAAGGGGCTGTAATAAATTTTGTAGGCCTCCAGGGAGTTGGTTCCATAGTATCCAGAGCCGTCCACGCCTTTCGAGTCACCACATCCATGAGCGGGTCGAAAGGCGGAGACACCCAGGAGGTGAAAGGGCGAGAACCGAACGCATCCAGGTACACCGACTCGTCCTCAGAAGGGTTAAGGACAGACCAGTTTCCTCTCTGCTTAAGAATCTCCAGGATGTCAGAAAATGAGACATCCTCAGAGGGGGACCTTAGGGACCCTTCTGAGTCATCCAAGTCAGTGTCCGATGTGACTGACTCAGGGGAGTCTACATGCTTCCTCTTGCATTTTCTCTTTCGAGGGGGCTCCCCTGAAGGATCAGGGGAGGCCTCTGAAGAGGAGGATACACCCAATGGGGCTACCTGTAGCGTCGGTTCTCCACGCTCTGGAGAGCGGGTAGAGACTGAAGCAGGCACCATAGAGGGAGCAGCTGAAGGAGCAGACCGTGGAGCAGGCACAGGGGCCAGCACACTCCTCATGACCTCAAAGGCACCCCCTATCAGGCAGGGAAGGGGTCCCCGCTCCGAAGAGACAAGGACTCCTCCCGGTACCGAGATGGATGGCTCAGAGGCCGATGTCGGGGCCAAACTCACCTGTGCCGAAGCTCCGAGAGGGAGAACAGGGTCGGACAAGGGTCCGATGCTACTTGCCCCGTCGGAGCAGACGAGTGTCTCGGCGCCCAAATCCCTCCAAGGATGGAACCAAAGAAGAGATCGGAGCCAATGAGGGAGCCGAAAGGAGTGGTATCGGCTCCGATGTTCCAACAGTCCCGACCCCTACGATCTCCGGCTCCGAACTCACAGGAAGAGTCGGTGGAGGAATCGAAGACGGAGTAGTGAAAGCCACTGCCTGATGAGGAGGGCTATGCAACATTTGGGCCAGTGCCTGCGACTTAAGTAGTCTGCTAACCACCCTCTCGAGGTCATGGTCCAACAGCCTGGAAGACCGAGAGGAATGGGACCTGTGACTCCGCTCCGATAACAAGGGAGACTTCGGAGCCGAATGGACAGATTCCAGGGAAGGAGACCTGGAATGCTTCTTGCTCGAAGACGGCTCCGACAGCAGAGTCGGAGCCGACTGAGGCCTCGAATCATCGGTTCCAGCCGGAACCGATGCAGTGGTAAGCAGTACCACCACTCGGCGACAGCTCCGAACATGGAGCTGATGGTTTGGCGGGCTTGGAAGGTTTACCCGACGAAGGCTTAGCCGGGGAACCTTCAGGCTTTAACAAGCCTCTCAAAATAAGTTTCTTTCTGCGTTTCTGCAGGACTCTTGGACTGAACGCATGGCAGACAGAACAAGAGTCCTGTAGGTGCAGAGGGCCCAAGCAATATACACAAGTGTGACAGTCTGTCAGAGACATCTTCTGACAGCATGAGTCACACTTCTTGAAGCCCGAGACCTTAGTATCTTTCGACATCCTCAAACAAGGATGACTGGCAGACCAGGACAACTAAGGGAGGTCTAGTCACAATCAGCCAAACACACAAAAAGGTTGTAACAGACCAGAATAAACAAAAAAAAAAAAAACATACTTACTAATACAATTTAACTAGTCACACACATACAGCTACAGACAAATAAGTATGAAGGAGGTTTGGCCAAGGGCCTAACTATTAGGTGAGGGGAAAAACTATCAAAAACTACCTGAGAGGCAATCCTAAACAGGGATCTAAAGGGTAGTAACTATAAAACACTTTTGCTAAGATTTTAACCCAAAAAGCTGACTAAAACAAAAATATTAATACAACCTGGAGCAGTCAAAAAGACGCAACCTCGTAGCTGAAGCGGCAAACGAGATCTGGGTATATCACCCCTAGCATTATGGGACATAGGATAGCCTCGAGCCGGTAAAAATAGCTCTCGAGCTTTAGTAATAGGCCGAGTTGGAGCTGAGGTTCGGCTCTGAACCCATCCAGCAAGAATGGAGGCGAGATTGACAACCTAACATTATACTGATCCCAAGGATATTGCCAATATCCTGGCAGATCGATTTAGTGCCAACTTCACCCCCCCTCTCACCCCCTAAAGGGCCCATCTCAATACCAAAAGATTGCCAAATTCTGATAATCACAGCCACTCAGGTAGAAACAGCACTCTCCAAAGCTAAGAATACAGCATCCATGGGACCAGATGACATTCCCAGGCTGTGTACTATGAACTACAAAATGAACTGTCACCCCACCTAAGTGTCATGTTTAATCATAGCCGCACCTCAGGCTTCATGCCCACTGAGTGGCGCACAGCTACAGTTATCCCACTCCACAAGGGAGGATCCACCTTGGATCCAGGGAACTACCATCCCATCAGTCTGACAAGCCTGATCTGCAAGGGCATGGAAAGCATTATCATGGAACATATAAACAAAGACATTGGCGACCTTCAAACACTGGACCCCACCCAGTTTGGGTTTGTGAAGGGCCGATCTTGTCTCCTGAATCTGATTGACTTTTTCGAATCCGTCTCCAGAGCTGTGGCACACCTCATCACTAAGGGATTTTCATCCAGAAAAAAAAGACGTCATTGTCCCACTGTACTCATCCCTCATTAGACCCATTATAGAGTATAATGCCCCATTTGGTATGTACCTCACAAGACATCTGCAACAGCTGGAAAGGCCACAGAAATACCTCACTAAAAGAATCACAGGCCTAAAGCAGATGCCATATGCTGACAGTCTAAAAAACTCCAGCTATACTCTGTGGCATATCGTCTACTCAGAGGCGATCTCTGCCTAACATACAAGGCCATGTCAAACCCTGAGCTGTTGGACATGCTACACTTAAAGAAATCCCAATCTCTCAGAGCCACACGCTCCAGGGATCTAAATCTTATCACAATGAACAAAACATGCTGGAGGGATAGGTTGCTGACACAGAGACTCCCCATACTTTGGAATAGACTGCCCATACATGTCAAGCAGAGCGCCTCATTGGCCCTCTTCAAAAAGGAACCTTGATGTCTGGATGGGAGATAGGAAATTCACCCCGGGGATCATGTCAGTCGCCCTGCTAGACAGGGGCCCAGAGAAGTAAATATTGTCCAGGGAATTGTTATGGCTAGGCTTGCATAGGCCTTAGGGCTGATAGCCTAGTACCAACCTATGAACCTAAGTCTTATTAGCACCTTGGGGTGCTTGAGGGCAAAGACAGGCAGGGAGGGGAGATGGTGACCGCTCCACTGTCACAATGTCTGCTAAAGGAAACCTCCATGCGATAAGAGAGCCTCTGCAAGAAGGCTGAATGCATCATGTAACAGGAGAGCCTCTGTAGGAAGGCAGAGTGCATGACCATCCAAGGTAGTGATGGAAGCCAATGATGCATTGATGGTGGGCCAGAGACTGTCCCTGGGATGATGCAAGTGCTCACATCACCATCAAGGGGAGGAGTTAAGCCAAAAAATAAGTCTCTCACTGCCAGGATGCTAGACAGAGAACAAAACTTCCCAAAGACTGCCTGGATGATGCTACCCCCCCCCCCCCCGAATAGTCTTCGCCCTAGGAGTTTGGCAAGACTCCTCACCACTAGGGAATAGAAGTTATATACTTACCATAACTGGGCATCTATGTTGTCCAATTTCATTATGCATTATGAATGGATCTTTGGATTCAACTCAGCCATTTCTTACAGACATACAATCTGAGCCTCAAACTCCTCCCTCTCCCATGATGCCCCACTCCTCTTCAAACCCTCAGATCAAGTTTGCGTCCTCTTCCTCAGAATGATTATCCCAAAGACAGTAGAGATACAGAAAAAAGGAGAGATCTACTGGAGTCTAAACTAGGAACCAGAGGGCTCCAAAATGCTCTAGATCACTCTCAGCTGTAAGAAAGGAAGGGGAAAGGAGGGTGGGATGTGATGAATAATGAAACTGAAAGCAGATACCAAGTTATGTTAAGTACACAACTTCTAATCTGATGTTGTCCATTTCATTATGCATCACGAATGGGTCAGAGTCCCCAGCTACATAAACCCCAGTAGGACCTCAAGGTAGGATATGCCTGAGCACTACGAAACCAAAGGATGCTCTGTTCCTGGAAACAATGTCCAACTTGCACTGAAAGACAAATGTACGAGCTGTGGACCAAGCAGCTTCAGCACAGATTTCATCAATTGGAGTTTTAGCAGAAAAGGCTAAGAGATAGACACCGATCTGGTGGAGTGGGCTGTAACTGGATGGGTAAGTTGCTTGCCTTGCTGAAAATTAACTGTGGAAATACGCTCTAATCCATTTGGCTAATGTAACCTTAGAGACTAGCCTAGCTCAACCGGTTTGGTGAAAAGGCAATGAGCAACTGCTCTGGTTTTCTATGAGGTTTAGGTCTATGTAGATAGAAATGTAACTGTCTATGAACATCCAAGGAATGTAACATGCATTCACCTTTGTTGGAGTAGTTAGGAAAAAAATATGGGCAAGTGGATGGCCTGGTTATGTTAGTCTCCGAAGGGATCTTTGGAATATTAAAGTAAGATTTTTTTTAATCTTTTTTTATTTTACATTTGTTGACCGGGATAGTCAGACTGGAATTGTGAATTTTCAGTGGAGGCCCGGGGAGAAAAGCTCCAAAACAAGCAATAAACATTAAAACAATGAAGAAATTTACAGATTTGATATGTACAAAGAATGTAAAAGCAAGTTCTCATGTTAGAGTTTCCCCCAGGTTACAGTCAGGGGACAAATTTTACAGTAAATTGACTAGTAATTAACACTTAAGAGTTAGCCAGGCTTGTTACAGTGGCAAAGCCAGTTTACAGCCAGATGTAGTTTAAGCCTGGTTTTAAATTAGGTTAGGGAGGACAGCAATGTAATATCAGCTGGGAGTAGGTTCTAAACTCTATCAACAGAGTTTGCACAGAGGGAGTCACCGGCTACAGTTAGTTCTGACAGTTTGAATTAGTAGTTTGAGGAGCGAAGCCATCTGGGATTGTTATAGGGGGTGATAATATTCTTAAGAGCTGCTGTATTACCTGGGTTATGGAGGACTGTCTTGGCCACAATTAGAAGGTTAAATTGGATAAAACTGGGAAGTTCTAGCCACTCAAGTTATTTAAGGCTGATGCAGTGGTGTGTTCTAAAAGGCTGACATGTGGCAAACCTGGCAATGTGATTGTAACATGTAGACAGTCTGTTAAGTACAGACTTGTTTAGATTAGAGAAGGGGGGAAACGTATAGAAGTGTTGAGAGTAGGTGAGAGCGGGCTACGACTATCTTAGCTGGAGGGGTTAAGAAGGCTTTAATTCTGTATAGTGACCCAAGTTTTTTATTGACTGCCTTCATCAATTGGTTTATGTGTAGATCAGATTTTAGGTCATCATCAATAATGACGTCTAGTAGTTTTATAGAAGGGTCAGAGGAGATTATTGTCCCATCTTTTGCATTTATGGTGAAGGTAAAAGCAGTGGACCTTTGTGTGGGTGAGAATAGCAGCATTTTAGTTTTTTTGGGATTTAGTAACAATCGACGGTCAGAGAGCCAGTTTTCTATAGTATAAAGGATGGACTCTGTAGCAGATCTCAAGTCTGCAGGAGCTGTAGCTGAACAAATCAGGGTGGAGTCATCAATGTAATGGATACAGCTGATATTATGGATGACAGTATTTAGGTTGTTAATAAAGATGAAAAACAGTAGGGGCCTTAATATGGAGCTTTGTGGGATACCAAGGGTGTTGGGTAATAGTTTAGAGAGCTTATTCTGCCAGAGGACAGCCTGCTGCCTCCCACTGAGGTAGGATTTAAACCACTGAAGGGCTTTAGAAGTTAGGCAGAAAGTCTGCAGGGTGTGAATCAACAGATGATGATCCACCATATCAAATGCCTTAGAAAGATCCAAGAGGAGGGCTGAGGATATGTGATTATTGTTACGGTTATTATTAATGGCATTGGTAAAAGCTAGCTGGGCGGACATCGTGCTACGGTTATTATTAATGGCACTGGTAAAAGCTCGCAGGGCGGAGGTCATGCTACAGTGTGGACGGAAGCCATGTTAGGTATCAGCCAAGAGGTGATTCTGGATTAGGTGGTGCACGAGTTGTTTGTGTATACATTTTTCCATGATCTTTGCAAGTGGAGAAAGTATAGCTATTGGTCTGTAGTTGGAGAATTCAGTGGAGGAACCTCCTTTATGTAGTGGGATAACATAGGATGTTTTCCAAATGGTGGGAATTTTAGCCTCAACTACAGTACAATTAATTAGTACTGAAACTGGATAAGCAATAGCATCAGCTGATTTTTGAAGGTATTGGCAGGGAGTTGGTCAGCTAGTGGGTTTTAATTTTTTGATTAAGGTGCGAATAAATTATGTGGACACTGATTGGAAGCTGAAAGAGAGATTTTATATGGGTGGTACTATCAGGGCCAAGAGAGCTAGAAGGTAATTGGCTAGCCAGAGCTTGAATTGTCTCGGTAAAGAAATAATTAAAACTGACCGAGACATCCTCAGGGGATTTATCAGTGGTAGCAGCGGGGATAGAGGTGGAAGTTTTAACAGGATGAAGCAGATTATTCAGACCTGCCCAGAACTTGAGGGTTGTTCCGGTTGACTGTCTGTAAATTACAGTAGTATTGTTTTTTGTCTTGTAAGATAGATTTTTCTGGTTTCATTCCTAACTTCTCTGTATTTAACTTGATCATGGGGGTCTATAGTAGAGCGCCATAGAGCCCAAAGTTCATTTCTGTTGGTAATTTTTAGTCAAAACATGTTAGAAAGCCATGGTGCAGTTTTTGTTTTTGTTCACTTTAACTGGGCAGGTGCATGCCAGCTAAGGATTTCAAGAAATTTACTGTTGAAATATACAACTGCCTCCTCCAAAGGGAGGTGAGTTAGCATAGACCAATTACAGGAGTTAAATTCCTGCTGGAATTTGGTAGGGTCAAAGTAATTTTTGTTTGACTTTTTGGAGCAAGGGTATTTGCAGATTATTGGCTTTTTGCTTAACTAAACTATATAAGTGAGAAGATGGTCACAAGTCAACAGGGAGGGTACCGGCATTGTACAGTTGGGGGTTACTATTTACGAGTATCCAGTCGAGTATGCTTTCCTTTTGGTTGGGTTGACCTAGCCTGGTAGGGGTAGTTATAATTTGCAAATATTAATGCAGGTTAATGTGGGTAGTAGGGGACTCTAAGAAAGAGGTGCCCCAGTCTATGTTAAAGTCTCCAAACAGTAGGGTTTCTTGGGGGTAGTGACATGAGTGCCAGTGTAGGGTGTCTTCAAGTGTGGCTATATTACTACCCGGGGGAATGTACATGCAGATGTTTATGTATTTACTTTTGTTAATTTGCAGTCTGGCGGCAAGAATTTCTGAATTAGTAATCTGAGGTGGTTGATTAACAGCTATGGTTCCATTCAACTCAGATTTGTAGAGTATAGCTACTCCACCCCCCCTTCCGGGAAACAAGATCAAACCTGTGTATGTTATACCCAGGTGGTAACACTTCATTGTCTGTAGTGCTGGGTTTTAACCAGGTGTCAGATAAACAGAGATTCTCGGGGGAGTGGACAGCCAGGAGTGCATGCATTTCATATATTTTGTTATTAATACTCCTAATACTGAGATGACAGGTCAGGAGAGAGTTAGATTAGGTTCATAGGTTCATAGGTTTATACTAGGCTATCTGCCCTAAGGCATTTATAAGCCTAGCCCAAATTATTGTGGCTTACGCCACCCCTTATATGAAAAAATACTGTGCCCATTAGTTTGTTGTGCCTCTGTCCAGCAGTGACCCAGAGATGATTCCCGGGGTAAACCTACGATCTCCCATCCACAGGTCTAGATTTCTCTTGAACAGAGTCAGCGAGGTGCTCTGCCTCACATGGACCGGGATTTTATTCCACAGCATAGGGAGTCTCTGAGTGATAAATCTATCCCTCCAGCACGCCCTATTTATATCCGTGCTAAGGTTTAAGTCGCTTGCTCTAGTGGTTTTGATGGATTTGGATTTTTGAGGTGGAGCATGTCCATTAATTCCGGGTTGGACATGGCCTTGTATGTCAGGCACATGTCACCTCTGAGCAGACGGTATGCGACTGAATAGAGCTGGAGTTTCTTCAATCTGGCAGCATATGACAGATTTTGGAGTCCCTTTATCCTTTTGGTGAGGAACTTTTGGGGTCTCTCCAATTGCTGCAGATGTCGGGTGAGATACATCCCTAATGGGGCATTGTACTCATCATTGGTCTGATAAGTGAAGAGTACAGGGGAACAATGACCTCACTAGATCTGGATGTGAATCCCTTCATGATCAGGTGGGCAATGTAGAAGGTCTTTCTAACCACTTTAGCAATGTGAGTGTCAAAAGAAAGGCCACTGTCAACCTGGGTCCCCAGGTCCCTGATAACCTCTTCTGTGCTTAGTGGATTGCCACCTATATGGTAGCTTGGGGTTACCTTGTTTTTCCCGAAGGGTATGACTATACATTTTTGGCGCTTAACTTCAGGCCATGGCTCTGGCACCAGCTATCTGTTTCCGTCACTCCCTTCTGAAGGATACCAGTGTCCGATGCACTTTCCACTATGGCCCAGTTTGCAGTCATCTGCAAACTTTGTCAGCCAAAGTCCTCCCATGTTGGCCTGTACTTCTGAGAAGTAGATGCCAAACAATAGGGGCCAAGGACCGAGCCCTGTGGGACACCACTTGTGACCGGCTTGGAGTCTGACACAGCGCCAGCAACTCTAACCCTGTGGGTTCTGTCCTTGCCAGTTTGCAACCCATCTTGTGACATATGGGTTTACATTTAAGCTGGTAAGTTTTTCTACAATACCCGAGTGGGGTATTGTGTCGAAAGCCTTGCAAGGTCAAGGTAGGCTGTATGGACTGCCTTTCCTCATCAATGGCCTTGGTGACTATTTCAAGAAGTCACCAAGTTCAAAAGGCATGATCTTCCCTTGACAAAGCCAAACTGGGTCGGGTCCAATGTCTGCAAGTCCCCTATATCTTTGTTTATGAGCTCCATTATGATCCTCTCCATAGCTTTGCAGACTAGACTTGTTAAGCTTATGGGGCGGTAATTACCAGGGTCCGTGAGGCGCCACCTTTGTGGAGTGGGACCACAGTTGCCGTGACGCCACCCCTTGGGCACGATCCTGTGGTAAGGCTGAGATTAAACAGCTGCCTTATGTGCGGTTTAATTCCTCATTTAGCTCGTAGCACACAGCCGGGGACACCATCCGTCCCATTGATGCTGTGTTTTAGCTTTAGAGAGAGCAGCTTTCACCTGCGCATTTGAGATGTCCGGGAGGCTACACTCGGCTGGGATAGTTATCTCTCCTTTAGGGGAGAGGGTGAAGTTTGCACTGAACCTGTCTGCCAGTATGTTGGCAATGTCTGTGGGTTCAGTGATTTTGTATCATTTTGACTAATTCTGAGCATATCTGTGAGTTTCCACCCAGGTTCCTAACATAGCTGAAAAGGCCTTATGATTGTCCTTTGAATCCATGGCAATTTTTCTCTCAAAATTGGCCTTAGTTGATTTTATGAGTGCTCGTAATTTTTACTAATAATGATCAGGGGTGACTTCCCTTTTATGGATTTTGTTCTATCATGTAATAGCTTTCTCCTCTTATTGTAAAGTTTGTTAATGGCTGGGGTCCACCAGACTGGACGCTTGCCCTTTGTGGAAAGAGTCTTGGTTTTATTTGGGATTGCCTGATCCATGCAGTCCTGGAGGTGTTCATAGAAGGCATTTGTAAGGGCTTCCGCAGCTTGGGTTGTGGTTTCCTCTGACTCAGGGGCCTTGAAGGATACCACACCAGTCTTGAGTAGTGTGAAGTTTGCTTTAGAGAAGTTCTTCACTATGGTCTTTTTGTTTGGGGTGGGGCGGATGTGGATTTCCAGTGAGATTAGTTTATGATCAGATCTCACCAATGAGGGATATACTTCCGTGTGGAGCATTTTGTCCCCATGTTTGTGACAATGAGATCTAGTATATTTTCTCCTCTCGTGGGAACAGTGACTAGCTGTTCCATGGCATTTGAATTTATGAACCCAGGAACCGCTGGGCTAGAAAGTTAGGCTTGAGTAATGTTCCCAGTCTATATTCGGGTAGTTGAAGTCACCCAATATGATGGTGTTTGGAGATACATTTATACCCTCCAGTGTCTTCAGGAAGGCTGTGTGGGGTTCCTGAGTTTGAGAGGGTGGCCTGTAGCATGCTACAATTTGTAGAGCAGTTTTGCCTATTGTTAGTTGCACCTGGATGGTTTCCAAGCTTCATGCGTTGCCACCAACCTGGAGGTGTGAGTATCCTTATGAATATGGATACACCCTCCTTTTGTGGAGTGGTCCGGTTTTGGGGCCGAACGCATGATATGAGGTAAAACCTAATAGTGCCGGGTGCTCTCAGGAGCCTTGAACCAGGTTTCAGTTACAGCACAGACATCGATGTTCTCCATACTGAGAAGGGCCTCGAGGCGTGCATTTTGAGATTTAGACTTCTGGCATTGAGCAGCATTACCCTCAATTTCTTCCCATTTTTGTTTCTAGGGTGGTAGCTTTAGAATTTGAGCCTTGCCTAAAAAGGCACTATGGGGTGGCAAGAGCCTTAGCCAATATCCGGAATCCCAGGGTGACAGGTGCAAGCCGCCCCTTATGGAAGCAGCTGGCTTGTCAAGCATGTCATCCCAGGCAGACAGACACTGGATCCCTTTGAATGACACCAGACATTAAGCCAATTGTTAAAGCTGATCATCTTGTCTCTATATTGTGGCATCATTCTTGGTGAAGGAAGGATACTGCTCAGGGTTAGGGTCATACCTGCCTGGGCTACATAATCAGAGAGCTCCTCTATGTCTCTTTTCATGCAGTCCAGGGAGGTATCGCCTCAGGTCGCTCACACCAGCATGGACAATGACTGTGTCATATTTGTACTTGCTGTGGAGTGACCCGAAAGTGCTTGTGTTATGTGGCGGATTCTAGCCCGATAGGCAGCTTACTGTGACCCTCTCCTTGTTCAGCCTGGTGAGTGGGACGCCAGTGTGTCTGACTATGGAGTCACCTATGACAAGTATGTTTGGTGTTGTATTTGGCCTTAAGGGCTGTGACTGCTTTGCACACTGCTTTGTGGTTTATGTGTTGCTTTTGGGGTGTCTTGAGGTAGCAGTTGTTTGGGTGTCTGCTTAGGAGGCCCTGCTGTTTGTGTAAATTTTTCCATGATCTTTGCAAGTGGAGAAAGTATAGCTATTGTGTCTGTATGTGTTTGAGAATTCAGTGGAGTGGTAGCATTATGTGAGGCTGGTTTTGTGGTGTGAATTTTAGCCTCAACTCCTGTACAATTCTTGCCAGTCCTGAGATGAGAGAGCATCAGCTGATTGCTCCAGTTTGGCTAAATTATGTGGACACTGATTGGAAGCTGAGAGATTTTATATGGGTGGTACTATCAGGGCCAAGAGAGCTAGAAGGTAATTGGCTAGCCAGAGCTTGAATTGTCTCGTAAAGAAATAATTAAAACTGCCCAAGACATCCTCAGATTTATCAGTGGTAGCAGCGGGGATAGAGGTGGAAGTTTTAACAGGATGAAGCAGATTATTCAGACCTGCCCAGAACTCTGTATTTAACTTGATCATGATAGAGCCAAAGTTCATTTCTGTTGGTAATTTTTAGTCAAAACATGTTAGAAAGCCATGGTGCAGTTTTGTTTTGTTCACTTTAACTGGGCAGGTGCATGCCAGCTAAGGATTTCAAGAAATTTACTGTTGAAATATACAACTGCCTCCTCCAAAGGGAGGTGAGTTAGCATAGACCAATTACAGGAGTTAAATTCCTGCTGGAATTTGGTAGGGTCAAAGTAATTTTTGTTTGACTTTTTGGAGCAAGGGTATTTGCAGATTATTGGCTTTGTGCTTAACTAAACTATATAAGTGAGAAGATGGTCACAAGTCAACAGGGAGGGTACCGGCATTGTACAGTTGGGGGTTACTAGTATGCTTTCCTTTTGGTTGGGTTGACCTAGCCTGGTAGGGGTAGTTATAATTTGCAAATATTAATGCAGGTTAATGTAGGTAGTAGGGGACTCTAAGAAAGAGGTGCCCCAGTCTATGTTAAAGTCTCCAAACAGTAGGGTTTCTTGGGGGTAGTGACATGAGTGCCAGTGTAGGGTGTCTTCAAGTGTGGCTATATTACTACCCGGGGGAATGTACATGCAGATGATGTTTATGTATTTACTTTTGTTAATTTGCAGTCTGGCGGCAAGAATTTCTGAATTAGTAATCTGAGGTGGTTGATTAACAGCTATGGTTCCATTCAACTCAGATTTGTAGCCTTCCGAAACAAGATCAAACCTGTGTATGTTATACCCAGGTGGTAACACTTCATTGTCTGTAGTGCTGGGTTTTAACCAGGTGTCAGATAAACAGAGATTCTCGGGGGAGTGGACAGCCAGGAGTGCATGCATTTCATGTATTTTGTTATTAATACTCCTAATACTGAGATGACAGGTCAGGAGAGAGTTAGATAGTCTACTATTTATAGTTTTATGGCTTAGGTTACAGGTAGTAGGGGTATATGTATTAGAAGTGGATGGGTTGGGTTGAATGTCACCACTGAGTACAAGGCTAGGACTGTACTTAGTGAGGAGCTTCAGGAGTTTGTTTAAAAGTCTATAGTATTGCTTAGATCTAGATAAAAGGTGCCAGGAATTGGTATGCTGAAAAAGAGAATAAATTGTGGTGTTGGACCCAATGTTATTAGCATAGCTGAGAGAGGGATGTTTTCCATTTGGGGTTATACTTTGTCCTTTTGGGTATTGATAACCAGTAAGTGATTGGTTTTCATACGAGGTAAGTGCATAAGTGACTATCAGAACGGGTACTAAGGAGTAATATAACAGTGAGAGGAGTATGCGATTAGGTGGGAGCTGATAGGATGATTAAAACAAGGGTGGGTAGAGTATAGTGATGAAAGCTGATAGGATGTTGAAATAAGGGGTGTGGTAATGTATCTATAAATGTAGAGGTATTGGGGGCAGGGAGGGGGAGCATAGTGGGGCTAACACCAACTCCAAGAATACTCTTTGGTATCTTCTTTGGTCTTGGTAAGCAAGGATAAGTAATGTAGTGATAACCTAATGGTCTTTTTTTTGTTTTATTTATTTATTTTTTTTAACAGAGTATATAGCTGTATTTTTAACCTTGTTTACACTAAAGTTAGACTATGCCTTAAACTCTTGCAGGGTGATTGTTAGCTAAAGGTAGTGGGTTCAGAATATAATGTTCAGGATTATGTGTGGGAGAGCAGGGTAAAACTTCAATATTCAGGGCTTAATTGTAGTTAAACAACTAAATGTTATAGAGAGCAAGGGACAGCTAGAGTAAATTATAAGCAGGGGAACCAGATTATTATGGGGGCAGACTAAAGTGCCTTTAGACCCAGGTCAGAATACAATATATGGTTTACAATGGAGTTTTAAGGTAATAACCTTAGAAATTGTAAGATGGACTCCAGGATGATTGTGGGTACTGTTTTCGGAATAGATTCAATCAGGAAGAAGATTCTGTTTTCTAGGTATTTCGGTGGTCTACCTGTATCTTTTTTCAAGTCCTCTGCTGGTATTTCCCAAGCTTCCTGTATTGTGCTTGCGCATGTTTGAGCACAGTTTATCGCGGCTGCTCAACATTTGGCAACTTGAGCCAGAGGTCTGGAGTGCATCTGCACTGAAATCCAAGGCATCCACTCAGCCAGACTTTGAACTACAAGTAATAGATGTCCCAGAAAGTATCACTGGAAACCATTTTGAAGCAGAATTAATTCCAGATCCTTAGTGTATATCTGATGGCCACATTCTTTCTCACAGCTACTTCCTCATTAAAAATTTGAACTTTTACGGGTTGTTTTCATGTGTTGACTATCCAGAAAAAAGCTTCAGTATGAACTTGAACATTTCGAGTCTGACACTCGTTAGCAGCAAAACGGGACAGGAAGCTATACTGCTATATAAGATCCCAAAGAGCAGAGGGATCTTTAATAGGAGGCCTAAGGTGAAAACTCCTCTTTAGAAAAGCCCAAATTAGTCTGAAGGAGGAAAGAATAGAGGAAATACCAACTCCATTCCCCACCTGGAAATAATTGACAGCTGCAAGTTGAAACTTTATGGTAGAAACACTAGCTCCATCATGAAAAATCGAGCCTAGGAATGTAAGGAAGTCTGAGACTGAAGCTGAAAAGGGGTCGATATTCCTTTGTGAGGCCCAGATGGAACCCCCTTCTATTTGCTACAATATATTTTCTTGGTGGAGGGTTTCTGAGAAGCAAGGATAACTTCATGGACAGGGGAAGGAAGCCTGAACTTTAGCAAAATCACTGGAAGTGGAGAAACCAAGCGGTTAGTTTGAGGGATCGGAGATTGGAAATCTGTCGTTCCGATAGATGGGAGATCAGATCCTGTCTGGGATCCAGTATCCATGGAGGATATGACTACATGAAGGGGACCCACACCTGACTAGGCCAATGAGGGGCAATAAGGATTAGATTTGTCTTCAACCTGCTGGCTTTCTGTGGAACTTTGGGTAAGATAAGCATACAGTAGACCCGAGGGCCAGTCGTAGACTACAGCTTCCCTGGGTGACTCCCCCTCCCAAAGGAGGGATCAGAGCAAAGCACATGCAGCACTTGTTTAGGAGGAGAAGCAAAAAGGTCACAGCAAGGTCAGACCAACAGCTGAAAATCTCCTTCACTACTGACTGGTTCAGAGACCACTCATGGGGGCTTAAAATTAACCTGCTCAAACTGTCCGTCAGAGTGCTGGACTCTCCCAGGATGTGGGTTGCAACAAGAAAGCAGTCTGAAGCGATGGCCCATTCCCAAACCCTCATGGCCTCTCTGAAGAGTGGTAAAAACAGGTTCCCCTACTTGCTGATGTACACCACTGACATACTGTCTGTTAAGACTGCAATTGTCCCCAGAGGAAGGCAGTCCTGAAAGGCTTGCAATGTGAGAACTGCCCTCATCTCCAAGATGTTTAGGTGCAATTTGGTCTCTGTGGGGGACCATGTGCCTTGGACCAGCTTTCCCTGAAAATGCCCCGCCCCCACTACAGCAGGGAGGGGTCCATGGTCGCTGTAGCCGAAGTGGGGGAATGAAGGGTCTGCCAAGATAAAGGTAGTCAGTAATCATCAACCATCGCAGGTGTTGCCTGCAAATTGGAGTAAGCCTGACCGGGGTTGATAAAGGATACTTAACAGACCATTTTACTGCTAGAGACCACTGGAGGACTCTCAAAGAACCTGGCTTAGGGCACTAGGAGAATGGAGGCCAACATGAATGTAAGGCCATGAAGGACTAAGCGAGAAGGAGTAACTAGTAGACATTGAACTTGCTGCCTCAGGGATCTTATTCTATGTAGAGGTAGGGTTGCAACTTGAGACCATATTCAATTGCTTCCCAATGAACTCTGTGTCTTGCAATGGGGTCATCTTGGATTTTGTCATGTTCACTGTGATTCCCAGGCAACAAAACAGGAGCATCATCACCTGAATTGCCTAGAGTAGTTGATGCCTTGAGGATACCGTTACAAGCCAATCATCCAGGTAGGGAAACACCTGGAATACTTGCAGACATAGGTGCGCTGCAACTCTTGCCATGCATTTGAACGCCTGGGGGGGTGAGGCCAAAGGGCAGTGCTCTGAACTGGTAATGATAGGCCCCCAGCTGAAAGTGGAGGCATCTCCTGGAGCATCTGTCTATTCTGATAGGATTGCAGATCTCCAGGATGCATACTTAGCACATCCAGTCATCCTTGCATTGGAGCGGCAGAATGGACTGTAACATAACCATGCAGAACTTTTGTCTTTTTGACAGATTCAGACTGCTCAGATCCAGGATGGGTCAAAGGTCCCCAGTCTTCTATAGCACAAAAAAAGAAGCATGAGTAAGTGTCGCATCCTGTTTGTTCAGTTGGGACCCGCTGGATGACTCTTGTCTAGAAGTTTTTGCACTTCTAGAAAGGCACTCTCTCTCTCTGACTGGGTGGCACATCGAGGAGACACTCCTAGATGCACGGGGGAGGAGGAAGGGAAAAGGGAATATAGTAATCTCTGGATATTATGTTTAACACCCAGGCATCACTTGTAAAGTGTGTCCAGGTTTTCGGGTGCAAGGATAGTCTGCTCCCGAATGCCTCTAAAGTAGAACAGTTGGGCGGTGCTGAAAGGGCCTATAAGAAAAGGGTTCTCCGAAGCCCTGGTTCTGTGGACCGCTTTTCCCTATGGGGCAGCATCTACCATGGAATCCTCACCCTCTGCCTCCAGAAGAGGATTCGCCTTGCGAATCAGGAAAAGGCCCTTGGGATTTAAAGAACTGCATCTTCTTTCTGCTCCACTGGTTCCTGCAAAAGGTCTGTTTGGGAAGAAAACTTCATCACTACGGCAGATAAGGTTTTGCCTCCTGTTCACTGAGAGTCAGAGCCTCCTTAACTGACGGAATAGGGAGAAACAGTCAAAGGAGGCATTAATGAACGATGCCTTGGAGTCTGCAAACCTGCACAGTCTCATCCAGGCACGTCTCTTAAGGGCCATGACTGAACCAGTTGCTCGAGAGATTCCCTCCACCACATGGGAGAGTAGCCTCACTGAGGAGTTAGCAATAGAAGCCATGGTGTTCAGTTGTGTGAAAACGTTTTTCAAGTTTTCCTCCAACAGCAACTGAGACAGACGGGTGGAAATTTCCTTCACCAGGTGTCTCTGGAAGCGAGTGAAGTGTGCCAAGTAATTCAATGCTCTCAGCAAAAAGGGGGCCGAGACATACACCCACTTCCCATATCTGTCCAAGGCCCAAGACTCTGTTCGGGGGTTGGACAGTAGAGCTCTATTCAGAGAGCTCTTTTCTGGTGGCTGCCAACATCACAATGGCATTAACCAGAACACTTTTACTCCAAAAGGGGCGATCTAGAGGGGGACTAAGATACTTATTCGCGTGCTTTGAGATTGGTTTCATGGTGTCAGGCTCCTTCCAAGCCCAGCAGGCGATGAGGACAATAAGTTGGTCTGCCTGTGGGGTCGCCCAGGATGTAGATAGTCCCGTCCCAAATGCCTCCAGAGACAGAGACTCAAGACCATCCACCCTTTAGTTTCAGAGTTTCCAAGATATCTCCAAAAGAGATATCGTCGGGTGGAGATTGGGGGGACCCTTACCTTTCGATGTCAGTGTCCTCCATCAGTGACTCCAAGTCTATGTGCTTCCTCCTGCACCAACACTTCTGGAGGACCTCCTCCCCGGGATACTCGGGGAGGACTCTGAAGACAGGGGACACCCTTGCTGAGGGGTAGGCTCTCCAGGAGGGGTTGACCATGGATCGGACGGATAGGAGCAAAGCTTCAATCCATAGACGATTGTGTACGACTTGGGGGAGAAGGGAGTGTGTCTTGAGGCGTCAAGAAAACCCTCTCTGCCACCTGGAATGCAGAGGATGTCGTGAGAACCTGTCTCCCACCCCCGAGGCCGAAGCCCCTAAGGCAGAAAGAGACGAGGCCACACTGGACTTGAGCTGTCGAATGCTGAGGCCCCCAGGGGAAGGGACAGCTCCAAGAAGTTCGGTGCTGAAACCAACCCTGAGGACCCACTCTGCTCTGACAAAACAGGAGCCAAGATAGTCTGAGACACTGTCAGAGCTGGGGAAAGAAGTATCCCACGATCCGACGCAGGTACACTTGGGACTACTAGGCTCTGAAGCAAAGGACTGGATCAGACAAGGTGGCTGCGGCACCAGGGTTGGAGCTCACAAATCCAGTGCGGGCTGGAGAGGACAAAATCCCCAGCTGGATCTGGGCTTTGAGGAAACTCACCATCCGATCCATATCACAGTGGGAGAGCTGAGAGGATCCAGAGGACAGGGAAGAATGAGTTGAACTTTGTGACATGGTTGGCCAGGGAATCTGAGCTGGAGAGGGGATTTGCTCGCGTTCAGAGTATGACTCTGATATCGACACAAGCGCTACTCGCACTCACCACTAACCTTACAAGTACAAACAACAAAAAAAAAAAAAAAAAAAACAGCAGAAAAGCTTTTTTTTTTTTTTTTTTTTTTTTAAAGACAAGAGAGAAAAAAGAGAATGGGAAAACCAGGAAGGCTGGATAGAAACCCAACACCCGTGAAACCTACAGGGAAAAATTGCCTGATGGGGGAGGAGCTTGTAACGAAGGGTAAGCTAACTATCAAAAAAGAGAAAAGGGTTCAACCTGCAGGGAGTTTTATCGGACGAGATCAGAGAAAATTCACTTAGCTGCAAAGGGCTTCGCAATTGCGTCTGTCTGGAATGTCGGTAAACAAGATTTGAGTGTTTGAAGTGGGGCAAGGCATCATGGGAGAGGGAGGAGTTTGAAGAATTGTATGACTGGAGACAATGGCCAAGTTGGATCAAAGAACCTATTTGTGATGCATATTTATTTATTTATTTATTGGCATTTGTTGACTGGGAAAGTTCACTGGGTTAGAAACCCATTTTCAGTGGAGGCCCAGGGAGAAAAACTCCACAGGAAATCAAATATTGCACAGAACAAAGTGAAAGAGCTATACATACATTAGCATAGGGTGGGGAGTAATGGTATACAGTTAATACATAATCAGACTCTATGGATACATAACAAAAAGAAGTTATGTACCTACCATAACGTTCCATGTTAGTTGTCTTCATCTCGCCTTCCTTCTTGCTGTTTGGGTTCGGAGCAGATCCTCGGCTCCGACTCGGCATCTTCTATAGCTCAAGAGCTGCTTACTGGCTCGAGGCTACTCCTTATCCCAGAATGCCCAGCATCAGCTACCCAGATCTCGTTTGTGATGGCGCACACTAGACATAAGCAGAGTAACCAGTTACCTAAAAACTGGTTGTCCAGTACAACTAAACAAGGAGAGAGTCCTAAATTACCTGGCATGTGAAGTAATAAAAGATACTCAGCCAGTGAAAACAAAAGGAACTCCTGTCAATCCTCTAGGAAGGGGGAAGGACGCAAGAAGGAAGGCGAGATGAAGACAACTAACATGGAACGTTATGGTAGGTACATAACTTCTTTAGGTTAAGTTGTCCATCTCGCCTTCATTCTTGCTGTTTGGGACAGCATCCCTAGCACCTAAAATCCCGGGTGGCTCATTGGAACAGAATCTTCAGAACAGTAGAACCAAAGGAAGCTCTGCTCCGGGAGACCATATCCACCTTGTAATGAGAGATAAAAGTATGAGGGTTTGCCCAAGTGGCAGCTGCACAGATTGAGTCCATTGGCAACCTAGACTGAAAGGCTACAGAGAGGTGGCTAATGCTCTAAGTAGAATGACCTTTTGGTTTAGTTGGTAGCTCTATTTCGTAACTGATAAATAAAGGCAATGGTATCAGATAACCATCTGGATAAGGTCACCTTAGAAACTGGAAGGCCTTGTTTGTTGAAAGCATAAGAAAGAAATAACTGGTCTGACTTTCTTAGTTCCTTAGTTCTATGGAGGTAAAAACGCAATTGTCTGTGCACATCTAGTTGGTAGAGCTTGTATTCTGCCTTCTTGCTGTGAATGGGAAAGAACACTGGGAGATCTATGGATTGATTTAAATTGTTCTCTGAGCAGACTTTAGGAAGAAAGGATGGATTGGTCCTCAGAGAAACTCTGTCCTTGTGAAACACCAGGTAAGTAGGACGAATACATAGTGCTTGAAGATCCGAGACGCATCTAGCTGACGTGATAGCAACCAGAAAAAGTGTCTTCCAAGAAAGAAATTTTAAGGAACATGATATGCTGCCGGCTCAAATGGAGGCAAAATTAAGAAAGCTAAAACTAAATTGAGATCCCAAGGAGGAGAAGGATCTCTAACTGGGGGTCTAAGAAGAGATGTTCCTCTCAAAGGCCTTACAGAGCTTATGAGAAATTATGCTAGAATTAAACATACCGATATGAAAATTAGAAATGCAACTAGCTGTACTCTAATGGTAGTGGAAGCCACACCAGACTGAAAAAGTTGTGCTAGAAATTCAAGAATTTCATGGACTGGGGCTGAGGAAGGACCCAAATTTCTAGATTCTGCCCAGTAAGAAAAATGTTTCCATTTACTAGCATACGTTTTCCTCGTAGTAGACTTATGTGAGGAAACAATATCACTGACTGCTGGTGAGATACTGGAAAGCCTGGCTAAGGTTGGAAGTGGAGTAACCAAGCTGTGAGCTGGGGAGTTTGAAGGGATTGGTGAACCCGTCTGATTGATGAATCAAGATCTGGAACCAGGTCCAGAATCCACGGTTGATCCAGAAGGTAGAGGCGCAGGAACGGGAACCATATCTGTCAAGGCCAATATGGGGCAATGAGGATCATTTTGCAACCCAACGATTTTGCTTTCTGTACGAGTCTTGCTATTAGGGGAAAAGCGTAAAGGAGTCCCTGAGGCCAATTGCGGACTAGAGCATCTCTGAGTATATGACCTGGAAGAGGAAGTAGGGAGAAGTAGCTGCTGCATTTGTTGTTGAGAGGAGTGGCAAATAGATCGCAGCAAGGCTGTCCCCATTTGCAGAAGATAAGATCCGCAACTTCCTGATTCACAGACCACTCGAGAGTCAAGAGGATAGCTCTACTGAGCCTGTCCGCTATGACGGTGGATTTCCCAGGGATGTGCACTGCTATCAGAAAACATTGGGAGGAAATCGCCCATTGCCACAGTCTGAGTGCTTCTCGACACAAGGGGTAAGACCTGGTCCCGCCCTGTTTGTTGATGTACCACACCACTGACATGTTGTCTGCTTGGATTGCAATGATTCTGGAAGGAAGAGAGTCTTGAAGGGCTTGCAACGCTAGGAGAACCACTCTCATTTCTAGGACATTGATATGCAGATGGTACTCGCGAGGTTGCCAAGTGCCTTGGACTGTCCTGCCTAGATAATGCCCGCCCCACCCTATCAGGGAGGCGTCCATAGTCACTCCGGCTACCAGAAGGGGATGTATGAAAGGTCTGCCCTGAATCACTAGTGGGGAGACAATCCACCAAGAAAGGTGCCTTTTGCATGTTTCTGTGATCAGGATCATGTGAGACATGGGTAGCTCCTGCAAAGACCACTGCGTGAAAAGAAGCCACCGAAGGATTCTCATGTGGAAACGCGCTAATGGGACAAGAAGAATGGCAGCTGCCATGGAGCCTAGAGCTTGGAGGACATGTCTGACTTGAATCCTTTTGCTCTGCATTAGAATTAACACTTGTTGACGAATAGTGGAAACTCTTAACTGTGGTAATCTTGCAAACATTTATTTTGTGTTTAATTCTGCTCCTATGTGTGTGACAGACTGACAGGGCAACAAGGCAGATTTTTCTAAATTTACTGTAATGCCTAGTTGAGTGCATGATGTGATTGTATAATCCCATGCCTGGTGGTAGCAGTCAGGAGCCAGTCGTCTAGATAGGGAAACACCTGGAATCCTTGACGTCTCAGGTGAACCATGACTACTGCCATACACTTGGTGAACACTCTGGGGGCTGAGGTGAGACCAAAGGGCAGAGCTCTGAGCTAGTAATAACTGGCCCCTACAAGGAAGTGAAGAAATCTCCTGGAGCGTCTGTCCATCTTGATATGGTAGTACGCGTCCTGAAGATCTATCGAGCACATCCAATTGTCCTGACCCAGAAAAGGGAAAATGGACCGCAGTGTCACCATCCGGAACTTTTCTTTTTCTACAGATTTGTTCAATCTCCTGAGATCCAGTATTGGTCTCCAGTCCCCTGTCTTTTTGGTACTAAAAAGAATCTTGAGTAAGTTCCGGATCCTAGTTGGTCTGCGGAGACTTCTTGAATGGCTCTTTTTCTAGCAGTCTTGAAACTTCTGTGACTGCTTGATCCCTTAGATTGGGTGTGATATCTGGGATGGACTTTTCTGATTCTATGGGGGATTGATGGAAGGGAATTTTGTAACCTTCGGATATAATGGATAGTACCCATCTGTCTCTTGTTATATTTTGCCAGGCTTTTGGGTACAGAGAAAGTCTTCCCCAGAATGCCTCCAGAGGTGAGCAGTCGGACAGCCCTTCAGGGATGCTGGAAGGGCTTGGCAGAGAAGGTTTCTCTGTCATCCTGGTTTTGTGGTCCCCCCCTCTGCCACGAGGGCAGCGTCTGTTATTGTTGTTTCCCCCTCTGCCCCTGGGGGAAAAAATCACCACGTGTGTCAGGCAAGGGTCCCTGGGATTTTCAGAACCACATCTTTCCACTCTTCTGACCCTTGGGATAAGGTCTGGAAGGGGTGGAAAAAACAGATTCCCACGGCAGTGTGTGTGTGTGTGTGTCTTGCCTTCCTGCTCACACCTGGTCAACGTGTCTTTCACCTGAGGCCCAAAGAGACAAGAGCCAAAGGGAGTATTGGTGAAGGACGCTCGAAAGGGTTCCGCAAACTGGCAGTCGCATCTAAGTATGTCTCCTGAGAGCCACACCTGTCCCTGTGGCTCTGCTCGTTCCATCGGCTGCACAGGAAATCAGCCTCATGGAGGAGTTGACTATGGAATTAAGAATCGCAAGCTGAGAAGCTAATTTGGCTGGTACTCCCCCAGCTGTAGGATCTTGAAGGGCATCTCCAAGCTCTTTCAGGAGATCCCTTTGAAGACGTGCAAAATGGCATATATAGTTCGGGGATCTCATTGAAAAGGTCGTTGAAGCAAACATTCGCTTTCCATATCTGTCCATCGTCCAAGACTCTGTTTGGAGGATAAAGAGGTTCCTGCTAACTCTTTCTTGGTGGCTGCTGCTACCACTATGGTATCAACGGGCACACCTTTGGAGAGGAATTGTTTGTCCTAGGGAGCTGTAATAAATTTGTTTGATCTCCTCGGAGTAGGTTCCACAGAATCTGGAGCCAACCAAGCCTTTTGAGCCACTACAGACATGAGTGGATCGACAGGAGGAGATACCCAGGAGGTGGAAGGTCGGGAACCAAATGTGTCCAGGTATACAGACACGTCCTCGGTAGGGGCTAGGGAAGTCCAGTCCCCAATCTGTCTAAGCATTTCAAAGATGTTCAAAAAAGAAGCATCTTCTGAGGGGGACCTTGGGAACCCTTCCGATTCATCCATGTCTGTATCTGAGGTGACAAACTCAGGGGAATCTATGTGCTTCCTCTTGCACTTCTTCTGGAGAGGCTCTTTCGAGTGATCAGGGAGGCTTCAGAAGAAGAGGCATCACCCAATGGGGTGTCCTGGGACATAGGTTCCCTACGCTTGGGGTCTGGAGAAGGAGTAGAGGTTGGAACAGATGCCACGGGGGGCAGAGCTGATGGAGCTGGCAGTAGAGCTGTTTCGGGGGACAGCACACTCCGCATGACCTTGAAGGCGTCCCGACCTCTAGGCAGAGAAAGTTCCGAAGAGACAGGAGTCCTTCTCCACGTCGAGGGTGACAGCTCCGAGGCCGATGTTGGAGCCGAGCTCACCTGCGCCGGAGCTCCGAGGGTGAGAATGGGGTTGGACAAGGGTCCGATGCCACCCCCCCCCAGGAGCCGAAGAGAGTCCCGGCGCCCAGATCCCTCGATAGAAGGTACAATCGAGGTAATCAGAGCAGACGTCGTAACCGGAGAGCTGATGACCAACGCCAATGGTTCTACTACCTGCAGATCCATGGTCTCCGGCTCCAAGCTAAATGTAGTCAGAGGAGGAACGGAAATAGAGGCGGTTGGAGCAGATACCTGCTGAGGTGGGCTGGACAGTAATTTTGCCAGAGCCTGTGACTTAAACAACCTACTTACTACTCTCTCCACATCATGATCCAATAATCTAGAGGATCGAGAGGAGTGGGAAGAATGATGGCTATGTTCATTCTAACAAAGGTGACTGAGGTGCCGAGTCGATGGGCTCCAAGGACGGTGACCTCAGTCTCTTATGGCTCCTAGACAGCTCCGAAATAGTAGATGGAGCCGACGGAGGAGTTGCCTTGTCAGTGCCAGCCGTCACCGACATACTTGGTTGGTTAAGTAAAGGAGTCGGCTCCGAAGGTGGAGCCGACAGCTTGACAGACTTGGGGGATTTCGCTGGCTGAGTACTTTTAGCCAGAGAATCCTGAGGCTTCAATAATCCCCAAAGGATTAATTTGTTTTTGCGCTCCTGCAGGACCCTTGGACTAAAAGCGTGACATATAGAACAGGAGTCCTGCAGGCGAACAGTGCCCAAACAATATACAGTGTGCCCATCTGTCAGACATTTTCTGACAGCATGAGTCACATTTTTTGAAGCCAGATACCTTGGTATCTTTAGACATTTTCCTAACAAACTAAAGAACTACAATATCAATAAGAAAAAAAGTTATAATAATTATTAAAACTTAAACGGCTAACCTAATAGAGGGGGAGGAGAACTCTCTAAGTTAAAACGAGTTCAAGGGAAAAGAGGCCTGCGGAAAGGAGCGACGGCCAACCAAGCAGACACACACACACAATATAGGGCGATAAAGGGTATAAGTACTAAGAGACTAAAGTTAATAACACTTTTACAATTAAAATTTTACAACAGCAAAAATATGTAATACAAAACAATACTAAGCCTGAGCCAGTAACGAAGCAACCTCACAGCTGAAGCGGCAAAAGAGATCTGGGTAGCTGACGCTGGTCATTCTGGGATAAGGGGTAGCCTCGAACAGCTCTCAAGCTATAGAAGATGGCTGAGTCGGAGCAGAGGATCGGCTCCGAACCCAAAGAGCGAAGGCGAGATGGACAACTTATCATACTTTCAATCACAGGAAAGTAATTTACAGATTAGGTTATGTAATGATGGACAATTCGGATGCTGTCAGGCAGGAGGAGAAAGATTTAGAACAGGAAGTTCACAGTTGTACAGTACATGTCCTACATGTCCTGTGTAACAGTTAACAGCAGCACACAACAGCTACTGAAGTTATCTGTCTTTGGCTGGGCGAAGGATACTTTCAGGCATTATCCATGGACTTCTGTAGTGGAGAGATATATCCACATATTTACTAGCATAAAAGTCTCTTCCCCTCAGTGGTTCTACAGGGAAACCACATTTCTGGGTTAAGACAGAAGAGAGATGAGCTTTAGCTAGCCAGGCTTAATTCCAATAGAAAAAAGCAAACAAAACAGTGGGGTAGTAAACAGAAAGGCAGTAAATACAGTTAACTACATTATTGCCTGTACCACTCAAAAGTAATGGATTTTAGCAGCCACAGCAAAGTCATATGGTTTCCTTATACATCAGCCTTGTACTTCAACTGTTTATGAATTTCAGTTCAATTTGTTGAAATGGAAATGCACACAACACAGTGGCATGTAATCATAAAAATTACATGTTTTGGTCACAGTTTAGCCATTGTATTTGTTCATACTACCGTTATCTTAATCAGGGTTTCAAAAAAAAAAAGAAATTATGTGCTCACCATAATGTTCTGCTTGGGCTGTCCATTTTCATTCTTCGTTTGATGGGTTCGGATCTGATCCGTCATGCCCAACTCGGCTGCTGCTAAAGTTCATGGCAATCTAAAACTCTAGAGTTTCTCACTAACCCAAAGTACCTCAGACCTTGTTTGCTGATTTTACAAAAAAAAAGAAATATTTGCAGTCAAATAGGGAGACTACATCTGGGGCTCAATATAAAAGACAGCGATGTCCTCTAACCACTCATTCTTCCAGGAGTTTTCAAAGGATGGTGGTTGTTGGGTGGGAAATTGAGAAATGAAAACTGACAACACAGATGGAATGTTAGGGTGAGTATATAACAACTTTATCTGATGTCAGCTTTAAATGGACAACACAGATGGAATGTTAGGGTGAGTACAGAACTTCTTTATCTGATGCTGTCAGTTTTAAATGGACAACACAGATGGAATGTTCTGGTGAGTACAGAACTTCTTTATCTGATGTCAGTTTTAAATGGACAACACAGATGGAATGTTATGGTGAGTACAGAACTTTTTTATCTGATGTCATTCTAAATGGACAACACAGATGGAACGTTATGGTGAGTACAGAACTTCTTTATCTGATGCTGTCAGTTTTAAATGGACAACACAGATGGAATGTTAAGGTGAGTATATAACTTCTTTATCTGATGCTGTCACAGTTTTAAATGGACAACACAGATGGAATGTTCTGGTGAATATATAACTTCTTTATCTGATGCTGTCAGTTTTAAATGGACAACACAGATGGAATGTTATGGTGAGTACAGAACTTCTTTATCTGATGTTGTCAGTTTTAAATGGACAACACAGATGGAATGTTATGGTGAGTACAGAACTTCTTTATCTGATGCTGTCAGTTTTAAATGGACAACACAGATGCAATGTTCTGGCGAGTACAGAAACTCTTTATCTGATGCTGTCAGTTTTAAATGGACAACACACATGGAATGTTATGGTGAGTATATAACTACTTTATCTGATGCTGTCAGTTTTAAATGGACAACACAGATGGAATGTTCTGGTGAGTATATAACTTCTTTATCTGATGCTGTCAGTTTTAAATGGACAACACAGATGGAATGTTATGGTGAGTATATAACTTCTTTATCTGATGCTGTCAGTTTTAAATGGACAACACAGATGGAATGTTATGGTGAGTATATAACTTCTTTATCTGATGCTGTCAGTTTTAAATGGACAACACAGATGGAATGTTCTGGTGAGTATATAACTTCTTTATCTGATGCTGTCAGCTTTAAATGGACAACACAGATGGAATGTTATGGTGAGTATATAACAACTTTATCGGATGTCAATTTTCATTCTATCCTCAACTGATGGGACAGAGGCCCAGCTACTCAAGATCCTGGGTGGATTCAAGGATATTCCTCAGCACTGCAGAACCAAATCTTGCTCCACCTCTGGAAACCAGATCCAACTTGTAATGAGTTACAAAGGTATGGGGAGTATGCTGCTCATATATCATCTATGGACATTCTGGACTGAAATACTAAGAAGTTGCCATGGATCTAGCTGAATGGGCCTGTGACGGACTTGGTAAGGTAATGCCCAATTTATTATAAATATAATAAATACATCAGTCAGCCATCTGCTAAAGTTACGCTGGCAACTGGCTTCCCCAATTTTACTTCTGCAAATGGAACAAACAACTGGTCAGTTTTTCTGATGTCCTTTGTTCTATGTAGGTAAAAACGTAATTGTCTGTGCACATCCAAGAAATGCAACATGTATTCACCCTTGTTTGCGAATATAGGAAAGGATACTGGCAAATTAATGGACTGATTAGATTCTGACACCACCTTAGGAAGAAAACATGCATTAGCTCGTTCTGATACCACGTAAACAAGAAAAGATGCATTTCTTCGTAAGGGAACTCTATCTTACTGAAAGATCAAGTATGGAGGTTTTGAGGGCAAGGCTTGAATCTCAGAAATTCATCTGGTAAAAGTAAGGGCTACCAGAAAAACTGATTTTAAAGAAAGGTACTTAAGGTCACACCTAGCTGCTGGTTCGAAGCGGGAATGATTAGGAGCCTGCAGCACCAGATTCAGGTCCCATGGGGGAGTAGGGTCTTTAAAAGGGGGTCTCAGCGGTACAGTGACTCTCAAAAAGGATTTGCAGAGTTTATGAGAAGTGACAGAGGAACATCGCTAACCGAAACTGTTTAAGAACTAGCTCCTTTAAAAAACAGGGCCAACAATTCAAGGATGTTCTGTATGGGAGTTGAAAAAAGATCAATATTTTGTTGAGCCCAGTAAACAAACTTCTTCCATTTACTGGAGCAGAGTTTTTGAGTAGAGGGTTTATGGAAAGATAAAAGTATATGCCGGACAGGTGAACAAAGCATTAGTTGTCTGATTATTAATGGAATTGGAGATGCCATGTGGTCACAGCCTGAAGTTTGATATGTCTGGGTGAATCATGCCTGTTGGGTGAGACAGGAGGTCTGGAGTTGGATCCAGAATCCAAGGTTGGTAAAGTGAGGCCAAAGGAAGGGAAACCAAATCTGTCACAGCCAGAAAGGTGCAATGAGGTTGACTTCACTCTTCAACATGACAGCTTACTATAGGAATTTCACAATAAGTGGAATTGGTGGATAACCATAAAAAAGAACGGGTAGCTAGTCATGAAGTACAGCATCCCTCGGTGATTCCCCCTGTGAGAAGATTAGGGCCAAGCAGCTGCTGCATTTGTTGTTTAGGAAAGAAGCAAAGATCACAGCAAGGCTGGCCCACTGAAAGAATATAATTTCCAATACGCTCCTGTGTTGAGGGACCATTCGTGAGGTAGAAGAATGCATTTGCTAATCTTGTCAACTATTACACTGGACTTCCCCAGAATGTGCATTCCTATGAGAGCGCTGCCGGATGAGGTGAATGTGCATTCCTATGAGAGCGCTGCCGGAGGAGGTGAATGTGCATTCCTATGAGAGAGCTGCCGGAGGAGGTGAATGTGCATTCCTATGAGAGAGCTGCCGGAGGAGGTGAATGTGCATTCCTATGAGAGAGCTGCCGGAGGAGGTGAATGTGCATTCCTATATGAGAGCTGCCGGATGAGGTCAATGTGCATTCCTATGAGAGAGCTGCCGGATGAGGTGAATGTGCATTCCTATGAGAGAGCTGCCGGATGAGGTGAATGTGCATTCCTATGAGAGAGCTGCCGGATGAGGTGAATGTGCATTCCTATGAGAGAGCTGCCGGATGAGGTGAATGTGCATTCCTATGAGAGAGCTGCCGGATGAGGTGAATGTGCATTCCTATGAGAGCGCTGCCGGATGAGGTGAATGTGCATTCCTATGAGACAGCTGCCGGATGAGGTGAATGTGCATTCCTATGAGAAAGCTGCCGGATGAAAAACAAACTAATAGAAATGATACCAAAGCCAACAAACGACAGGCTAAGGAGCAAAAACAACGAAATAAAATAAAATAAAAACGTTTATTAATTTAAGATGAAGCGCTTTTCATCGCCCGCATTGAGGCAACTTCTTCAGATCTGAAGAAATTGCCTCAATGCGGGCGACCAAAAGCGCTTCATCTTAAATTAATAAACGTTTTTATTTTATTTCATTGTTTTTGCTCCTTAGCCTGTCGTTTGGTGGCAAAGCTGCCGGATGAGGTGAATGTGCATTCCTATGAGAAAGCTGCCGGATGAGGTGAATGTGCATTCCTATGAGAAAGCTGCTGGATGTGGTGAATGTGCATTCCTATGAGAAAGCTGCTGGATGGGGTGAATGTGCAGCATTCCTATGAGAAAGCTGCTGGATGAGGTCACCCATTGCCACACTGAGTGCTTCTCGACACAAGGGATATACAATCTGGCCCTCCTTGTTTGTTGATGTACCAAACCACTGACATACTATCCGTTTGAACTGCTATTGTTCCCAAGGGGAGAGCATTCTGAAAGGCCTGAAATGCTAAACCACTGCTGTCATCTCTAGGACACTGATATGCAAGATGGCCTCTTCAGGGGACCATGTGCCTTGGATGGTTTTCCTAAGAAAATGTCTCCCCCCAACTTATAAGCATCTCTGGTTACTATGGCTTTGCGTTGAGGGGAAATGAATGAATGACCTTGGAAAACCTGGTCCGACTGAATTCACCACTTGAGCTCCTTGCATCAACCACTGTGTTTATCGCATCCACTGTAGTAGCCTCATGAACAATCTAACTAAAGGTATTAGGTGTTACTGCCACTAACATTGACCTAGAGCTTGAAGGATCAAGCGGACTGAAATCTTGATACTACAGATTATTTTTCTGACCTGTGATCTTACAGTCTGAACTCTTGATCGAGGCAGTGAGGCTATCATTAACTCTGAATTTAATAGTGCTCCTATAATTCCAAATTTTGAGTTGGTCCCAGTTGAGAATTTTCATAGCTGATGTTTATCCCCAGATGAGAACATGTCTGGAGAACATAATCCCTTGCCCTAATGATGCCTGGGCGGTAAAGAGCCAGTCGTCTATATATGGAAATACCTAGAATCCTTGCAGTCTCAAGTGAGCTACTAATACTGCCATACATTTAATAAACACCCTGGGGGCTGTGGTGACGTCAAAGGGCAGAACCCCAAACTGATAATGCCTGGCTCCCAGCTGGTAACAAATGCCTTCTGGATCGCTGTTCATCTTTATATGATGGTACGTATCCTGAAGGTCTATCGAGCGCATTCAGTTATCCTTGCGCAGAAAAGGGTGAATGGACTGAACTGTGACCATCCAGAACTTGGTGCGTCAAACTGATTTAAGTTGCTGAGACCCAAATTGGTCTCCAGTCCCTGTTTTCTTTGGCACTAATAAGAATCTTGAGTAAGTTCTGGATTCTAACTGGTCTGGTGGGATCTCTTGGATGACTTTTTCTAGCAGCTTTTGTACCTGAATTGCTGCTTGTTCTCTCCGACTGGGTGGAACATTGGGGATTTTCCTTGAAAAAGGAGGTAGAAGGGAAAATGGTATTATATAACTTCTGGAAATTATCCTCTGCACCCAAGAACCTGTTATTTCTCACCAGGCTTTCTGGTGCAAGAATTGTCTTTCTCCGGAGGCAGTCAGGGGTTGACTATTGGGCCTCCATTTAGGAGTGCTAGTAGGGTCCGTCAGGAAAGAATCTCTGAACACCTGGGTTCTATGGGCCACCTCTGCCACGGGGGTGAGGGGGGTTCTACCATTAGAGCTCCCTCCCTCTACCCCCGGGGGAACTTCCTCCAGTGTGTCCTGGAAAGGTCCCTGGGATTTCTTGAACCACATCTTTTAAGCCCCTCATTGACTCCTAGAAAAGGATCTTTGAGGGGTTGAAAAATGTATGTCCGCGGCAGACAGGGTCTTTCCTTCCTTCTCACACCTGGTGTAACTGTGTCCTTTACTTTGGAGCCAAACAAAGATGTGCCATAAAAGGAGCACTGATGAAAGAAGACTTGAAGGGCTCCACAAAACCACATAAGTGCATCCAGGTATGCCTCTTCACAGAAATGTCTGAACCTACTGCCCTTGAAGTTCCTTTAGCTACATGCAAAATGAGCCTCATGTAGGAACTGGAAATAGATTGTAAGGCAGCCAGCTGAGAAATTAAAGATTACATTTCTTCAGCAACAAATCCTGAGAGGGTATTTGAAAGTTCCTTAATCAAATCTCTCTCTAATCTTGTGACATGGGCCAAATAATTTAGTGACCTTAACGCGAATGTTGCTGAAGCATAACCACTTCCCGAATTTGTCCATTTGGGGGGATTAACAGTGGAACTCTCCTCGGCAAGTTTCTTCTTAGTGGCTGCCACCCCAACCATAGCATCAATGGGCACTCCTTTCCCCAAAACTGTATGTCCACTGGAGATACCAAATGTATTTGGTTTCCGAGGTATTGGCTCTGCAGTGTTGGGACCCTTCCATGGCTGCCAAGAGATCAACTTAATGAGTTCACTGGTGGCTGAAGTCAACTAGGAGGTAGACAGGCCAGTACCGAAAGCCTCCAGGAAAACAGACTCCTTGGACGAAGGGCTGCTGGGCTTCCAGCCACCTACTTTAGGATTTCAAGGATGTCTCCAAATGAGACACTCAGGATGTGACCGTGGAGCCCACTCACCTTCATCGAAGTCTTATCTTCTGTGATAGTCTCCTCTTGGGAGTCCAAGTATTTCATCTTGCACGTCTTCTTAGGGACCTCCCCTCCTCAGTGGGTTGCTCTGGGGAGGTTATCAGAAGTTGGAATACCCTGTTGGGAAGCCTGGGGTTCCTGCACTGGCTTGTCTCTGTGGAAAGGGAAGGCAAGACTGAGCACTGAGACATCAAGGCTATAGACTGAAGTTCAACTGTGTTGCTGTAGCAGACAAAGCTCTCTTCACAGCCTCAAAGGCAGACTGTCCAAGAGCAGGAAAGGACCTCAGATCCAAAAAGGGTAGATATTGTACCGCTATCCTTCCCTACTCCGAAGACAGTCTCTCAGAGGCAAAAGACGGAGCTGAACTAACCTGTGCCAAGGCTCCAAGGAGCAGAGATGGCTCTGACAATTTCGGAATAGACTCCAGCACCCCAGATCTGACCAGGATGCTTCAGTTCCAAGAGCTCTCCAGATCTGACTGAACCAAAGTGCTCAGAGCAAACTTCAGATCAGAGGATTAAGGTATCCTCAGATCCAAACCAGACTGGTGCTGGATGGCGAGAATCCAAGGACTCAGACAGTACAATGAGTCAGAGAAGGAACTAGTAAAGGGGATGTAAAAGAAGACCAGATCTCCTAACCTGAAGGGGTAGGAGCCGATACGGCACCAGTCAAGAGTCTGCACAGACAGAATCCTTCTCAACACACACTCTACATCTTATTCAGTTAAACTCCTGGAAGAGTGAGTGAACATTATAGAAGGGGACCTGGGTCTCTCCAAAAAGGGCGAGGGAACCCTGGAGGGAACTGGGTCCACAAATGGGGAATGCCTGGTTCTAGGCTCTGTTGACTTTCTCACTGGATCCAAAGCGGACGGATCTGAATATTCTTTCTTTTGATTCTTCAAATCCTATGATGAGGTCTGATCTGATAACTTAGCCCTTTTCTTAGGATCAGCTAGATTGATCTGAATGAAGTTTCTTCTTCATTGCTCCGGTGCCTTGGAGAAGGAAGTAGAAGGGCTTGGAGAAGGAGACGGAGTTTTTGGATTTAGGTAAAACAGCTCCAGATAAAGCCTCTCCAAAACAGGAAGGCAGCAACCCGTTTAAAATTACCCCCCCCCCTCAACGAGAGCTCTTGGATCAAACCCATGACATATCCCACAATCCTCGAAGATGAAGAGGACCAAGACATTAAACTTAGCATCTGAAAGGGAATTTTGTACCCACACTTCAGATATTTTTTAAACCCCACCGGGCCTTTTTCTGCCATATCAGCAAAAAGAAAAGAAAAAAAAAAGAAAACACCATCAGCAAAAGAGAAAAAGGAGAGAATATGTTTTGATGTTTATATAAATATAGGAAAAGGCAAAGAATAAACAATTTACCATCAATGGCAATTAATGGACTACACTGAGTGTAAAAGGAAGAGAAGATAATACTTACTATAGTACTCAGAGGGGAAGAGAATACTTACTATAGTACTCAAGAGGGGAAGAGAATACTAACTTTTAGTTATGTACTTACCATAACTTCGGATGTATGGGATCCATCTCGCCTACATTCATGACAGATGGGTTCGGAGCCGATCCGTCGGCTCCGACTCGGCCACTATATACGAGAACGAAGTCTCTCATTGGCTGGGCTTCCCCTTATCCCAGAATGCACCACGCCTGCTTTCCCAGATCTTGTTTGTTCGCTTTCATACATTCATACAGGTACAGAAAACACATACCAATAACTGTAACCAACTAGAGTCCTTCCAGAGGAGAGCTCAGCAAGAGCAATATTTCCTCCAAATCCAAAAGGTAGGGGGAAGGAGGGTGGGTATGTATGAATGTAGGCAAGATGGATCCCATACATCCGAAGTTATGGTAAGTACATAACTAAAAGATGTAATGGGATCCTATCTCGCCTACATTCATGACAGATGGGACAGCGTCCCTAGCACCTAAATCCCGGGTGGCTCATTGGAACACACTCCTGAGAACTGCGGAACCAAATGAAGCTCTGCCTCGGGAAGCCACATCAACCTTGTAATGAGAAATGAAGGTGGGTGGAGAAGACCAAGTAGCAGCCGCACAAACATCATCTATTGAAACTTTGGAGTGAAAACCTACAGAGGTGGCCATAGCCCTGGTAGAATGAGCTTTAAGTGGGAACGGTAACTCTCTGCCATGACTGGGAATAAATGAAGGAGATACAATCCTTAATCCATTTGGCTATGGTGGTTTTGGCAACTGGAAGACCTAACCTATTCTCCGCAAAGGACACAAACAGCTGGTTAGATTTTCGTGTCTGACTGGTCCTATCCAAGTAAAAACGCAGTTGCCTGTGAACATCCAACTGGTGGAAGGTATATTCTGCTCTGTTAGAAAAATTTGGAAAGAAAACGGGGAGCTCCAATGATTGCTGAATGCACAAAGGGGATGCTACCTTAGGCAAAAAGGATGGATTCAATCTGAGGGAAACTCTGTCTTTATGAAAAATCAAATAAGGAGGAGTAGAACAGAGAGCCTGAAGCTCTGAAACCCGCTTAGCAGAAGTTATTGCCACTAGAAAGGCGGTTTTCCATGACAGAAATTTTATATCACAAGTGGCTGCCGGCTCAAAAGGACGGGCAGTTAAGGAGGCCAGAACAAAATTTAAGTCCCAAGGGGGCACAGGATGAGCCATAGGAGGCCTGAGGAGCCAGGCTCCCTTAAGAAAGGACTTGCAAAGTCTGTTAGCCATTAAGGAAGGCTCTATGGAAACATGAAAATTAGAGACAGCCGCTAGTTGAACTTTAATTGTGGAGACTGAAGAGCCTGAATGAAACAATGAAGCTAGAAATTCCAAGACCTGCGGAACTGGGGCCGTAAGAGGATCAATGCCTCGCTGTTGGGCCCAAAAGGCAAACCTTTTCCATTTGCTGGAATACAGCTTAACAGTGGACGGCTTGTGGGAAGAGGACAAAATGTACATCACTTCTGGAGAAAGAGAGTTATCTCTAAGGATGGAAGTGGAGTAACCAAGCAGCCAGTCGCAACGACCGGAGGGACGGATGAGAGTGTCCCGACTGATGAGACAACAGGTCCGGCACTGGGTCCAGAATCCAAGGGCCCTGTACCCCATACTTCTGAAGGAATGGGAACCAAACCTGATGGGGCCAATGTGGGGCGACCAAAATCATGTGGCTCCCTACATGAAGAGCCTTCTGAATCACCCTCGGGAGAAGGGGGATCCGGGGAAGGCATAAAGCAGACCCGGGGGCCAATTGTGGGCTAGAGCGTCACTGGGAGACTGCCCCTGGGAGGGAGTCAGAGTGAAGAACTCTGCACTTTGCATAGTTGGGGCTGGCGAACAAGTCGCAACAAGGGAGACCCCATTTGGCGAAGATCTGCGCAGCCACTCTGTTGTTGAGGGACCACTCGTGGGGCAACAGGAGAGTCCTGCTGAGCCTGTCTGCAATCACATTGGCTTTCCCCGGAATGTGCGTGGCTACTAAGAAACGTCGAGTAGCTATGGCCCAGCGCCATACTCTCATGGCCTCTCTGCAAAGGGGGTAGGACCTGGTTCCGCCCTGCTTGTTTATGTGCCAAACTACCGACATGTTGTCGGATAGAATCGCAATAGTACCTTGGGGGAGAGCATGATGAAGTGCTTGCAAAACCAGAAGCACCGCTCTCATTTCCAGGACATTGATGTGAAGGTGCGCTTCGCAATCCTGCCAAGTGCCTTGGACAGACCTGTCCAGATAATGACCCCCCCACCCTATCTGGGAGGCGTCCGTGGTCACTGTGGCAACAGGGGGCTGAAGGGCGAAAGGACGCCCCCGGTCCAGGTTGGACCGACGCAGCCACCAACGGAGGTCCCGACGACAACTGTCCATAATCAGAACCAAGTGGTTCTGGGGAAGTTCTTGGTATGACCACTGAACCGATAATAGCCATTGCAGCACCCGCATGTGCAGCCTGGCTAACGGTACTAAGAGGATAGTTGCAGCCATCGTGCCCAATAACTGAAGAATCTGTCTGGCAGGAACTCGAGATTTGGGTAACAAATTTAGAATCTGAGATTGTAGAACCTGAATTCTTTCTGATGGCAAAAATGCCCGCATCCTTATTGCGTCTAACTCTGCGCCTATAAAGGTGATACGCTGAGATGGCCGCAGCACAGATTTTTCCCAATTGAATGTGATTCCCAGCGAGAGACCCAAAGTTACTGTGGCCATCAGCGCTCGAATCAGTAGATGCTCGGAGGTGGCAGTGAGGAGCCAGTCGTCGAGATAGGGAAACACTTGGAATCCTAGACTTCTCAGGTGAGCTGTCACCACTGCCAGACACTTGGTAAACACCCTGGGGGCTGTGGTGAGACCAAAGGGCAGTGCACGAAACTGGAAATGACTGGTTCCCTAGGCAGAAGCGTAAATGACTCCCGGACTCTTGACGTATCAAAATGTGATAGGAAGCGTCCTTGAGGTCTATGGAGCACATCCAGACATCCTTCTCCAATAACGGGAGAATGGACTGAAGGGTGACCATCCAGAACTTGGACTTTTTCACAAAACGATTTAATGAGCTTAGGTCCAAAATGGGCCTTACGTCCCCTGTCTTTTTTGGCACCAAAAATAATCTTGAGTAAGTTCCTGATCCGATCTGGTCGGCGGGGATGGGCTGGATGACCCCTTTGCTTAGCAGCTTTGAAACTTCTACGGCTGCTAGATCCCGTTGACTGGGTGGCACGTCCGGGATTCTCCTTGTAGGAGGAGGGGGCTTGAAAAAGGGGATGAGGTAGCCTCCGGTTACAATGCGAAGCACCCACTGATCCTTGGTTATAGATTCCCAAGCCTGTGGGTGTTTCGCAAAACGACCCCCGACTGGCTCTGGAGAAGCAAAGCTGGGCCACATCCTAGGGATGTTGAGGGTAGGAGGAACCACGAAAGGAATCGCGGTCTCCAGAGTTACGGGGGCCTCTGCCACCTCTAGGGTGGCATCTTCCTGAATTCCCCCCCCCTGCCTCTGGAGGGGAGATCACTCGGTGGAGTAGAGAAGAACTTTTGGGATTTTCTGAACCACATTTTCCCTCCTCTCTGGGCCTTGGGGTAAGGTCTAGAGGGAGCGGAAAAACGGGCCCCAATGGCAGTCAAGGTCTTGCCCTCCTGCTCGCACCGAGTAAGTGTGTCCTTCACCTTGGGTCCAAACAGAGAAGACCCATCAAAAGGGACGTCGGCGAAGGAAGACAAGTGGACACAAGCGTAACCAGGCTCGTCTCCTAAGAGCCACTCCTGTGCCCGCTGCTCTACTCGCCCCTTCGGCTGCATAGGAAATGAGCCTCATGGACGAGTTGACAATAGAAGATAGGGTAGTCATCTGGCCTCCTACGGTCTGGGCTAACGCCTCAGGAAGATTACCCGTAAGAGACTCTTGGACCTTGGAGCCTTGTAAAATGACAGAGATAGTTCAGCGACCGCAGGGTAAAGGTCGCTGAAGAAAGGGTACGCTTCCCGTACCTATCCATGCTCCTAGAATCCTTATTAGGAGGATGAATAGACGTTGAAACCTCTGCCACGTCCTGCTGAGTGGCAGATGCCACCACCATAGCATCAACTGGAACACCCTTAGTGAGGAATTCCTTCTGGGGAGGGGCTGAAAGAAACTTATTAGGTCTGGCAGGCACCGGTTCCACTGTATCAGGATGTTCCCACACCCTCCGAGAAAGTAGATCTAATAACTCGAAGGGTGGAGACACCCAGGAGGAGGGGGGCTGGGCCCCGAAGGCCTTGAGGAAGACCGACTCTTCAGCAGTAGGGGCTTTGGACTGCCAATCGCCTCTCTGTCTCAAGATCTCAAGGATATCCAAGAAGGAGACGTCATCCGAGGACGATTTTGGGGACCCCTCCGCATCATCGAGGTCAGTATCTGAAGTGACTGACTCATCTTGGGAATCAACGTGCGTCCTCTTGCACAGTTTCTTCCTTGGGGGTTCATCCGAAGCAGATTCAGAAGGACCCCCCGGAAGAAGGGAACCCTCTAAGGGGGTATCCTCAGGCCCCGGGTCCCCACTGTCGTGGGAAAGAACGTCTCCAAAGGCACCAGTACCAAAAACTTTGGACGGTGAGGTAGAAACCTGCTGAACCGGCAAGGTCATGGCCAGCGCACTCCTCATGGTCTCAAAAGCAGGACCTCCAGAGTCTGCAGAGGGCACTTGCTGAGAGACCACGGCGGTACTGGGAATACCTGCGGCTGATGCTCTGAGGGGAAGACTGGGCATCGAAGAGGCGAGCTCCACAGTGTTGCCCTCGGCCCCCGCCAAGGAAGACCCGGTACCAAACCCTGACACAGAGGACAGGGTAGGAAAGAAGGTCGGAGCAGAGAAACTCCGAGGGGGTCCCTGCTCCGACTGGATGATTCCGCTGCGTTCTACCAGCACCGATTCCAACGGCTCGAAGGGGGTCGGAGGAGGAATCAAATGCATGGAATGGGGAATCTGCTCCGAAGCCGAGTGGGCTGGAGCAGAGATCATTTTAGTAAAAACTGGGGACTGTTACAGCCTCTGGATAACCCTATCCAAATCCGAATCCGACAACCTAGAGGATTTGGAGGAAATAGACTGGGGCCGAGAAGACTTCTGCCTCGGCTCCGATAAAACAGGGGATCGGCTCCGAAAAGGTTCCAACACTATCGGACCCGAGACCGGAACCGTTTGTAAAGGTGTCGGCGCCGAAGGCGGCTCCGGGGCCGAGGGGGAAGAGTCTGAGCTGCACACCTCCAACGGCTCCGAAACCAAAGGAGCCGAAGTAGGTGATTGGCCTCTCGATGCACTAACCTGCGGCTCCGACACCAATGGAGCCGAGGAAAGAGGCACCGAGGCAGACCCTTCAGCCATCGGCTCCAAAGCCATTGGAGCCGAGGAAGAAGAGGTCGATCTATGTTTCTTAGATGTCGGGCCCGACGGGCTGGTCAGAGCCGTCTATCTCTTCTTTTTAGAAGCTGGAGATGAAGCCAACGCTTCCTCAAATGAAGGCTTAATAAGACCTCTAAGTATCAGCTTGTTTTTTCTTTCCTGAAGGACCCTGGAAGAAAAAGCATGACAAACACTGCAAGTATCCTGTAGATGTTTAGGCCCTAAACAGTACACGCAGACAGCATGGCTGTCTGTGATAGACATTTTATAATTACATTTAGCACATTTTTTAAATCCTGATTTCTGCTCCTTAGACATTCTGAACACAGTAGAAACAGATAACAGATAGCTAAAATACACAGAAGTAAACTAATATATATGGGCTAAAGCCCTCTAACTTAAACGGGCTTAGCCCAATACAACAGGTAAAACAAGAACTATTTCAGTCACACAAGAAAATAACCACACAATAAGGGCAAAAGCCCTCTAACTTAAACGGGCCTTGCCCAGTACACTAGAAGCGCGAAAAATATAAAAATTCTAACTTTCACAAAAACTGACCACAAACGCTCACAAAGCTGTTAAAACAGCTGTTTGTTTAAAAACTGACAGAAACCCTAGCCAAAAAGACCAAAAAGGTCAAGAAAATACACTTGGCTCCAACCAAGTAGAGACCACGTCCAGCTTGAAAAGCGGCAAACGAGATCTGGGGAAGCAGGCATGGTGCATTCTGGGATAAGGGGAAGCCCAGCCAATGAGAGACTTCATTCTAGTATATAGTGGTCGAGTCGGAGCCGATGGATCGGCTCAGAACCCATCTGTCATGAATGTAGGCGAGATAGGATCCCATTACATCTATAGTATTCAGAGGGAAGAGAATACTTACTATAGTATTCAGAGGAGAAGAGAATACTTAATATAGTACTCAGAGGGGAAGAGAAGAGAATACTAACTATAGTATTCAGAGGGAAGAGAATACTTACTATAGTACTCAGAGGAGAAGAGAATACTTAATATAGTATTCAGAGGAGAAGAGAATACTTACTATAGTAATCAGAGGTACAAACTGTATGGAAAACATGCAAGAAGAGCTAGATAATTAAAGGGTTTAGCTGCACGGTAAGGGATAATCTAAAGCAAGAATATCAAAGATTAAAAGATTTAAAAGATCCAAAAGATTTTAGATAAGGAGAGTTATAAACTCAGAAATGACTTATCTGCTCAAGAGTAATGGTCACATCTTTCACTAAAAGCAGCAAACGAGATCTGAGGTATTTGGGTTGGTGCATTACAGGTGAGGGAGAAGCTTGAGAGTTTTACGTTGCCATGAAATTTAGCAACAGCTGAGTCGGATCCAACAGATCGGATACAAACCTATTAGTTGAGGATAGAATGAAAACGGACATCAGATCATAACTTTTACATTTGTATTTCTACCTACAAGTAAACCTCACCTATGTGGGTAGTCTCTAAATGCGCACATGCTGATTGAATGCTGCCTTTAAATAAAAAAAAAAAATCACATTTTACCTGTGCACAGCTAAGTGATGATGACCCACAATCATTGACAATGGTTCTGTAAGTTGGTACGGATGTTCCCATGTTGGTGGATGGAGAATGAACATTTCCAACTGTACAAAATGAAAACAGCAACTTACAAACATACCTTCTAAATTAATTATACATACATACATACACCACAAACAAAAAGCAGTTTGCAAACAATGAGAGAATAAGACGATCAACCAATTAACTGTGCATGACAGATCTTTGTGAACAGTTTCACAGGTTCTTCAAATGCCGTAACAGATGAATACATCACACAGTCAGTCAAGCAAGACAATGACATGCAAGGGTATTAAAAAAAAAAAAAAAAAAAAAAAAAAAAGTTGTGTCTTACCATAAGGTTCCATCTGAGTTATCGATCTTCATCTAATCTTGACTTGTGGGTTAAAGTTCTGATCCTTGGAACCAATCTGGCCGTTATAAAGCTTGCGTCAGCCAAACAAAATCTCTCGAGCTGCTAGTCTACCTACAATGCACTTTTCTACAATACCTCAGATAGAGTTTGCAATCATGCAGAAAAAGGAAGTTCTATAGCTCATTACATCTGTGTAACGCCTCCAAGTGCATCTGCAGTTAACTCCTACTGATGCCTTTAGACGTCGAATATTGCTTGTTCATATTTGTATCAATTCCAAAACCATTCCATGTACAAGGTTTTAAAAGATTTCATCTTAAAGCTTACACAATGGCAAACAACTGCATTAATATTTGACCTCTCTCTAGTGCAGGTAAATAGGTATTAACTGTTGTTTTTATGATATTAATTTATATAAACATAACTTTCACATTTTTCAAAATATCTCAAGCAAGTAACAGCAGGAACTCCTTGGACTCATTTGAAAGCTGTTAACTAGATCAATAAAGTGCTGCTGACAGTATACGTATAACTTGAATGGTCACAGAGATATTTTACGTTGTTTACAAAATATTACAAATGTAATAGGTACTGTGTTTACTGCGATTCATAAAATTTGGTTCAAGACTTGGAACCTGAAGAATACTACTATAAAATAGTTTGTGCTGAAGACTTTGCCATTTACACTTCTTTCATTAACTCCTATGGATCGAGAGATATGAACATTTGTTTGATTGAAATGTGAGGACATAACTTGATTCTATCAAAAGGCTTAAGCTTCGCCCATTGGAAGTTACAGTGCAAACTTCCTGAGCTCCATTGGAGTGAATATGATGGAAGCCTAGTCCAAGATATACCTAACAATAAGAACCCAGGATAGGATGTTGCTCCACCAGAAGTCTAAAGGAGGGGGCAGGCAGGAGGGATGCAAAAAAAGATGAAGATCGACAACACAGATGGAATGCTATTGTAAAACATAACTTCTTTATCTAATGTTGTCAATCTTCATCTACTCGACTTGTGGGACAGAGTCCCCAGCTACCTTAGATCCTGGGTGGCCTCAAGGAAGAATACCCTTGAGAACCACAGAACCAAAAGAGGCTCTCCCTTGCTTTCAATCTGTAATGAGTAATAAAGTTATGCAAATTAGCCCACATTGCAGCTGCAAAATTTCTGACATGGAGGCTTTGGAATGAAACACAGCCGAGCCGATGTTGCCATAGATCTGGTAGAACATGCTTTGTCTGGCAAAGGAAGCTTCATGTTAAGTTTCTCGTAAATGAAAGAGATGCAATTTCTTAACCACTTGGACAGAGCACCTTGGATACTGGATTGCCCAAAGTCGCACTGGCAAAGGACAGAAATAATTGATCTGACCATCTAAAATAGTTTTTTCCTATTAAGGTAGAAATGTAACTGCCTGTGTACATCCAGAAGGTGCAGGTAGCACTCGCCTTTATTTGAAATTTTTTTAAAGAATATAGGCAAGACTACAGATTGGTTGATACTGGTCTCTGATATCACTTCCGAGAGAAAAGTAGTGATCATTCTGAGAAACCCTCTGTCTCTGTGGAAAACTAAGTATGGTGCTTTGGAGCATAAAGCCGATAATTTGGAGACTCATCTCGCTGAAGTGACAGCTATAAGGAACAATGTCTTCCAAGAAAGGAATTTTAAGTCACAAGTCGCTGCAGGTTCAAATGGAGGTGAAGTAAGCAACTTAACACAAGAGTTAGATCCCATGGTGGAAGAGGGTCTTTGAAAGGGGGCTTTAAGCGGATTATACTCTTTAGAAAAACCTTTCAAAGTCTGTGATTAATTAAAGGTTGATCTCCAATACCATTATGGAAATCTGAAATAGCTCGTTTACTAAAGATGGTAGTTAGAAACTCCAGAATCATTTTTACCAGCACTGTAAAGGGGTCTAGACCATTGTCAGAGTCCCAAACAGAAAATCTCTTCCATTTCCTAAGGCAGAGACTCCTGGTGGATGGTTTGTGGGATGCCATCAAAATGTACTGCACAGGAGAAGGGATACCATTATGCCTGGTGACTGCCAGAATTGGAGAACCAAAGCAGTTAGCTTGAGAGTCTGCAGACTGGGATGCACTAGTCCCTGGGGGTGGGACAAAAGATGCGGATCTGGGTCCAGAATCCAAGAGCAGTGTAGTAGATTAGGCCAGATGTAGGGAAACCATATCTGTCGAGCCAGTAGGGAGCAATAAGGATCACTTTGCTCCTCAGCCAAGCTGCTTTCTTGAGAAAAAGAGGGATCAGATGGAGGGGGAAAAAGGCATCTCTGGGGGACTTCCCCTGAGGTGGAATTAGGGCAAAGTAGCTTCTGCACTTCTTGTTTTGGGGTGAAGCAAACCAGTTGTAACAAAGTTGGCCCCAATGAAGGAAGATCTCCTTCGCGACTGTGGAGTTCTGAGCCCACTCGTGAGGCATGAGGATGCATCTGCTCAGTTTGTCGGCTATCACGTTTGAACTCCCCGGGATGTGTGTTGCTATCAGAAAGCAGTTGGAAGTTATAGCCCACTGCCACACTCGAAGGACTTTTCGACACAATGGATAGGATTTGGTTCCCCCCCCCCCATTTGTTGATGTACCAGACTACAAACATGTTGTCCAACTGTATAGCTATCATTCCTTGAGGTGAGGCAGAGTGGAATGCTTGCAACGCCAGAAGCACTGCTCTTAACTTTAGAACACTGATATACAAATTGGTCTCAAAGGGGGATCAAATGCCTTGGACTGTCTTCCTGAGATAATGCCCCCCCCCAACTGCATCTGGGAAGCATCTGTGGTCACTATGGCCTTGGGCTGAGAAGAAACAAAGGGATGGCCTAGAAGATTTTCCTGTGAGTGCACCCACCAGGATAAGTGGTTCTTGCATCGACTGTATATAAAACCAAATGGTTCATGGGGTGGGTTAGAATTGGAGAAGTCTCATGTGATACCTTGTCAATGGAACCAATGTGATCGCTGCTACCATGGAACGCAATGCCTGCAGAATTAGATAAGCAGGAGTTTTGTCCGAGTGAAGAACAGGAAAGATCTGCGACTGAATCTTCTGTAATCTAAGAGAGTGTTGAGGCAAGCTCCGATAAATTCTGTGTCCTGTATGGGAGTTGAGATTTTTTGTAGGATTGACCATTATGCCCAACTGAAGGGCTAGATTCAGAATGTAGTCTGTAGTTTGTAGAAGTAGATGCCTGGTGGGAGCGGTGAGGAGCCAGTCAAAGTAAGGAAACACTCACAATCCGTGCAGCCTCAGATGTGCTGTGACCGCTGTCATACATTTGTTGAACACCCTGGGGGCTGTGATGAGACCAAAAGGCAGCACTCTGAATTGGAAATGACAGGCTCCCATTTGGAATCGGAGAAATTTTCTCGGTCGTTTGTCTACCTTTATATGGTAATACGTGTCTTAAAAGTCGACAGAGCACATCCAATAGTCTTTCTCTAGGAAAGGGAGAATTGACTGAACCGTGACCATCCAGAATTTTACTTGGACGAACTTGTTCAGAACACTGAGATCCAAAATTAGCCTCCAGTTCCTGTTTTTCTTTGACACTAAAAAGAATCTAGAGTAAAATCTGGATCCTAGTTGGTCTGGTGAGACTTCTTGGATGACTCTTTTCTAGCAGGTTTTGTATCTCTATTGCTGCTTGAACTACCTGACTGTCAGAACATCAGGGAGTCTTGGGGGTATCTAGGGTGAAGGGAATTAGATAACCTCTGGAGATGATCCTTAGCACACAGGCATCAGTAGTTATGGGTCAACAGGCATTTCGGTGACAGGAAAATCTTCCCCCCCGACTGCTTACAGAGGTGAGCAATCAGGCTGCCATTCAGGAGCACTGACAGGGTTGACCAGAAACAGAGTCCCTGGAACCCTGATTCTGTGGACCATCTCTGCCTTTGGGATGGCATCTTCCACTATAACTCCCCCCCTCTGCCCCGAGGGAAGTCTGAGACACCTGTGTCCTGGAAGGGCTTCTGGAACTGCATTTTACCACTCCTTTGATTCCTGGAGTAGGATCGCTGAGGAGTGGAAAAATGTACGTCCACAGCAGACAAAGTCTTTCCATCCTTTCCACACTGGGACAGTTTCCTTTACTTTGGACAGCAGACAAAGTCTTTCCATCCTTTTCACATCTGGACAGTTTCCTTTACTTTGGGACCAAACAAGGAGGACCCATCAACGGGGGCATTGACACAGAAAGCCTTGAATTTCCGCAAACTCGCACAGGTGCATCCAACCGTGTCTCCGAATTGCAACACTTGAAGCTGCTGACCTGCTCACTCCTTTGGCTGCATGCGCAATAAGCTTCAGGGATGAATTTGAAATAGACTCCAAGGTAGCTAGTTGGGAGGCCACTTTTTCCTGGACCCCCTCAGCCACAGCTCCTGCCAGGGTATCGGACAGCTCCTTGACCAGATCCCTCTGGAACCTTGTGAAGTGTGCCAAGAAGTTCAAAGACCTGCTTCCCAAATCTGCCCATTATACTGAATTCACAGTTTGGGGGATGGACAGCAGAACTTTCCTCTGCTATTTTTTTTTCGTGGCGGATGCTACCACAATGGCATCGAATACTAAGCTTTTAGCCCAATGTGGGTGGTCTTCTGGAGCAGTAAGGATTTTGTCCGGACTCCTGGGAACTCGTTCCACAGCATCAGGAATCTTCCAAGCCCGCTGAGCAATTAGTTTAATCAAATCGTCAGCAGGCGGGTCACTCAGGAGTTAGATGGGCATGCAAAGGCCTGCAAGTACACAGATTTCTCTGAGGAAGGGTCTTTGGACTTCCAATCACCCCTCTGTTTTAGGATCTCTAGAATGTTTCCAAAGGAGTCATCTTCCAGGGGTGACAGAGGGAAACCGCCCCTTTCACTGACATCCATGTCTTCTGTGACAGATTCTTCAGGAGAATCAAGGTGTTTCCTCTTACACAATCTCTTCCGATGGGGCTCCTCAGTTGGGACATCTGAGGAGGACTTGGAAGAGGAAGTGCCTTTAGAATGCAAATCTTGTGAGCATGGTGTACACTGTCCACGGGTAGAGGTTGGTGGTTGAACTGAAGTACAGTTATGTACACTTACCATAAATGTAAATGTTTGAGTGTGTTCACTGTTGCAGTCATCACATTTGGGTTATCTGCTTGCAGTACCCCTCAGTCGGCCTGATTAACAGTCTTTGGTCCTGCGTCGGTTGCTCTCTCTTCCGAGATGTCAGGTTGTCAGGGGTATAAAACATGCAGCCGACGCCATTACATCAGTTTTTCTTGCCCCAGATGTCAGGTGCCCCCCTAATGGGAAGCAATTAAATATATAAATATACAAGGATACAACTCCAACAAAAAAGCAAATACACCAAAAAGCTTTTAAGCATAGTAAAGGAAAGTCAGGAGGCTGGAGGGAGGGGTAACCAGGACTGCAACAGTGAAGACACTCGAACATCTACATTTATGGTAAGCGTACACAACTGTACTATGTTCTTCATGTTTCACTGTTGCAGTCATCACATTTGGGTAGATTCCCAAAGCTAAGGTTGGGAGGAGGAATTTAAATAGCATGAGGACCAGCTATAAGGCCTTGCAAGACTGCAGTGGCAAAGCTAGCTCTGGATTTAGAGAAAACTGGCAAATGATAATGCTTGGTGAAAGTATGTACAGAACTCCAGGTAGCAGCTTCTAGGATGTCCCTGGTAGGGATGCCTCTGAGAAAGACAGTAGAGGTAGATGCAGCCCTGGTTGAGTGAGGTCTGATTCCCTGTGGGATAGGATTTCCATGGTGCTTATAGCAGAAATGAATGCAATGGCCTATCCATTTAGAAATGGTTTGCTTTGAAATAGCCTTCCCCCTCTGCCCCTGCAGCAAATGCCACCAGCAGTTCAGATTTCTTTTGAGGTTTAGTCCTGTCCAAGTAGGATCTAAGTTGTCTGTGCACATCTAAGGAATGCAGTATCCATTCCCCTTTGTTCTGTGGATTAGGAAAGAAGGCTGGCATATGAATGGACTGATTAAGAGCCACAATGGATACCACCTTGGGCATGAAGGATGAAATGGTTCTGAGAGACACCATGTCCACATGAAAGATGATGAAAGGCTCCACTGCCATAAGGGTCTGTAATTCACATACCCTTCTTGCTGAAGTGATTGCTAAAAGGAAAGCTGTTTTCCAAGAAAGAAATTTTAAATCTGCAGTAGCAGCTGGCTCGAAAGGAGGAAGAGTGAGTTTCTCCAAGACAAAGTTAAGGTCCCATGCTGAGGTTGGAGCTCTCCTGGGTGGTCTTAAATTTTTGGCCCCTCTGAGGAGCTGCTTGAGCAGTGGATGAGAGAAGAGGGGTGGTTCTGTGTTATAATGTGCTGAAATGGCTGAGGCATGAATTTTGATGGAGGAAAAAGACAGGCCCTTGTGAAGAATCTCAGTTAAGTATTGTAAAATCTGAGGTAAAGTAAGCGCTGCTGTGCTCATCTCTTGAGACTGGTTCCAGGCACAGAATCTTTTCCATTTTTCAGCATAAGATTTTCTAGTATTAGGCTTCCTTGCCTCTAAAATGATATCCATCACAGGTTTACTGAGGGATGGTAAAGGAGAGATTAGTTAATTAGCCAGGCTGCTAGGTTCAGTGTTGGAAGCTGAGGGTGCAGAATCTGGTTCTCCTGCTGAGACAACAGGGAAAGAGTCTGAGGCAGGTGCCATGGGGCCAACCGTGACACACTGCGCAAGAGGGGGTACCAGTGTTGGTGTGGCCAGTGTGGTGCAATCAAAATCGTCCTTGGTTTGTCCTGTTTGATCTTTAGTAGTACTTTGGAGAGCAGAGGGGAAGGCATAGACTGATAGGTTTTTCCAGCTGAAGAAGAGAGCATCCACATTCCAAGCTTGTTTGTAGGGAGTCCTTATGCAAAATTTGTCCAATTGGTAGTTCTGGGGGGAAGCAAACAGGTCTATATCTGGGCTCCCCCATTTGCTTGTCAACATGTTGAAAATCCTTGGTTCCAGTTTCCACTCGTGTGGGTCCATGAGGTTTCTGCTTAGCCCGTCTGCCAGTGTACTTAATTTCCCTGGCAGGAATTGAGCTTGTAGATGCACCTGGTAGCTCAAGGCTGTGTTCCACAATGCCATGGCTAGTCTGCAGAGGGGGTAAGAATGTATACACTTCTGCTTATGTACCACATAACAGTGGTGTTGTCCGTCTTTACCATTAGTTGTCCTGTACACCTAACATTTCTTTTTTATTGATATGCAGGTGCATTTGACTTGGGTTCCATTTGCCCTGAATGCACTTCCCTGCCAGGTGAGCCCCCCCCCCCCCCATGCATAGTCTGTTAGGGTTTGGGCGGCAGGGAGTAGTGTGAATGGTAGTCCCTTGTTTTGGTAGCAGGCCTTTGCCCACCAAAGGAACTTTAGGCGTAGGCAAGGTATGATAGGAATCATAGCTTCTAGATCCTGAGAATGTTGACACCATTGGCTTTTTAGATACCATTGTAGTTTCCTCATATGCAGTCTTGCATATGGAATTAGAAGAATGCAGGAGGCCATGAACCCCAAGGCTTGCAGTATTTGCCTTGCAGATGGCAGGGTTTTTGTGGCCACTTGTTTGAAGTAGGTTGTCAAATGAATTTGTTTCTCTGGCATGAAGAAAGCTATCTGGGAAGTTGTATTCAAGCTTGCTCCCAGGAATATAATTTGGTGGCAGGGTACCAGGTGTGATTTCTTTTCGTTTACGGTGTACCCCAGACAAGTTAGCACCCTTTGTACAAAGGCCAGATGATTCAAAAGTATATCCTGGCTTTCTGCCTGAATTAGACAGTCGTCCAGGTATGGGAATATTTGAATATTTCTTTGCCTGCAAAATGCAATAACTGGAGCTAGGCACTTTGTGAATACACTGGGCGCAGTAGATAAACCAAAGGGCAGTGCAGAGAACTGACTGTGTGTAGCCTGCTTTGAAGCATAGTTATCTTCTGCAAGATTCCCTGATTGGGATGTGCAGGTATTCTTCTTTTAAATCTAGCGTTGCCAACCAGGCATCTTTGCCTAGCATAGGAAGCAACTGGTGAAGAGTCAGCATCTTGAATTTTGGAATCACCAAAAAAGTGTTTAGAGTAGGCAGGTCCAGGAAGGGATGCCATGAATTGTGTTTTCTGGGTACCAGGAAAAGTCTTGAGTAGAAACCTTATCCCTTTTCCTCTTTTGGTACCAACTGAACAGCCCCCATGTTTAAGAGAGAAAGTACTTGCTTTTGGGCCTCTGTCCACTGATTTGGGGGTAGATCTGGTCACCCGCTTGGTGTTGGCAACGTGTGGAAGTGAAATCTATATCCCTGGGACACTATTTATAACCCATTTGTCCTGGGTAATGAGTTCCCAGTTCATTGCATGAAAAGCAATCTTTCCCCCCAAAGGGGCAGTCAGTTGATAAGTGCTTGGAAGTTTTAAAAAAAAAAGTAATTGAGACAGTTTACCACAGAGGGGTTTGATTACTCCCAGATTTGGAAGGGGAGGCCCCCCACTGCTTAGTCCTGTGCATACCCTGGGACTGCAGCCTGGGAGCTCTCCTGGATCTGGGTTTGGACTGAGAAGGTCTTGGAAGAGACAGGAAAGGACCAATTCTTGGAAGGCCAATGCCTACTAAATCTTGGAGGTCGTACTTGTAAAAAAATAAGTTTGCATAGATTTAGCCTTTTCTTCCATCTTTTTAAGAATGTCTGCCTTGTTGCCAAACAGGCGGTCCTGGTTTAGGGGAGCATCCAGTAATTTTGCTTTCACATGACCTGGTAGGGATTGCTCCTTAAGCCAAGCATGCCTTCTAAGTACAGACCCAGTTACAGCAGCCCTGCAAGATGCCTCTAGAGAGTCAAAACCACACTGCAAAGTATGTTTTCCAACTTGTTCAGCTGAATGCAATGCATCCTGTAAATCCTTATTTTAATCACAATCAGGAATCAACATAATTTTCTGTTTAAGCAATCCAATAATATGCTGCTGATTACTTTAACATATGAAACTGGCAGTTTAAGGGCTCTAATGGCCAAAGTTGCAGAAGTGTATACCTTTCTACCCCATCTATCCAGCGCCGTGGAGTCTCTATCAGAGGGGGTAGGACTTTTGGCAGTAGTAGCTTTAATGCCCTTGCGCCCCTGTGAAATGGTCTCAGGATCAACAGTAGGATTTTTAAAAAGGAACTTGAGAGTCAGGGACCCTGTAATATCTATCAGGTTTTCTGGGAGCAGAAGGTAGAGTCAGGGGCCAAGCAAGATTCTGCAAATGCATCAACAATGACTAGTACAGGAGGTATGGCTAAAGGCCTGTGCTGGGGCAGGAGTAAGAAATCCCTAAGCCTCTTTTTAGAATAAGAGAAATCCTGTATGTATCAGACAAACAGAATAAGAGAAATCCTGACTTCCAACGAAAATGTTCCGAGAGTATGCAAGGTTTCGCCAAAAGAGAAATCCTTTGGGAGGAAGCAGATGGAATAGAGTCCTCAGCATCAGAATCCTCATAGGTAGATCAGGGTAAATTCTGGTCATCAGAGGAAACAGAAAATTCAGAATCCTGGTCAGAAGTATCATAAACAAACTCAGTCCTAGGTCTCTTAGCGGGGGAAGGTTGGCTTCTCCTGATTAAAGTAATAAGGTCTTCAGCCATTCTTATCATTTGTTTTCTAGGCATAGAGGCCTGACCATGCAGTCTGGGCGTCAAGTTTTCTAGGCATGGTTCGAGATTTAGGCCTTGAAGAAGATGGCATCGGTTTAATATGCAAGTCAGTAGGCCTGAATACATCCTCAGAAGCCAGTGCCTGTACAGTGGCTCCGGACCCATCCAAGGTAGAGACATCCACAGGTTCCACAGCTGAAGCATCTCGCTGCATACCGGACTCCGAATGGGTCTCAGTAGAGGCCTGCGAATCAGAAGTAGCGGGTATCAGGGGCTGCGAAAGTGTCTCACTGAGTACCAGTGAACTGGCGACTGGCTTCGGAGAAGCGTTGTCGGCAGCTTTAGACTTAGGCGGCCTGTCTCTGTCTATCTTTGCATTTTTTCGGAATGTCGGTAGTCGGATGGCTGACCGAAGACATATCAGGATAATTGAACCGAGCACCAAAATATTTAGAAGTGTAAATATGGCGATGATGGATAGTTCGTGGTTTAAATAAGGCACAAAACCGACAGAGGTAACGTCGTGGTCAGGACCTAAGCAAGGAATACAGTACGAATGAAAATCTTTATGAGGTATTTGCTTTCCGCAAGTTATGCAATTATTTAGTTTTACTGACATCGGTTAAGAGAAAGAAAGTGTTTCCCCAACGGGCTGCTTAGCTTTTAGTTGAAGACTTCGGTTTTGAAACTCGAAAACGAAAATTTCAGGAGTCGGCCGACCGGCACTTGAGAACTGCTTCTGCTAAGGCATCGCACGGCAAGAAAGACTGGTGTAATGGCATCGGCTGAATGTTTTATACCCCTGACAACCTAACGTTATGGAAGAAGAGACAGCAACCGACGCAGGACCCAAGACTTTAATCAGGCTGACTGAGGGCTTCTGCAGTTGTGTCTTCTTCTGGCTTTTCCCAGTTAGGGGTCGCCACAGCGGATCACTGTCCGTTCATGATTGGCAGTGGAGTTTTACAGTGTCGAGTTTCCAGCCCGGCGCCCAACCTTCCACAGAAGGCACACACATGCACACCTGGGGCCAATTTAGTGTGTCCAATCCACCTACAGCATGTCTTTGGGATGTGGAAGGAAATCGGAGCACCCAGAAGAAACCCAGGAAACCACAGGGAGGACATGCAGACTCCGCACAGAGGGCACCCCAGCCGAGGATCGAACTGGAGAACCTCTTGCTGTGAGGCGGCAATGCTAACCGCTGCACCACCGTGGCTGCTCGGCTTCTGCAGTTGTGTACCTACCATAAATGTAGATGTTAGAGTGTATTCACTGTTGCAGTCATTACAATTGGGTTATCCTGCTGGCAGGCTACCCGCAGTCTGCCTGAATTCCAAAGTCCTGGTCCGGCATCGGTTGCTGTCACCTCCTCCCTGACGTCAGTGCGCCAGGGGTATAAAAGATGCAGCTGACACCATTTTCTTCAGTTTTTCTTGCCCCAGATGTCAGGTGCCCCCAAAAGGGTAGGCTAATTTATGCCAATAAACATGCATGCAGTAAAGTAAAACTCTTCCTTCATCTACAAGCAAATACACCACATAGGTTGTATAGAATAGAAAAGTACAGATAAGTCCCAACAAAGGAAAGGGGGATGGTGGGAGGGTAACCTGGACTGCAACAGTGAATACACTAGAACATCTACATTTATGGTAGGTACACAACTGTACTATGTTCATCGTGTTTCACTGTTGCAGTCATTACAATTGGGTTGAATCCCAAAGCTAAGGTTGGGCGGCTGTGGCTAAACAGGATTAGGAGAGGCTATGAGGCCCTGCAGAACTGCAGTGGCAAAGCCTGCCCTGGATTTAGAGTAGAGAGATAAGTTATGGTGCTTTGTAAAAGTGTGCATTGAACTCCAAGTTGCAGCCTCCAAGATGTCTTTGGTTGGCACTCCTCTGAGAAAGGCTGCTGAAGTGGCTGCTGCTCTGGTTGAATGTGGCCTAATGCCCTTAGGCACTGATTTGCCATGCTGTGAATAGCAGAAACGAATGCAGTAGCCTATCCACTTTGAAATAGTCTGCTTTGAGATGGCTTTTCCTTGTGATCCTGCAGCATACGCCACTGAAGTTGTTCAGTCTTTCTGAAAGCGTTGGTTCTGTCCAAGTAGAAGCGTAGTTGCCTGTGAATTTCCAAAGAATGTAGAAGTCTCTCACCCTTATTCTGTGGGTTTGGATAAAAGGTAGGCAAATTAATTGTTTGATTCAGGGCCACACTGGACACTACCTTAGGCATAAATGTTGGGTTTGTCCTCAAAGAAACCCTGTCAGGATGGAAAATGATAAATGGTTCCACAGCCATGACTGCCTGCAACTCTGGGACTCATCTTGCAGAGGTTATTGCTAGGAGCAGAGCTGTTTTCCAGGATAAGAATTTTATATCAGTTCTAGAGGCTGGCTCAAAAGGAGGCAGTGTGAGTTTTTCCAGGACATAATTGAGGTCCCATGCAGGTACTGGTGCTCTCCTTGGAGGTCTTATTGTCTTTGGCCCCTCTGAGGTACTGCCTTAGTAATGGATGAGAAAAAAATAGGTGGTTAGAGTACTGTAATGAGCTGAAATGGCAGAGGCATGAATCTTAATTGATGAAAAGGATAGGCCTTTGTCCAGCATCTCAGTTAAATATTGCAAAATCTGTGGAATATTTGGTACAATCGTGTCAATTCCTTGTGCCTGGTTCCAAGCACAGAATCTCTTCCACTTTTCTGCATAAGATTTTCTGGTGCTAGGCCTCCTGGCCTCCAAAATAACATCCATCACTGCTTTAGAGAGAGGTGTGTTTTGAATGGTTACATTATCAGTCATGCTGCCAGATTTAAGGTCCTGAGTTGGCTGTGCAGGATCTGTCTTGTTGGGTCAATAAGTGAGGAATTTGAGGTAATGTCCAGGCTGGGCATTGAGGCAAGTTCTTCAGGATTGGGTACCAGTGCTGGCAGGGCCAGTCTGGGGCAATCAGTTTCATTTTTGGCTTCTCCTGTCTGACCTTTAGGAGTACCTTGGGGAGGAGAGGCAGTGGAGGAAAGGCATATACTGTTAAGTTTTTCCATCTGAATGATAGAGCATCCACTTTCCATGCTTGCTTGTGATTAAGTCCTTGTGTAGAATCTCTGTAGTTGGCAGTTGTGAGGGGAGGCAAATAGGTCTATGTCCGGGCATCCCTAGTTCCTTGTTATCATGCTGAAGACTTGTGGATCCAATTTCCACTCGTGGGGATCCATTAGGTTTCTGCTTAGTCTGCCAGAGAATTTATCTTTCCTGGCAGGTATTGTGCTTGCAGATGTACTTGGTAAGTCAATGCTGTGTCCCACAAAGTCATGGCTAGTCTGCAGAGGAGGTAGGAATGTGCATCTCCCTGCTTGTTTATGTACCACATGACTGTAGTATTGTTCATCTTTATCAATAGTGGTCCTGGATGAAGTAAATCCTTGAAGGCTGTCAGGGCATTTTGAACAGCTAGCATCTCTTTTTGATTGATATGTAGATGCATTTGGCTTGCGGGCCATGTGCCCTGAATACATCTTCCTGCCATATGTGCCCCCCAGGTATAATCTGATGCATCTGTTGTTAATGTCTGCCTGGCTGTGGGTAAAGTGAAAGGCTGTCCCTTGTTGTGGTGACAGGCCTTTACTCACCATCGAAACTCCTGTTGCAGGCAGGGAATGAGGACAATTATTGTTTCCAGGCTGTGGCAATGTTGAGTCCAAACACTTTTTAGATACCATTCTAGTTTCCTTATATGCAGTCTTGCATATGGAATTAGCACAATGCAGGATGCCATGAACCCAATTCTTGCAGATAACTGGGTCTTTGTTGCCAACATTTTGAAATAAGTAGTCAGTTGTCTGTCTGCCGTGAGATAAGCCATCTGGGCAGTTGTATTTAAGCTTGCACCCAGGATTATTATCTCTTGTGAGGGTACTAGTTTTGATTTCTTTTTGTTTACTGTGTACCCTAGGCATGTTAGTAATCTTTTTACAAACGCCAGATGCTGTAGTAGAAATGTCCTTGTTCTCTGCTTGAATAAGGCAGTCGTCTAAGTAAGGATATATTTGTATTCCTCTTTGTCTGCAAAATGCAATTACTGGTGCCAGGCATTTTGTGAAGACCCTGGGCACAGTAGATAAGCCAAAGGGTAGTGCAGAGAATTGGTAGTGCATTAAGCCAGCTATAAATCTGAGGTATCTTCTGCATGAGTGTCTGATTGGGACATGCAGGTATGCCTCTTTTAGGTCTGAAGTCACAGGCCATGCCAACATGGGCAGATGTTGCTGCAGAGTCAACATTTTGAAATACCCAGAAATGTGTTTAGAATAGACAGGTCCAGGCATTGTCCTTTCTGGGCACCAAGAACAGTCGAGTAAAATCCTAGTCCCTAGTCTTGCTGTGGTACTGGCTGAATGACCCCCATGTCCATGAGGGATGAAACTTGTTTTTGTGCCTCGGCCCATTGATTGTGTGGCAGGTGTGGCATTCCGTTTGCCCTTGGCAGGGTGTGAAAATGGAACGTGTAGCATTGTGACACTATATTTAAGACCCATTTGTCTTGGTTGATGATGTGCCAATTTTGTGAAACAAGTGCTAGTTTTCCCCCTAAAGGAGCTGCCAGAAGATAAGTTCTTGGTGCTGGCAGAGGAAAATCATTGAGACTGTTTCCTGTATGGCTGTGATTTATCTTCTCCGCTTTTGGAGGTAGAAGCGCCCCATTGTTTAGACCTGTATGGGCCCTGGGGCTGGGATCTGCCTCTGGGGCGTCTGTATCTGCCTCTTTGTGGCCTGTCTGACACTGGAAAGACCAATTCTTTGCAGGCCAGTTCCTGCTAAATCTGGGAGGTTGTAAATTTAAGAAATCCTTGACTGTTTGCATAGATTTAGCTTTGTCCTCCATTTTCTTCAACACCTCTTCTGACTTAACACCAAACATGGTATCATGCTGTAATTTTCTTTGTTTTCTGCACATTCAGAATTTGTCAACATTTTCTGTTTAAGTAGAGACATAAGATATTGCTGATATTTAAGCATATGAAACTGACAATTTAAGGCCCTAACAGCCAAGGTAGCAGAAGTGTAAATCTTTTTCCCCCATCTGTCCAGGGCCCTTGAATCCCTATCAGAGGGGATAGGGTTTTTTGCAGTGGACGCCTTGACCCATTTGGGACCCTGAGATATAGTTTCTGGGTCAGCAGCAGGGTTTTTATAAAGAAATTTATGTGAATCAGGAACCCTGTAGTATCTGTCTGGCTTAACAGGAGCTGGAGGTAAAGAGTCAGGAGTGAGACTGGACTCTACAAATACATCTACAATGTCTAAAACAGGAGGAATAGCAAGGGGCCTGTGCTGAGGTAGTAAAAGAAAATCTCTGAGCCTTTTCTTAGATTCTGAGTAATCTTGGCTCTCCCAGTGGAAATGCCCCCTCATAGTATGCAGGGTCTCCCCAAAAGAATAATCCTCAGGAGGAGAGGCTGAAGGGATAGATTCTTCAGCATCAGAATCCTCATAGGGAGGAAGAGAGTTATTCCTGTTCTGAAGAGGAGTCAGAGGAAATGGAAACCTGATCTGAAGATTCGTATTCTGTCTCTTGCCTAGGCCTGGGATGGGAACCCCTGATCAAAATAATTAGGTCTTCGGCCATTTTAGGCATCTGTTTTTTTTTTAAAGTATGGAGGCCTAACCAGGGAATGTTGTACTTGTTTCTTTGTCTTTAGAGGTGCTTTAGTCTTTGCCTTTGAAGCTAAGTCGTTTTCACATATAACTGTGTAGGCCTGAAAACACCCTCAGAAGCCGATGCCTGCTCAGCGGCTCCGGATCCATCTGAGGGAATATTTTCCAAGGGTCCAATACCTTGAGTTTTAAGCGGCCTAGTCGGCTCCACGTGGGAGTTGGAAGCGGCCTGTGGCTCTGAGGTAGTGGGCGAGAAGGGCTGCAAAAGCGCCTCACTGAGAACCGGCGACTGGCTTCTGGAAGCCTCGTCAGTTTTGGACCTCGGATGCCTGTCCTTTTCTTTTTCTTTGCGCTTTTTATAAATTCCGGTAGTTGGCTGTTCCGACGGCATTATATAATTAAATCTTCTGCCAAAATAATGGAATGCAAAATCGTACCTACGCTTAATAGTGCGTTGGTTAAATCTAGCACAAAACCGACAGCTAGCAACGTTGTGGTCAGGGCCTAGGCAAGGAATACAGTAAGAATGAAAATCCTTATGAGGTATTTGCTTCCCACAAGAAATACAATTATTAACTTTTTCTGACATCGGTCTGGAGCAAGAAAAAAGTTTCACCAACGGTGTACTTAGCTTTAATGAAGACTTCAGATCTGAAATTCGAACTTGAAAATCTCAGGAGTCGGCTGACTGGCATTTGCGAACTGCTTTTGCTTTGGTCACCGTGCGGCAAGAAAGACTTAAGAAAATGGCATCAGCTGCATCTTTTATATCCCTGGCGCACTGATGTCAGGGAGGAGGCGACAGCAACTGACGCCGGACCACGACTTTGGAATTCAGGCCGACTGCGGGTACCCTGCCAGCAGGATAACCCAATTGTAATGACTGCAACAGTGAAACACGATGAACATCAGTCGAGTAAAAACCTTGTCCTTTTTCCTGTTCTGGTACTGTTTGAATGGCCCCCATATCCATGATGGACGTAACCTGTTTCTGTGCCTCTGCCCATTGATTTTTTGGCAGATCTGGCCAACCATTTGCCATTGGCAGAGTGTGAAAATGGAATTTGTATCCATGTGATACGATGTTTAGTACCCACTTATCCTAGGTTATTAACTGCCAATTTTGAGCAAAAAGTGCTAATTTTCCCCCATGGGTGCTGCCAAAAGATAAGTGCTTGGTGTAGGCAGAGGGAAGTCATTGGGACTGCTTTCTGTAGGTTTGTGCTTCATCTCCTCCAGATTTGGAGGTGGAAGCACCCCATTGCTTTGACCTGTATGAGTCTTGAGGCTGGTATCTGGAACCCTTAGGTTAGGGTGGATTTGCCTCTGAGCTCTGTCTGACACAGGAAAGGACCAATTTTTTTGTAGGCCAGTGTCTACTGAATCTTGGTGGCTGCACTTGTAAGAAGTCTTTAGCAGTTTGCATAGTCTTAGCTTTGTCTTCAATTTTCTTTAAAACCTCTTCTGCCTTAATACCAAACAGAAAATCATGCTGTAAAGGAGCATTTAGCAATTTAGCTTTAACATGATCAGGCAAATTTTGTTCCTTTAACCAGGCATGCCTCTTAATCACAGATCCAGTAACTGAGGCCCTGCAAGGAGGCCTCTAAGGAATCAAAACCACATTGCAAAATATGCTTTCCAACTTATTCAGCTGCAAGCAAGAATTCCTGCAATTCTTTATTTCCTGCACATTCTGAAATCAACATCATTTTCTGTTTTAGCAATCCCATAACCTGTTGTTGGTACTTAAGCATATGAAATTGACAGTTTAAGGCCCTGATTGCCAAGGTTGCAGATGTATAAACCTTTTTTCTCCATCTGTCTAGTGCCCTTGAATCAATGTCAGAGGGTGTAGGATTTTTTTGCTGTGGAGGTCTTAACTCCCTTTGGACCCTGTGAAATAGTTTCAGAATCAGCAGCAGGGTTTCTACATAAAAATGTATGTGAGTCAGGGACCCTGTAATATCTGTCAGGCTTATTGGGAGCCGGAGGTAAGGAGTCAGGGGTCAAGCTCGACTCTGAAAACACATCATCCACAATGTCTAAAACAGGGAGAATGGCTAAAGGCTTGTGCTGAGGGAGAAGGAAATCCCTGAGCCTCTTTTTTGATTCTGAGAAGTCTTGACTCTCCCAGTGAAAATGCTCCCTCAAAGTATGCAAGATTTCTCCAAATGAATAATCCTCAGGAGGAGATGCAGATAGAATAGACTCCTCAGCATCAGAATCCTCATAGGGAGGTATAGATAATTCCTGGTCAGAAGAGGAATCGGAAGAAATAGAAACCTGATCTGAAGATTCATAATCAGTGTCTTGCCTAGGCCTCTTATCTGGAGGGGGATGGGTACCCCTGACCAAGGTAATAAGGTCTTTAGCCATTTTGATCTGTTTTTTAGGCATAGGAGGCCTGTGCACATGGCTCATGCGTCAGTTTTGCTTTTGTCTTTGGTTTTGCAGCTGTCGCCGGTTTGATATACAAATGTTGAGGTCTGAATACACCCCTCAGAAGCCGGTGCCTGCTCAGTGGCTCCGGACCCATCCGAGGGAGATACATCCGTCGGTCCAATACCTTGAGTATCTTGCAGCATGCCGGACTCCACATGGGTGTCGGTAGAGGCCTGCAACTCAAAGGTAGCGGGTATCAGGGGCTGCGAAAGCGCCTCACTGAGTATCGGCGAACCGGCGACTGGCTTAGGAGAAGCTATGTCGTCGGTTTTGGATCTCGACTGCCTTTTTGTCCTTTTCTTTGTGTTTTTTATGCACTCCGGTAGTCTGATTGCTATCAGACGACATTTCTGGGTAGTTAAATCGGTTTCCAAAATACTTTGATGCAAAAATATACCGAGGCTTAATAGTGCGTTGGTTAAATCTAGCACAAAACTGACAGCCAGGCACGTTGTAATCAGGGCCTATGCAAGGAATACAGTATAAATGGAAATCCTTATGAGGTATTTGCTTCCCACAAGTAATGCAATTAACTTTTTCTGACATCGGTATAAAGCAAGAAAAAAGTTTCACCAACGGGGTACTTAGCTTTAGTGAAGACTTCAGTTCTGAAACTCAAACATTTCAGTAGTTGGCCGACCGGCACTTGCGAAATTCTTCTGCTTCGGGCACCGCGCGGCAAGAAGGACTAAAGAAAATGGCGTTGGCTGCATGTTTTATACCCCTGATGACCTGACGTCATGGAAGAGAAGACAGCAACAGACGCAGGACCCAAGACTTTGGAATTCAGTCCGACTGACGGCAACCTGCCAGTAGATTACACAAATGTAATGACTGCAACAGTGAAACATGAAGAATATATATATATATTTTACTCACAAACCAACACCAAAGTTTAAGAGCTAACAGTGACCACGTCCATACTTTAAGACAGCAAACAAGATTTATGGAAGGTGACTAGGGCAATGCGGGTAAGAGGAGCTCAAGAGTTTTCAGTATCGCAAGCTGTAAAAAGCAGCAGAGTCAGATCTCAGGACTGAATTCAAACCCATTTGTTAAGAAAAGAATGAAAATTAACATCAGGTGTTACATTTTATGCTGTTTGGCTATTTTAGAAGCTGGGCTGCTAAAGACTGCATGAACCTCTCAGAGTCTGGATTCCATAAGCTCTGTGATGGCCCTGTTTAAAGACAAACAAAAGCAAGTATTTGGTCAATTGAGTTTCATAATTTACAGCCCTAAATCTAGGGTGGAGGAAGTATACACTTTTTTGCCACCCTGTCCATTGTTCAACGTCTTTGTTCACTGGGGAGAACATTCCTGCCAGGAAGCCACTTGGAAGGTTTGTCTGATGACAGAGACTGCAGCTGCATATGCTATAGGAATTTTGTAGAGGTACCCAAATCAAAAACTTTGCAGAACCTATATGATCTTTTTGGAGTAGGGGGCTGAGAATCTGGAGCAGAGGAATTAGCCTGAAAGGTGTCCACATAAGCTTCAAGCACAGGTGGGTCGGGGGGGGGGGGGTCAGAGGTATCCATTTCCAGTAAACTGCAGTATCTTTTGTACCTCAGACACCTACCTGGCCTGACATTCAAAATGCTTCATCATTCTCTGTAAGGTTTCATCACAAGAGACCTCTTTTGGAGAAACTGAATTTCCTTTATCTGAAGAAATCTGTTATGAGTGCAACAGGGACGAGTAGTCAACGGGAAGATCCAAATCCCTGTCTGGCTCCTCATCACAAAGAGAAATCTAACGTCTGTCCATGAGGAGCTGTTTAAAAAGTCACAAAGGAAGGGAGTTTCAGGCAAGGATTGCCTTAAAATGCCCTTAAGAAAAATCAAACCATTATTTTTCCTAGGATTTACAAGGTGACATTGAATGTTTACGTTTTTCTTTTTATGGCAACGTCTCACCTGAATAAGCTTAGGAGGTTCTGAACCTTGGCACATTTGTAAAAGGCTTCTGGAAATCTCTTCCTGGACAAAGATATGAGGGATTACACAAGGCTCTCCGATACAATATGTGGTTCACTGGAGGACTCAGTCATCTGGAAGGCCTCAAGAGCCGTACCAGCTTCCAGTGGGGTTGTGGTACAGGACTCGTGAGAAGACGATGGACACACCACATGTTCAATCACTTCAGCAGGTATGTCTGAATCCAAGGTGACAGCTGGGGAATCCTCTCTCTGTCTCAAGTTTTTTCTTCGGTGCGAGAACTACGTCCGGGCCATCTGACATAGTGGACTGAGTCAAGCAGTTTAGATGTTGGGTCTCAAGAAATGCATTAAGCACAAAGAGCCTATATAGGAGGGATTTGGAACAACTGGCAGATAGAAAGATTCATAGTCGTGTTTGGGGCCTAAACATAACACACAATGTGCAAGCCTTTGTACTAAATTTGTCTAATGCACTCACACTTGCCTCTCCTGACATCTAACAATTATTAGCAAAAACAGGTAAGAAAGGAAACTATTCCCCATCTTATCTGATCTGATAAGAGAAGCTATGGTACCTAGCGATCAAATGATTGCAGTCCACTGGGTGCAACTATCTGCATTTTGGGTGGCAGCATGATAGTCTGAGGATCTCATACGTTTGTCCACTTTTATACCCAGACACCTATGAGCTGAGGTTATTTCCTGGACATATAGCTTTAATGCCTGGATGGACATCAGCAAGTTGCAACCCATCTGTTAAGAATACTGCAGCAGTGACTCAGTCAGGACATCTGATGTTATTAGTCTGTGCTTGTACAGGGGGCTGTAGTATAAAACCGATGTCATTAGTTTATGCATAAACAGGTTGTAGCCAAAGTGCTGAGGTTTTTCTTTTCCTGTAGGCATGCACATGGAATGGTCATGTTGCTAGTATTAGTGTCAAAAAGCAGTCTCAGGCGCCAGTGGGTCAAACTTCTTAAGCAAACCATACACAGGGAGCAAAAAAAAAAGTAAAAGGAAGACGTACTATATAGTATCCAATTCCTTCCTTAGAAGGGATGCTGTCCAAAATGTTCAGTCTTTCATGGACCCTTTGCAGCTCAGGAGACTGCATTCTTTAAAAAGACTACCACAGGATATGACAGTGTTGCAATCTGGGGAGGGCAACATGGCCGCTAGGCTTTGCTCTGCACAAATTATGCCAGTTTCTGGCTGGTAGTTAAATAACCAAATTATTGCGGTTTCTAAAAATGCATCACTTCTTTCTTAAAGTGTAGTGTTTGCCAAAACTTTACCATAAATAAATCTTTCCAAGGAAAAGAAAAGGAGAGCAAGAGGAAAGCCAGTTCTATCGGTACAAGACAATATTACTCCCTACAGCCTGACGACGGCTCCAGGTGTTTCTGCAGGTGCATCCTATTGATGTCTCCAGGTGTTTTCGCAGTTGCATCTGACTGATGCCTCTCTCTAAGCATCACATATTGTCTGTTCATAGTTGCATTAATCATTCCAAAACCATGCTACATACAAAGTACTCACAAAATTTCATCTTAAAGCCTACACAATGGTGGCAAAACACAACTGTGTTGATACTTTTACCTGCACTAATAACCTTCCATCTGTGTTGTCAATCTTTATTCATTCTTGACAGCTGGGTTTCTGTTCCGTCCTCAGAACTGACTGGGCCATTGTAACAAGCTTGCTCCAGCCAGAACCTCTCAAGTCAAGGCTGCCCATAGTGCTTCTCTTCCCTTCAGATCGGGTTTGCCCATAGAAATAAAAAGGGGAAACTTTGAGAAACTGTCCTACTAGAGCCAAGACTAGTTCTGAGCCTCCAGGAGTCTTTGGAGGGGGTAAGGAGGGTGGGATGTCAAGAATGTTATGGTAAGAACATAACTTCTTTATCTGATGTGTCAATCCTCATTCATTCATGACAGCTGGGACACAGTCCCTAGCTACTTTACATCCCAGGAGACCCTATTGAAGGATATGCCTGAGCACCATAGAGCCAAAGGATACCCCTTTCCCCTGGAGACCATATCCATTGCAATGAGTGAAAAAGGTCACTTTTATTATCCATTGTAATGAGTGCTAATGGTATGGAGGGTAGTCCAAGTAGCTGCTGCGCAAATGTCATCCATGGAGGCTCTAGAATGAAAGGCCACTGAAGTGGAAACTGATCTGGTAGAACGAGTCTTGGACTTTAGCTGATGGACTCATTTTATTTTGATGCCAAAGGTGATGCAATCTCTCAACCATTTCAACAAGTTGACTTTGGAAACTGGTTTGCCTAGTTGAGTACCTGAAAAAGACAGGAACAGTTGTGGTCCGATTTCCTGAATGATTTAGTTCTAAGTAAAAGTGTAATTGCCTGTGTACATCCAATAAATGAAAAAAAAAATATTCTCCTCCGTTTGAAAAAACTTGGGAAGAAAACTGGCAGGTCAATGGATTGGTTAATATTCGAGTTGGAGACTACTTTGGATAGAAAGGAGGGGTTAGTCCTAAGGTATACTCTCTCTCTGAAAAATGATGTATGGGCGCCTTACACCCAAAGCCTGCAATTCCGACTTTCTCCTGGCTGAAGTGATGGCTACCAGGAATAAGGTCTTCCAAGATAAAAATGTGATCATCACAGGGGGCTGCTGGCTCAAAGGGCTGACTGATCAAAGTCTGTAAGACTAACGTCAAATTCCAAGGTTCAATGGGCTCTTAAAAGGTGGCTTCAAATGCATAACTCCCTTTAGGAAGGTTTTGCAAAGGCGGTGAGATAAAGGAAAAAATCATCGAAGCCATTATGGAAATTTGAAATAGACGCTAAATGGCCTCTGACAGTAGAAGTTGAGGCTGCTGATTGGAGTAAAGTTGATAAATATTCTAACACCTTATTAATCGAAGCTGAAAAGGGGTGAACTCTTTCTCCTTGAGACCAGATCACAAATCTGTTCCACTTATTAACAAAGTTTCCTGGTGGATGTTTTATGGGAAGCCAGAAGTATCTTTTGTACTGGGTAAGACAGATTATTCTGCCTGGCAATTACTGGAAGTGGAGGCACCAAGCGGTCAGCTTGAGGCTTTGTAGGTTGGGATGGACCAACCCCTGCAGATGAGACGGCAGTCCCGGAGTTGGGTTCAGAGTCGCAGATGGTGAACTAGGTCAGGCCAGAGAAAAGGGAACCAGACTTAACGGGATCAATAAGATGCAATGAGGATCACTTTGCTTCTCAACCATTGCACTTTCTTCAAAAACTGGGGTATTAGGAGGGGGAAAGGCATAAAGCAGTCCCGGGGGCCAATTGTGCAGATTATCTCTCGGGGACTTGTCCTGAGGGAGGATTAGGGCAAAGTATCTGCTGCATTTGTGGTTCTCGGTAGATGCAAAGAGATCGCAGTAAGGCTGACCCCAATGACAAAAGATCTCCGTCACTACTATGGGATTGAGACACCACTCGTGAGGCAGGAGTGCGCATCTGCTCAGTTTGTCCGCAATCATGTGGGAATGTGCTATACTATCAGAAAGAGGTTGGAGGCGATTGCCCATTGCCATATTCTGAGGACTTCCTGACATAATGGATAGGAACTGGTTCCTCCCTGTTTGTTGATGTACCAGACGTCTTGACATGTCTGACTGGACAGCAACTGTCCCAACGGAAGGACAAACTGGAATGCTTGCATCGCTAAAACCACTGCCCTCAGTTCTAGGATGCTGATATGCAATTTGGCCTCTAAAAGGGATCAAGTGCCTGCCTTGGACTGTCTTTCCCAGAAAATACCCTTCCCTCCACCCCATTAGGGATGCATCCATGCTCACTATGGCCTTGGACTGAGGGGATGAAAAGGGGCGGCTCCATAACTCCTCTTCTGGCTTCAACCAGCAATTTAGATCCTGCTTGCATCGATTTTTCATGTGGACTGGATAAGACAGAGACCACTGTGATGCTAGGAGCCACTGAAGCAGCCTCATGGGGAACCTTGCCAGGGGAACTAGGGTGATTGTCGCTGCCATTGACCCTAGTAGCTGTAAGACTAAGCAAGTAGGGACTATGTCTTGAGAGAATATCACTTGGAGCTGTGACCTTAACCTTTGTAGTCTGTGAAGAGAGAGCAATCACATAGGATCTTGTGTCAAATGTCGCTCCGATGAATTCTATGATTTGAGAAGGCGCCAGTTTTTACTTTTCTTTATTGAAATGCCTAAGAACTCTGCCAGTTCTAAAATGTAGTACAAGGCGTGAAGCAGTAGATGCCTGGTGTGGGCTGTAAGGAGCCAATTGTCTAAATATGGAAACATCTGGAATCTTTGCAACCTCAAATGAGCTGCTACCATTGCCATGCATTTGGAGAACACCCTGGGGGCTGTGATGAGACCAATGGGCAGTGCATGGAATTGGTAATGACTGGCTCCCAGCTAGAAACGGAGGTATCTTCTGGGGAGCTTGTCCATTTTTATGAGGTAACACTTATTCTGAAGATCTAGCGAGCACATCCAATCATCTTTCTCCAGAAACAGAAGGATAGACTGAAACATGACCATCTGGAATTTTGTCTGTCTGACATAGGTGTTCAAGATACTGAGGTCTAGAATTGGTCTCCAATCCCCTGTCTGTTTTGGCACTAAAATGAATATAGAGTACAATCCGGATCCTACTTGGTCTGTTGGGAATATCTGGATGACTCTTTCTTTCAAGCAGCTTTTGAATTTCTTGAGCTGCTGCGTTGCTGGGTGGAATGCCAGGTATTTGCCTTTGTGGCCTTGGATAAAGATCAAAGGGGATATGGTAACCTCTGGTAATTATTGCCTGCACCCAGGAATCTGATGTTGAATGCCAGGCTACATGGTACAGAGAGAATCTTCCCTTGACTGCTTCCAGAGGTAAGCAATCAGGCCGCTCCTCAAGAGTGCTGATAAGGTTGCCCAGTGAAAGAATTCCTGGAGCCCTGGTTGCGGAGGCCCCCTCTGCCAAGGGAGGGGCGTCTTCCTGATGAGTCCACCCATCTGCTCTGGGGAGAAAACTCACGTGTCCCGAAAAGGCCCTTGGGACTTCCTGAACCAAATCTTTCCACTCCTCAGATTCCTGGAATAGGGTCGCTGAGGAGTGGAAAAACATGCCCCCACAGCAGAAAGGGTCTTTCCGTCCTTTTCACACCTGGCTAATGTGTCTAACCTTTGGGCCAAACAACGAGGAAGCATCAACAGGAGCACTGACAAAGGAAGACTTGAAGGGGTCCACAAAGTCACAAGCTCATCCAGGCGTGACGTCTCATGACAAAGCCTGCACCTGCTGCTCCAGCCACCCCTTCAGTTATGTGCAATCAACCGCATGGAAGAGCTAGAGCTAGATTCTAGGGGCGCAAGCTGGGAGGCAACTTAATCACATACCTCGTCAGACACTGCTCCTATTAGAGTGCCTGAAATCTCAGTGATCAGGTCCCTTTGAAGATGGGTGAAATGTGCCAAGTAATTCAACAACTGTACGGCAAAGGTAGCTGAAGCACAGACCCACTTCATTAATCTGTCCAATGTCCGAGACACTCAGTTTAGAGGAAGGACAGCAGGACTCCTCTGTGAGTTCCTTCTTTGTGGCTGCCACCACCACCACCACAGCATCTACCGCTAAACCCTTGGACCAGTGGGGTTGATCCTCTGGGGGAGAGAATTTTGTCAGGTCTTCATGGAATTGGCTCAGTAGTGTCGGGGGTTTTCCAAGCACACTGCACGATGAGCTTGACTAACTCATCTGCAGGTACGGTCACCCAGGAAGTAGGTCGGGCATGGAAAGCTTGCAAGAAAACAGATTCCTCAGAGGAAGGGTTGGTGGGCTTCCAGTCATCCCACTGTTTTAAGATTTCTGGGATATCTCCGAAGGAGACTTCTTCAGGGAGTGACCGAAGGGACCCTTCATCGTAATCTGTATCCTCTGTGAGAGATTCTTGCAGAGAATCAACATGCTTCCTCTTATATGATCTCTTACGGGGTGGTGGCTCATCGGGGGGAGGTCTGATGAGGACTCGAAAGACAGGGTACCCTGCGGTAGGGTGTCTTGTTGCTCCCGTGCCCACTGCTCCAATGCAGTGGATTGTGACACAGAGTGGGTGCTGTGAGCCTGCTGAGGTGAGCGCTCTCTCCATAATCTGAAAGGCAGACCCGCCTGAAGAGGGATGGAAGCCTGGAACCAAGAAAGAATCTCGGAACCGAGGTCACACCCCACTCCAATGAGCAGACCTCCAGAGAAGGAGCCGCGAGAGGACTCGGAACTGTCAAAGCAACTGGAACCATAGACAGAACTGTGGAAAAAATTGGTACTGTACTAGGGATTCCGGAGCTGGCAGCAAAGCCACGGTCCCAGTGGGTGGGTCGGCTCCGTCTGAGCTGAGGTCCACAGAGTGGGTTCCGGGACCAAGGTGAGATCCACCATCGGTACTGAAGAAGCCGGCTCCAGGAGAGACGTTGGCATTGAGGGCTCCAAGGGAGTTGGAAGGAGGAAGATAAGTTGGAGTCCTCAGAGGAACAAACCTCGTCTCCGGGTGGGAGGGAGGTCCTAAACAGGGTTGGAATACCTCTGGCCGCCAAGAGACGATCCACCAATCTAACTACATCAAGCTCCGAAAGGCTCCTGGTGGAACGAATAGACATCCCAGAGGGACATTCTGGATGGTCAGTAAAGGGACTGAGCTGCTGACCAACAAAGGGGTCAACAGATGGGGAATATAGAGTCCTGGTTATGGATTCGACCTTCGGCATTGTGGTCAGTTGACCAAAAGCTTGCGTTGGGGTGAAAGTGACTGGTTTTACAGAGGAAACTATTGTTGGTGTCGAGAGGGTCACAGGTACTGTCGAAGGGTTGTTACCATGGTAACTTTGGTAGTTTCCATAAGACTAGATGGCACCGTGGAAGGGGTCATAGACTCTGGTGTCAAGATGGTTGTCGGTGCCGATTTAGATTGTTTGGACTTCAGTTCCATGAAAACACGGCCTTTGAATGATTTTGGTTCCTGAGATTGAGGAGACACTGGGACTGGGTGACTCCTTTCTTTTGCTTCTTTAGGAGGCTTTCACATCTCCGCCTCAGACAAAGCCTCCGAAAAGGAGGTTTTTAACAACCCCTTTACGATCAATTTATGATGCTTTGCAAGGATCTGGGCACTAAAACCCTTACAAAGCTCACACGGAGGCTGAATCTAAGTGTGGCAGCTCCAAACAATAAACGCAAGAAAAATGCCCATCTGAGCTGGGCATCTTTCTGCCACATTTCTCACATTGGTTAAATCTAGTTGTACCTTTCTGGTTCTCAGCCATTGTTAGGTAAAGTACAAAATGAACAGCCATTCACCTGATCACCCACACAGACAACAATGAAAGCAAGGCAAGTTACGTTTTTTTTTTAACATACCAATGATGGTACCAAGAGAAATGCCCAGAAGGGGTAAAGGAGAAGAAAGACAAGAAAGGGGAAAAATACCAACAATGGTATTTAAGAGTTACCAGAGGTAAGAGGGAAAGGGAGGGGCCTATACAAACTATGGTAATAAAGAAATACCAAAAAGGTAAAAAAAATAGGTAAAAACAGCACTCACACACAGATAGTCACTAATTCTGTGATAGAATATAAAACGACCAAGAAATATTAGAGGGAGGAGCTATAAAGAAGAAATGTATTGAAAAAATATTTTGAAAAATAAAGCACTTCGCTCGAGAGCATGGCCTGACATGTCCTGAAAAACTACATGGCAGACGAGGAGGGGAGGGAAGGGAAGAGAGGCACTATGGGTAGCCTTAGCTCGAGTGTTCCTGGCTGGCGCAAGCTTGTTACAACAGCCAAGTAGGTTCCCAGGACAGAACTGAAACCCAACTGCCATGAATGAATGAAGATTGATATCAGATTAATATTTATATGGTAATAAATTTCACGTTTTTCTAAATATGTTCGGAACCAAACTGCACAGAAAGAACTTCTTGGCCTCCTATGAAAGCTCTCAGCTGGGTGCACAAAACGCTGCTGGCAATGTGTAAACTCGAGTAGCTGCTGAGATACTGCAAGTAATTTACAAAACATTAGAAACGTAATAGTTAATGTGTTTACTGTGAATTTTTAAGACCTAGAACCCAAAGAATACCACCCACTGTAAAAATAGTTTGTGCTGAACAGTTTGCCATTTACACTTCCTTGGTACCCTTTATGTTTCCAGAGCTATGTACATTTGTTTGAAATGTGAGGACAGTTTGACTATCAAAAAACTTAGGCTTTGCCCACTGGAAGTTACAGCATAAACTTCCATTGGAGAGAATGAGTTAAAGGAAGGCAAGAAGAAAGTACAGATGTATAAATAAACTTACCATACAGTACACGTATGAATGATTATTGCTGCAGAAGCCCAAGCTGGGTTATATCCTACCAAGGACATAACAGCCAGAGAGCTTCCAAAGCTTCAGGGCACCTTCCGTGTGCCCAAACTATCAGGCAGTTCAGTCTGAGCTCTCTAAACAAGTCTGGGTAACAAGCCTTTCACAGCTTTCTTACCAACAGAGAGGGGAAGGCTGAGTGCAGAAAGAACAATGCTAGGAAAAAACAAAATAAATGTCCAGACAAGAAAACCAACAAAATACAAGGGGGATGGAGGGAGGTGGGGACTGCAGTACTAATCATTTGAACACATTATGTTAAGTTTACTTACACAACTGTACAGTGTTCATACTGACCACTGCAGGAGTAACCTTGACTATAAGGGTTGATTACCCCAGCTTACGTTACACTGACCACTGCTGGTGGTAACCTTGGCTTTTAAGGGTAGATTACCCCAGCTTACTACACAACACTGACCACTGCTGGAGTAGCCTTGGCTACAAGGGTTGATTACCCCAGCTTACATCATACTTGACCACTGCTAGTGGCAGCCTTGGCTATAAAGGTAGATTATCCTAGCTTACTACATAACACTGACCAGTGCTGGAGGAGCCTTGGCTATAAGGGTAGATTATCCCAGTTTACATCATACTGACCACTGCTTGAGTAGCCCAGGCTATAAGGGTAGATTATCCCAGTTTACATCATACTGACCACTGCTCACTGCTAGAGTAGCCTTGGCTCTAAGGGTAGATTACCCCATCTTATATTATACTGACCACTGCTGGTGGTAGCCTTGGCTTTAAGGGCAGATTACCCCAGCTTACTACTTCACACTGACCACTGCTGGAGTAGCCTTGGCTATACAGGTAGATCATCCCAAAAGACACATCATACTGACCACTGCTGGAGTAGCCCAGGCTATAAGGGTGTATTACCCCAGCTTACGTCATACTGACCACTGCTGGTGGTAGCCTTGGCTATAAGGATAGATTATCTTACGTTACTACATCACACTGACCACTGCTGGAGTAGCCTTGGCTATAAGGGTAGATTATCCCAGTTTACAGCATACTGACCACTGCTCACTGCTAGAGTAGCCTTTACTCTAAGGGTAGATTACCCCAGCTTACATCATACTGACAACTGCTGGAGTAGCCTTGGCTATAAGGGTAGATTACCCCCATCTTACATCACAATGACCACTGCTGGAGTAGCACAGGCTATAAGGGTAGATTACCTCAGCTTACATCATACTGAACACTGTTGGAGGTAGCCTTGGCTATAAGGGTAGATTACCCCAGTTTACTACATCATACTGACAACTGCTCACTGCTAGAGTAGCCTTGGCTATAAGGGTAGATTACCCCAGCTTACATCATACTGACCACTGCTGGAGTAGCCTTGGCTATAAGGGTAGATTACCCTAGCTTACTACATTTGGTAGGTATATGGAACAGAGTCCAGGAGCCCCTGAAGAACAGCCCTAGCAAAGCCTGACTTGGACCTAAAGAAGGAACCAAGTTTATAGAGCTTTGTAAAGGGTATGTGCAGAGACCAGAGTAGCAGTTTCAAGAATTCCTCTAGAATCCAATGTTTTCCAAAAATCCACAGACAAAGCAAAGGCTGACACAGAGGACCTTGACCCTGCCTGGAATAGTTTTGTTACGAGAACAACAAAAGGTAACAGCCTTAAGACAGACATTTGGAACTAGTCTGTTCTGACACAGGTTGCCCACTCTTAGTTTCACAAGAAATGAACTGATCTGAAGATCTGAAATTATATAGTTCTGTTAAGAGAGTACTAGAGTAGTCTGTGGAGATCCAAGGAATGCAGTATCCTTTCTCCCTCATTTTTAGGTTCAGTAAAGAAAATGGGGAGAAGGATAGTTTGGCTTAAAGTAAATTCAGATAGCATTATAAGCATAAAAGGATTAATTCTCAAATAAACCCAGTCCCTGTGGAAAATGAGGGGGGGATGACTTACCATAAGGTCTAGCAATTCAGAGTCTTCCTGTAGAAGTCAAAGCAAAAACTGTTTTCCATGTTAACAACTCTAAGTTAGCCAGGTTAGCTGGTTCAAACACAGAAGCTAACACTTGCTCCAACGCAAAATTAAGATCCCAAACAGGGGCCACCAATTTGCTTGGAGGCCTCTTGTGCAAAACCCTTTCGAAAAGTACAGTTGTGTAACATATTAACGTAACGGTAAACGTCCTTCTCTTCACTGTTGCAGTATTCCTAATGGCCAGGATCCCGTCAAGGATAGCTCCACATCTGGATAGTATAGCAAAGCCTTTAATTCTTACCAGTGCTGTACATCACACATATGCTCCTCATATCAATGTAGGGCATTAAAGGGGATGCATGGATGCTCCATGCTAAGAACTGAAGTGCCTCAGGAGAACAAGAGCCATCCCAGGAAGAGAAAACATGTTCATCTACGGAAAAGGGAGATGTCTACGGAGAAGGGCAAAGACCCCTTGGCCAGTCAGATGTTCCCAACAGAAAAAGGAAGAAAAACTAGGTAGGAGGGAAGGACTGAATTAATGCAATAGTGAAGAGAAGGACAAACAGTTGTGTAAGGACTTACCATAACTTTAGATGTCCCTCTCTTCCATGTTGTAGTATCCATCACAGTAGGGAGGTCGCCGTCTGCAGCACCGGACATCCGGCCAGTATACAAAAGTCTTTGGAGCAAGGGGACACGTGCCATGTCTCAGGTCAGAGCCATAAATTTATGCAGGCCATAAATGTGACATCTGCACATACCCTCTTCAGAATGAACTGTTGCATACAGTAGCACCCCTGAAGGTATAAAGAGAAAAAAAAAAGGAAGTCCCTTCAGACTGACATGAAGACTAGACTATAGGGTATTTAACCACCTGGGTCTGCTGGTGAAGACAACTAGATGTAGGACTGTGGCCCCACAGGTAGTTAGCAAGTAAGGAAGGTAAGGGAAGAAACCAAAAAGGGGATAGGGGTCTGAATACTGCAGCATGGAAGAGAAGGACATTTAAGGTTATGGCAAGTTCTTACACAACTGTTCTATGTCCTTCTACTCTCATGTTGCAGTATTTATCACAGTAGGGAGAGTACCAAAGTTTTTAGGTATGAGCCTGGGAAGAGGCATGTGGTCCCTGAACGTTGAGACTTTGTAAGATAGATCTGGCAAAACCAGCTCTAGCCTGGAGGCTAGATCTAGTTTGTAATGCCTAGTAAAAGTATGAACTGAAGCCCAGGGAGCCGCTTCCAACACAGAGGCATAGTCTACCTCCTTGAAAAAAGGCAGCTGAGGAGGCAGCTGCTCTGGTGGAGTGTGCTTTGACACTGCCAGATAAAATCTGTCCATGAACACAGTATCATGTTCAAATGGCCTTAGAGATCCATGAAGAGACAGTCTTGTTTGGAGACTGGCTTCCCTAGAGCCCTAGGGTGGAAGGAAATTAGAAGTTATGTACTCACCATAACGTTCCATCTGAGTAGGTGTATTCATTTGTCTGCAACCTGTGGGTTATGGATCCGATATCGGATCAGAACCGGCATGGTTTTCCAGCTATGGATCTGCTCTACCCTCATGACCTCAGATCGAGTTTGCCAAAGCAACAACACCCTGAAAAGGGTAACATAGAATATGCAGGAAACTGAAAGGCCAGGGGATAGGATGGTTGCAGACAAATGAATACACCTACTCAGATGGAGCGTTATGGTGAGTACATAACTTCTAAATCTGAAGTAGGATATTCAGGACAGAGTCCCCAGCTACCTGAATCTTGGGGCCATCATGGAAGGATATTAGATGCAAGATCCAACTTATAGTGGGAAATAAAAGTATGAGATGAAGCCGCTGCACAAATATCATCTTAAGCCAATAAGATGCACTGTGAAATCCAAATTGAATTTTGCAAAGGAAATAAACAACTGGTCGGATTGCCTATGACCACTGTTCAGATAAAATCTAAGTTGCCTGTGAACATCTAATGAATGGGAGGTTAATGGACTGATTGATGTTTGCTTCAGAGCGACTTTAGGAAGAAATCATGGCCAATGTGATAATGAGAAATTGCCAGTTGTACTTTGACTGTGGAACTGCTGGCACCATCGGAGGAATGCAGGATGGATGGGATATCAGATCGGGATGGGATCTAGAATCCAGGAGGATTCACCGGTGAGACCTTAGGAAGGGGGGGGAATCTGTCGAGGGCCAGAGGAGGAGCTTGTTGATGTACCAGACAACAGACATGTTGTCCGAATGAAATTGTATTGTTCCCAAAGGGAAGAAAGTCTTGAAGAGCTAGCAGCTTAAGCAAGCACTGCTCTCATCTCTAGAACATTGATATGCAGGTCTCTGCGTCCGTGGTCACCGTGTGGGAGAAGAGAAGCACAAAATGGGCGGCCTCTGTGGAGATCCGAGGGAGCCACCCACAAGAGGACAACTTGCAACTCTTGTGAGATCGCTGGGGAGATGATGCATGAGGAGGCAAAAGGGTATGACCACTGTACTATGCATCCACTAGAATCGCATATTGAGCCTGGCAAGGAAGAGAAGCTGCCATGCTAGCAGATGCCCCCCCTCCCCCTCCCTCAGGACCAACTCCGAGGAGACAGGAATTGGAGTGGGAGCACAGCGAATGGCAGATTTTGAACTCTGTGAAAGGAGCAAGATGGAGAAAGGAGTCTCAAGGCCAATAAAAGTAGATGCTTGTTCCTGAAGCCTCAGGTGGGCCGCTACCACTGCTAATACTTTGGTGGACACCCCTGGGGTGGTGGTGGACCAAGGGAGGGACCCGAACTGGTAGTAGACTGGCTCCCAGATTTTTCTTTGGGGACTGCAAATTCAGAGAGAGAGAGAGGTCTAGGATCTTAGTTCCCCGTCTTCTTTGGCACTAAAAAAAAGAATCTGGAGAGAACCGATCTGGTCTGGTGGGGGGGGGGGGAAGGGCTTTCTTTAGCAGATGTCCAATTTCTGCCAAAGCTGCCTCCCCGGGTGGTGGGGCGGGGGGGAGGGGGAGGATTTCAAAGGAAAAGGGAAGGAAAAGGGATGCATGGGATCTGATATCCTCTGGAGATGACAGCGTCCGCCCAGCGGTCCTCCCTGCCAGCCCATGCAGTCGACTGCCCAGCCCACTGCCTCCAGAGTGGGCAGAGCCTCAGAGAAAGGGCAGGGTCCTGCCGTTCAGAGAAAGGTTCCTGGACCCGGGGGAGAGCCCCTCTGCTCCTCTGGGCCTGCCTCTGTCCTCTGTCCTCCTGGAAGGACTGGTTGGTCCATCATCGAGACTCCTTGCTGGGGGGGGGACTGAGGACTCTCTCGAGCCAGTTCCGGTGGGCTAAGGATCCTATCTGGCCTCTTAGGATTTGGCTCACGGTGTCCCGGTTCCTCACGCCTGGGTGGTAATAACCAGGGGGTCCAGGGGGGGCACCAAGAGGGGACAGGGCCCGCTTCTCGGCTGCAAATGCCTCCACGGACTCGCGACTTCGTCCGAGGAAGGGCAGACCACCCCCATATAGAACATTCATTTCCATGATCCAAATGAGAAGATCATTCGGGGTTGACAGGTGCCTTCCCTCCCTTCCCTCCCAGTCCGTGTCTTCTGTGAGAGACTTGGGGGGGAGTCAATCCTCCTCCTTTGTATGCTGCGAGGGAGCCTCTGGGGGGGGGGTGAGGGAGGCCTCACAAGCAGCAATTTGTTGTTCCATAGGAGCAGGGCACAGCAGGGGGCTGTCCCAGGGCGGATGGTGGAAGCCTGGCCCAGTGCAGAGGAGAGGAGGGAGGGGGGGGCGCGAGGAGACAAGGAGACCTCAACAGGGGCCTTCACCACATCAAGCGCCACCAAAGAGAGCGGACTCGACCAAAGATCCGGCGACAACGGCCGCTCGATCCCGGTCGGGATGATCGGAGGGCGCCCGGCGCTCGGCGGAGCTCGGATCGCTGGCAGACGGCACCGCCAGGCGCCCGAGGGCACTGATCCCCGAGAAGGAGCAATAGGTTTAAAAAGTGTTGAGCTCCCCAGAGGAGGGAGCACAGAATCTCTATCTGGGCCTGGATGAATCTTCTCATCATCCCAGATCATCAGCATGTGAAAAGCACACTGGGGACAGGGCCCGAAGGAGGAGACCCGAGGCCGGCAGAGCCGCTTGGGAGAAGCCTGCTGCTGGCATTAACAGTTGGTCAGATGTTCTAATAAGTCTGGATTTGCCTAAATAGCACCCAAGTTGTCTGTGGACATCTAATGAATGGAGTTGTCCTTTCTGAGGAATTTTGAGGTTGAGGGTAGAAAACAGGTAGGTTAATTGTCTAAGTGAGAGCTCATTAACCACCTTAGGCATGAAGGAAGGGTTAGTCCTTAGGGAAACTCTGTCCTTATGGGAAAGTGTAGTAAGGAGGGATGGCCATTAGAGCCTGAATTTCTGTTACCCTCCTGGCAGACCTGAGGGTCATTAGTAGAAATGTTTCTCAGGTGCATAGTTTCAGGGATGCTGAGTGTGCTGGCTCGAAAGGTGGCAAGGTTAGTTTTTCAAGTACAAAATTTAAGTCCCAAGGTGGGGGTACAGGTTTGTGAGGGGGTCTGATATGGAGTAACCCCTTTCAGGAATAGTTTGACCTCCAATTTTGATGCCAAAGGATGGATCAGAGGCACACAAGCAGAGATGGCTGACAAATGTACCTTAACTGAAGAATACGTTAGTCCTGAATGAAAAGCTCACACAAGTAAGAAAGGACCATAGGTACAGAAACGTTCAAAGGGTCCTGATTTTCTTTTGACACCACCTGGAGAATCTTTTCCATTTTGACACGATTTCTCCTGGTACTAGGCTTTCTAGCCTCCTGCAGAACACTGAGTATGTCCTCCGAGTATATGTGTCTGAAGGGGATTAGAACTATCACCAATAACGTCAGTTTGAGATTGCAAAGTGGGTACCTTGAGGAACAGGTTGAGAACAGATGAGCCCAGAACTGGTCTCTAAGGACCCTCTTTCCTTGGCACCAGAAACATTCTGGAGTAAAAACCTTTGTTTCTTTGTGAAATAAGGACTTTCTCCATGGCGCCCTGAGTTAGTAATTGTTGGATGACGGTGGGAAAAAGATGAATTTGGTCTGATGGAGGTTGAGGAATCCCCTGGAAGAGGGGCAAAGACCACCAAATCATGAAATACTCTCTGAATGATGGACAGGACAGTTTTCTGATGCGATTTTCCACCAGGAGGGTAGAGAGAGGGGAGTGTTGGAGTTTAGAGGTTGTGTCACAGTGGAGGTGGTCTGGTTTGGTGAGACTGACTCCAAAAGGGGGTGGAAGAGGGGGTAGAAGGGAACAGTACAGTTGTGTACACTTACCATAAATGTAGATGTTTGTGTACACTTACCATAAATGTAGATATTCGAGTGTATTCACTGTTGCAGTCATCACATTTCGGTTATCTGCTTGCAGTAGCCCTCAGTCGGCTTGATTATCAAAGTCCTGGGTTCTGCGTCGGTTGCAGTCTCATCTTCCATGACGTCAGGTAGTCAGGGGTATAAAGCACGCAGCAGACACCATTACATCAGTTTTTTTTGCCCTAGGTGTCCCCCTAATGGGAAGCAATTAAATATATATATATATATATATATATATATGTATATACATGAAAGGTTATACTTCCAACAAAAAGCAAATACACCAAAAGCTTTTAAGCATAGTAAAGGAGAAGAGAGGTATAGCCAAAAGAAGTCAGGGGGCTGGAGAGAGGGTAACCAGGGCTGCAACACTGAATACACTCTAACATCTACATTTATGGTAAGCGTACACAACTGTACTATGTTCTTCGTGTTTCACTGTTGCAGTCATCACATTTGGGAAGATTAACAAAGCTAAGGATGGGAGGAGGAATTTAGATAGCATTAGGACCAGCTATAAGGCCCTGCAAGACTGCAGTGGCTAAGCCAGCTCTGGATTTAGAGAAAACTGGCAATGCTTGGTGAAAGTATGTATAGAACTCCAGACAGCAGCTTCTAGGATGTCCCTGGTAGGAACACCTCTGAGAAAGGCTGTAGAAGTAGATGCAGCCCTGGTTGAATGTGGTCTTGTCCCCTGTGGGATAGGTTTTCCACGGTGCTTATAGCAGAAATGAATGTAATGGCCTATCCATTTAGAAATGGTTTGCTTTGAAATGGCCTTTCCGTCTGCCCCTGCAGCAAATGCCACCAGCAGTTGTTCAGATTTCCTTTGAGGTTTAGACCTGCCCAAGTAAAATCTAAGTTGTCTGTGCACATCTAAGGAGTGCAGTATCTGTTTCCCCTTTGTTCTGCGGATTAGAAAAGAAGGTAGGCAAATGAATGGACTGATTAAGAGCCACACCAGATACTACCTTGGGCATGAAGGAGTGATTGGTCCTGAGGGACACCCTCTCCGTATGAAAGATGATGAAAGGCTCCACTGCCATAAGGGCCTGTAATTCAGATACCCTTCTTGCTGAAGTGATTGCTAAAAGAAAGGAATTTTAAATTTGCACTTGCAGCTGGCTCAAAAGGAGGTAGAGTGAGTTTTTCCAATACAAAGTTAAGGTCCCAGGCAGGAGTTGGGGCTCTCCTGGGTTGTCTTAAGTTTTTTTCCATCTGAGGAACTGCTTGAGCAGTGGATGAGAGAAGAGGGGTGGTTCTGTGTTGTAATGAGCTGAAATGGCTGAGGCATGAATTTTGATGGAGGAAAAAGAACGGCACTTGTGAAGCATCTCAGTTAACTGGGCGCGGCTATGCCCATCCCTTGAGTTTGGTTCCAGGCACAGAATCTCTTCACTTTTTCAGCATAGGATTTTCTAGTACTAGGTCTCCTTGCCTCCAGAATGACATCCAACAGCTGTTTACTGAGGGGATGGTAACGGAGAGCTCAAGTAATTAGTCAGGCTGCCAGGTTCAGGGTATGAAGGTAACGGAGATATCAAGTAATTAGTCAGGCTGCCAGGTTCAGGGTATGAAGGTAACGGAGATATCAAGTAATTAGTCAGGCTGCCAGGTTCAGGGTATGAAGGTAACGGAGATATCAAGTAATTAGTCAGGCTGCCAGGTTCAGGGTATGAAGGTAACGGAGATATCAAGTAATTAGTCAGGCTGCCAGGTTCAGGGTATGAAGGTAACGGAGATATCAAATAATTAGTCAGGCTGCCAGGTTCAGGGTATGAAGGTAACGGAGATATCAAATAATTAGTCAGGCTGCCAGGTTCAGGGTATGAAGGTAACTGAGATATCAAATAATTAGTCAGGCTGCCAGGTTCAGGGTATGAAGGTAACGGAGATATCAAGTAATTAGTCAGGCTGCCAGGTTCAGGGTATGAAGGTAACTGAGATATCAAGTAATTAGTCAGGCTGCCAGGTTCAGGGTATGAAGGTAACGGAGATATCAAGTAATTAGTCAGGCTGCCAGGTTCAGGGTATGAAGGTAACGGAGATATCAAGTAATTAGTCAGGCTGCCAGGTTCAGGGTATGAAGGTAACTGAGATATCAAGTAATTAGTCAGGCTGCCAGGTTCAGGGTATGAAGGTAACGGAGATATCAAATAATTAGTCAGGCTGCCAGGTTCAGGGTATGAAGGTAACTGAGATATCAAGTAATTAGTCAGGCTGCCAGGTTCAGGGTATGAAGGTAACGGAGATATCAAGTAATTAGTCAGGCTGCCAGGTTCAGGGTATGAAGGTAACGGAGATATCAAGTAATTAGTCAGGCTGCCAGGTTCAGGGTATGAAGGTAACAGAGATATCAAATAATTAGCCAGGCTGCCAGGTTCAGTGTTTGAAGCTGAGGATGCAGAATCTGGTCCTCCTGCTGGGACAGCAGGGTAGGGGTCTGAGGCAGATGCCATGGTGCCAGTAGTGAGACACTGCGCAAGTGGGGGTATCAGTGTTGGCATGGCCAGTCTGGTGCAATCAGTATCGTCCTTGGTTTGTCCGGTCAGATCTTTAGTAGTATAGTAGTTTGGAGAGGAGAGGCAGAGGAGGAAAGGCATAAACTGATAGATTTTTCCAGCTGAAGGACAGGGCATCCACTTTCCAAGCTTGTTTGTGGGGAGCCCTTGTGCAGAATTTGTCCAATTGGTAGTTCTGGGGGGAGGCAAACAGGTCTATATCCGGGTTCCCCCATTTGTTTACCAACATGCTGAAAGTCTTTGGATCCAGTTTCCACACGTGTGGGTCCATGAGATTTCTGCTTAGATCATCTGCCAGTGTATTTAGATTTCCTTGTAGGAATTGAGCCTGTAGATGCACTTGGTAGCTCAAGGCTGTGTTCCACAGAGCCATGGCTAGTCTGCAGAGGGGTGTATGAATGGGTAGCCCCTGCTTGTTTATGTACCACAAAACAGTGGTATTGTCCGTCTTTACCATAAATTGTCCTGGAAGAATGTGGCCCTTGAAGGCTGTCAGAGCATTCTGACAGCTAACATTTCTTTTTGATTGATGTGCAGGTGCATTTGACTTGGGTTCCATTTGCCCTGAATGCACTTCCCTGCCAGGTGAGCCCCCCATGCATAGTCTGATGCATCTGTTGTTAGGGTTTGGGCGGCAGGGGGTAGAGTGAATGGTAGTCCCTTGTTTTGGTAGCAGGCCTCTGCCCACCAAAGGAATTCTAACTGTAGGCAAGGTATGATAGGAATCATTGCTTCTAGATCCTGAGAATGTTGACACCATACGCTTTTAGACACCATTGTAGTTTCCACATAAGCAGTTTTGCATATGGAATTAGGAGAATGCAGGAGGCCATGAACCCCAAGGCTTGCAGTATTTGTCTTGCAGACAGCAGGGTTTTTGTGGCCATTACTTTGAAGTAAGTTGTCAAATGAATTTGTTTCTCTGGCGTGAGGAAAGCCATCTGGGAAGTTGTGTTCAAGCTTGCTCCCAGGAATATAATTTGTTGACAGGGTACAAAATGTGATTTCTTTTCGTTTATGGTGTACCCCAAACAAGTTAGCACCTTTTGTACAAATGCCAGATGATTCAGTATGTCCTGGCTTTCTGCCTGAATTAGACAATTGTCCAGGTATGGGTATATTTGAATATGTCTTTGCCTGCAAAATGCAATGACTGGAGCTAGGCATTTTGTGAATACCCTGGGCGCAGTAGATAAGCCAAAGGGCAGTGCAGAGAACTGATGGTGCATGTAGCCTACTTTGAAGTTTAAGTATCTTCTGCAAGATTCCCTGATTGGGATGTGCAGGTAGACTTCCTTTAAATGCAGTGTTGCCCACCAGGCATCCTTGCCTAGCATAGGAAGCAACTGGTGAAGAGTTAGCATTTTGAATTTTGGGATCACCAAAAAGGTGTTTAGGATAGAAAGGTCCAGGATAGGATGCCATGAGTTGTCTTTTCTGGGTACCAGGAAAAGTCTTGAGTAGAAACCTTGTCCCTTTTCCTCTTCTGGTACACTTTGAATAGCCCTTATGCTCAACAGCGAGAGTACTTGCTTTTGATCCTCTGCCCACTGATTTGGGGGTAAATCTGGCCAACCATTTGATGTTGGTAACGTGTGGAAGTGAAATCTGCATCCTTGGGAAACTATATTTAAAACCCATTTGTCCTGGGTAATGAGTTCCCAGTTTTTTGCCTGCAGTGCAATCTTTCCCCCTAAAGGAGCAGTCAGCTGAGAAGTGCTTGGAAGTTTTAAAGTCATTGAGATAGCTTACCATAGGGGGAGTCTTACTACTCCCTGATTTGGGAGTGGGAGCCTCCCACTGCTTAGTCCTGTGCGTATAGCCTGGGACTGAAGCCTGGGTGTTCTTCTGGGTTTGGACTGAGAAGGCCTGGAAGAGGCAGGAAAGGACCAACTCTTAGAGGGCCAATGTCTACTAAATCTTGGAGGCTGTACTTGTAGGAAATCTTTAACAGTTTGCGTAGATTTAGCTTTTTCTCCATGTTTTTAAGTACTACTTCTGCTTTGTTGTCAAACAGACTGTCCTGATTTAAGGGAGCATCCAGCAATTTAGCTTTAACATGATCTGGCAAGGATTGCTCTAAGCCAAGCATGCCCTCTAAGTACAGACCCAGTGACAGCAGCCCTGCAAGATGCCTCTAGTGAATCAAAACCACATTGCAAAGTATGTTTTCCAACTTATTCAGCAGAATGCATTAAATCCTGTAAATCCTTATTTTCAGCACAGTCAGGAATCAACAAAATTTTCTGTTTAAGCAATCCAATAATATGCTGCTGATACTTTAACATATGAAACTGGCAGTTTAAGGTCCTAATGGCCAAGGTTGCAGAAGTGTACACCTTCGTACCCCATCTATCCAGCACCCTGGAATCTCTATCAGAGGGAGTAGGATTTTTGGCAGTAGTAGCCTTAATGCCTTTGGGTCCCTGTGAAATGGTCTCAGGATCCGCAGTAGGATTTCTAAAAAGGAACTTGTGACAGTCAGGAACCCTGTAACATCTATCAGGTTTTCTGGGCACAGGAGGTTAAGAGTCAGGGGCCAAGCTAGATTCTGAAAAGGCATCATCAACAATGTCTAGGTACAGGAGGGATAGCTAAAGGCCTGTGTTGGGGCAGTAGTAAGAAATCCCAAAGCCTCTTTTTAGAATCAGAATAATCCTGGCTTTCCCAGCGAAAATTCTCCCTAAGAGTATGCAAGGTTTCACCAAGAGAGAAATCCTCTGGGGGGAAGCAGAGGGAATACAGCCCTCTGCATCTGAATCCTCATAGGTAGATAAGGGTAAATCCTGGTCATCAGAGGAAACAGAAATTTCAGAATCCTGATCAGAAGTATCATAAGCAAATTCAGTCCTAGGTCTTTTAGAGGGGGAAGGTTGGCTTCCCCTGATTAAAGTAATAAGGTTTTCAGCCATTCTTTGTTTTTTAGGCATAGAGGCCTGACCATGCGGTCTGGGCGTCGGTTTTCTAGGCATGGTTTGAGTTTTAGGCCTTGAAGAAGATGGCGTCAGTTTAATATGCAAGTCAGTAGGCCTGAATACACCCTCAGAAGCTGGTGCCTCCACAGCGGCTCTGGACCCATCCAAGGTAGAGACAACCGCAGGTTCCACAGTTGAAGCATCTTGCGGCATACCGGACTCCGAATGGGTCTCAGTAGAGACCTGTGAATCTGAAATAGCTGGTATCAGGGGCTGCAAAAGCGCCTCACTGAGTACTGGCGACTAGCTTAGGAGAAACGTCGTCAGCAGCTTTGGACCTAGGCGGCCTGTCTCTGTCTTTATCTTTGTGTTTTTTCAGAATGTCGGTAGTCCGGTGGCTTACCAAAGACATATCTGGATAATTGAACAGAGTACCAAAATATTTAGAAGCGTAAATATACCGATGAATAGTTCGCTGTTTAAATAAGGCACAAAACTGACAGCGAGGTAAGTCGTGGTCTGGGCCTAGGCATGGAATACAGTACAAACGAAAATCTTTGTGCGGTATTTGCTTTCCACAAGAAATACAATTATTGACTTTTACTGACATCAGTTTAGAGCAAGAAAAAGTTTCCCCAATGGGGTACTTAGCTTTAGTTGTAGACTTCGGTTCTGAAACTCGAAAACGAAAATTTCAGGAGTCGGCCGACCGGCACTTGCGAACTGCTTCTGCTTCGGGCACCGCACGGCAAGAAAAACTGATGTAACGGCATCGACTGCATGCTTTATACCCCTGACTACCTGACGTCACTGAAGATGAGACAGCAACAGACGCAGGACCCAAGACTGATAATCGGGCCGACTGAGGGCTACTGCAAGCAGATAACCCACATGTGATGACTGCAACAGTGAAACACGAAGAACATCTAGGAGTAGAGCTTTGCCTACACAGCCTACGTCTCCATCTGTGGTGGTGCAGAATGGACCGTCTTCTAACAAAGGAAGTTCTTTGTGGATAATTTCTGTGATATCTGGGGATAGGAGATGTTAGCAAATGCTTCAGATTTTGTAACTCTTTTCCCTTTTCTTGAAGGGATTTGAGAAGTTCTTCTGAAGCTTGTCCAAAAAGAGCTTTATTATCCAGGGGTGCATCAAGCAGTTTAGTTTACACATCCATAGGTAGAGGCTGAAGTCTCACCCAGGAATATCTCCTCAGCACTGAGCCTGAGGCAGCAGATTTCAAGGAAGCTTACACAGCATCATAGCTGCACTTGGAGTGCCTAGTCACCTGACATGCTGTGGAAAGTACGGTGTTTAATGGAGATTTTGCTGGTGATTCTGGAACCTCAGAGAGGAGTGTAGAAGCTTCGGAGAGGGTGCCCAGGACATACCTAGCCATGTGGGTTTGGTAATTCAGATCCCTGATAGCAATGGTGGAAGAGGTATAGACTTTTCCCTAGTCTGTCCATGAATTTGCTGTCCTTATCAGTAGGGTAGATGTCAGCAGAGTGTAACTGTCTGGAGGATTTATCTGCAGAAACTGCAACTGCTGGATCTGTGGGTGGATTTTTAAAAAGGAAAGGAGTGTCCTGAGGTACCTTGTAGAACTGGTCTGGACGTTTTGAGGCTTAGGGTTGAGAATCTGGGGCCTGCGAAGCAGCCATGAAGGCATCTTGGAAGGCCAGTAGCAAGGGAGGTTCAGCAGAAAGGGATGGGTGTTCCATTTGCAGAAAGGGATGGGTGTTCCATTTGTAGTAAGTCAAAGTTCCTTTTCTTAGTGTCAGAGACACCTGAGGCCTGCCATTTAACATGTTCCCTTGTGAAGGAGATATGGTCTCCAAAGGTGAATTCTTCCCCTGGGGACTCGGGTGTGGCAGGTTCCTCTTCTTCTGGGGTGATAAAGTCCTTAGGGGAATCAATATGTGAACAGTAAGTCAATGATTCCTCAGGAGGAATACTCTTCCTCTGATATCTCTAAGGGGGCACTGGGCAGCTGGAGGTTGAGTCTGTAAGGCCTGAAATGCCTTGAAAAGACGTTGGGGAAAAAACTTCCCCATCCAGGAACAGGTGGATGCTCAGAATGTTTTAGTTTTTGTTTCCTCTTCAAGGGAGTAGAGGGCTGTATATGCCCAGAAGCTGACATCTGTGAGGATGGAAAGAATAGCTGTGTAAAATCTTACCATAACCATAGATGTCCTTCTCTTCCCTGTTGCAGTATTCTTGGTGTGGCTCCTATACAAAAGCTTCAGCTTGGCTGTTGCAGCTGCGTGGAACGTCATACGTAGAGCCATAAACCAGGGATCCTATCTGTGACATCTACACGCACAATCCTCAGAACTTGAAGCTAAGCAGGTAAAGTAGATGGCCCAACAGTATTGGCTGACAAAGCTGACCTGTATAATGCCCTGGGTCTCTTCTGTAATGGCGAGAGGCATCAGGGAGAAGTTAGACTGGTAGAGTCTGTGAGGGGGAATGGTGGGTGGGAAGGAATACTGCAACATGGAAGAGAAGGACATCTATGGTTATGGTAAGATTTTGCACAACTATTCTATGCCCTTCTATTCCTATGTTGCAGTATTATTGGTGTGGGAGAGCACCACAGCTTAATTTGAAGTAAGGGTGGCGGATGCAGACGATGATTCCAGAAAGCCTTGTAGGACTGCCCTGGCAAATCCTGCGAGCGCTTTGGAAATTTGGTCCAGTTTGTAATATTTGGTGAAAGTGTGTATAGTGGACCATGTAGCTGCTTCCATAATGGAAGCTGTGTCCATGCTTTTTTGGAAGGCCTTGGAAGTGGCCACTGCTCTTGTGGAGTGTGCCTTAACCCCAACTGGAGGGTGTGAGTAGCAGAAAACGATTGTCGTTCTAATCCAGGATGCAATGGCCTGTTTGGTGACTGCCTTGCCCAATGCCCGGGGGTGGAAAGATACAAAGTTGTTTGGATTTCCTAATGCCTTTAGTCTTGTCCAGGTAAAATCTATTTTGCCTGTGGACATCTAGGGAGTGGAGTATCCTCTCTACTTGGTTAGTGGGAGAGGGGAAAAAATTGGGTAGGTGAATGGATTGGTTTAGAGAGAAGTCATTGACTACCTTGGGCATGAAGGAAGGGTTAGTTCTCAGAGTGACCCTGTTCCTTTGAAAAATGGTGTAAGGTGAGCATGCCATTAAAGCTTGCAGCTCGGAAACCCCCAGAGACTCCCCAGACTCTGGAATAGATTGCCCATACATGTCAAGCAGAGTGCCTCTTTGGTCCTCTTCAAAAGGAACCTTGACGATTGGATGGGAGAAAGGAAATTCACCCTGGGGATCATGTCAGTCGCCCTGCTAGACAGGGGTCCAGGGAAGTAAATAGTGTGGGAAGAAATAGCCAGGGAATTGTTATGGCTAGGTTTGTATAGGCCCTAGGGCTGATAGCCTAGTACCAACCTACGAACCTTCTGGCAGAGGTAATAGCCACTAACAGTAATGTTTTCCAAGTACAAAATTGTAGAGAGGCTGTAGTTTGAAAGGGGGCTGGGTGAGTTTTTCCAGGATGAAGTTCAGGTCCCATGGAGGAGGGATGGGCTTCTTAGGTGGTCTGATGTTTAAGACGCATTTAAGGAAGAGCTTCACATGTAGCCTGGCTAACAAGGGAGGATCTAGAGGTAAGCAGGCTGATAATGCGGAGAGGTGCACTTTCACTGATGAATAGGAAAGTCCATCCTTTATAAGTTGACACATATAGGAGAGGATTAGGGGGGTGTCAGCCTCATAAGGGTCCCTTTCCTGTCCCAGACACCACTGAGTAAATCTTTCCCATTTAGCAAGGTATGATTTTCTAGTAGTGGGTTTCCTGGCCATCCTCAGGACTGATAGCACGTCCTCTGAATAGTGGTGTCTGAATGGGGTTAGTAATTTATCACCCACAGAGTCAGGGATACCATTTGCAAGTGTGGGTGTAGGAGTTCCTTTGTCTTGTGTCAGAAGGCCCACCTTGTGGGGTAACTTGCAGTGATTGCCCTTGGCTAAATTGCATAGAAGGGGGAACCAGTGCTGCCTTGGCCAGTAGGGAGTCACTAGCAAGACTTTTGGTTTGTCCTTCCTAATCTTCAGAAGGAATTTCTGAATCAGAGGGAAAGGGGGGGGGGGCGTACAGGAACTTTCCCTCCCAGTTGAAACTGAAGGCGTCTATTCTCCATGCTTGGGTGGAGTAAGTCTTTGTGCAGAAAACCTGCAGTTGCCTGTTCTGGGGGGAGGCAAACAGGTCTACCACCCGTCGAGTGCCCCGCCAGTGGACTATGTCTAGGAAGACTGTCCTGTCCAGCATCCATTCGTGTTGTGGACAGGATGTTCTGCTGAGGAGGTCTGCTTGTTTGTTGTCCTGTGAAGGGATGTAGCTTGCCTGCAGGGATAGGTTGTGCTGGGATACTAGGTCCCAAATTAGTAGGGCTAGCCTGCACAATTGGTATGCCTTGGTACCTCCCTATCTGTTGATGGACCACATTACAGCGGTATTGTCCGTCACTATCAGAAGAGGACCTGGTAACAGTAGGGGTATGAAGGTCTGTAGAGCTAGAAGAACTGCTGTCATCTCCTTTATATTGATGTGTTTGGTTATCATGGGAGGTCGCCACTGGGCTTGGACTCTAAGAGTGCAAGGTGGCTCCCCAACCTGAGTCTGAAGCATCTGTATGCAATATTTGTGTGGGGTGAGGGGGCTGCAGTGGAATCCCCGGGTTTAGCTGTATTTGTTGGATCCACCAAATGATTTCCTTCTTTAAACAGGGAAGAAGGGGGATAACTTGCACCAAATGATTCTGGGGTTGTGACCAGATATTTTTGAGGTACCACTGCAGTTTTCGCATATGCATTCTGGCCAATGGTAGCATGGGGATGGTTGCTGCCATAAATCACAGGAGTCGAAGAAAATGCCTTGCAGTGACTGTCTGGGAGAACAAGACTTCCTGGAAGTGGGAAGCTAGATATAGAACCTTGTCCTGTGGGAGAAACGCTTTCATTCGGGCTGTATTGATTCTGCAACCTAGAAATATCTTGTCCTTGTCTGGGGTTCAGGGAGGACTTCTTGAGGTTTGGGGTGAACCCTAGGCTTTGTAGAAGGGACATAGAGAAGTGTAGATGTCTTAAGAGGGAATCTTCTGACTGTGCCAGGATAAGGATGCCATCCGGATATGGGTAAATCTGGATTCCTTGGATCCTCCAGAAGGCAAAGGCTGGGGGCTAGGCACTTTGTAAACACGCTTGGGGCAGTGGATAAACCAAAGGGCAAGGCCGTAAATTAGAAGTGCGAGGAAACGTCTGCCTGAGGCCCTGATAGGAATGTGCAGGTAGGCATCTTTTAGGTCCAAGGTGACCATAAAAGCATTTGAGGGTATGAGGGGCAAAAGAGTGGGAAGTGACAGCATTTTGAAGGATGGTACCTGTGGGTAAAGGTTTAGGAAGGAGAGATCCAAAATGGGTCTCCAGGGACCGTCCTTTCAAGGGACCAGGAACAGACGGGAGTAGAATCCCTTTCCTTCTTGTCCTGTGGGAACAGGCTCTACTGTGCCTTGTTGTTGTAGGTCTGACAGAATTTGTGGAAGGAGATGGCATTTTTTTTTGGGGGGGGGGGGGTGGAATGCCTATCCAGGGGGGAATTTGTTTCCAGGACAGGAAGTATCCTTTTTGAATAATGGTTAATACCCATTGGTCTGTGGTGATTTTCTGCCAGAAGGGGAAACAGTGGGTAAGGTGAGCTGAGAGGGGAAGATGAGCAAGGTAGTTGCATATTATTGGGACCTCCCCTATCCTGAAAGGACTATCTAGGTTGAGGAGGTGGGCCAGTAGGCCTGGATGAGGAAAGTCTTCTAGTTCCTCTTCTGGGTCTGGAGGAGGAGGCAGCAGAATGTGGGTTACGCCTAACAAAGGTAGTCTTAGCCAGGTAGTTCCTATAAAATTTGGGTATAAGGGATACCAGGAGATGTTTAATGTCCTGTAACTCTGTTTTTTTCTTGCAGATTCTTAAATAGGTCTGCAGATTGCTTTCCAAAGAGGAAGTTGTGATCCAAGGAAGCATCCAAGATTTTGGACTTAAGTCCTCTGGCAGATTCTGTAGTCTAAGCCAGGAATATCTCCGAAGGACAGATGCTGATGCTGCAGAGCGAGCAGAGGCGTCTGCAGCATCGTAGCTGCATCTTATGGAGTGTCTAGCCGCTTGTAGTGCTGAGGACAATTTGGAGGAGATGTCCGTCTTAATGGGACTGTCAGGAATTGAAGCCAGCATAGACGTGGCTTGGGATACTAAGTCCAGGACATACTTGGCCATGTGTGTTTGATAGTTAATGGCTCTGAAGGCCAAACTGGAGGAAGTGTACACCTTCTTGCCTTTCCTATCCATGGATTTGCTATCTTTACCCATGGGAAATAGGAAGGCAGAAGGTAGCAACCCAGGACTGTTTTATCAGGTGCAGTGGCAATCACTGCTGGGTCTGCTGAAGGTGGCTTTATGAAGAATTTTTGTTCCTCTGGCACCTTGTAGAAGTGGTCTGGGCGCTTAGGTGCAGGGGGCTGTGAGTCAGGAGTTCTAGAGGCTGCAGTGAATGCATCCAAGTATGCAGGAAGAACAGGGGGAACAGCCGAAGGGGAGAGGGACTCCACTTGCAGCAGTTCAAAGCATCTTTTTTGGGTTTCTGTCATCTGGGAAGTATCCCATTTGAAGTAGTCTTGCATTTTAGTAATGACTTCACCAAATATGTCTTCAGGAAAATCCCCTTCCACAGAATCCTCATCAGGAGAGTAATACTACTTGACAAAAGCAATCTGGGATGCATAAGAGATGGATTCATCCGAGGAAGAGTAGGCAGATTCATGTTCTTCTTCCTCAGGGAGGGGGGCATAGGAATAGAAGAAGCAGAGGTAGGCCTAGGGCTCAGCAGAGGCAATGTAGTTGTGGGTGAAACAGAAGGCCTAAGGGCCATAAAGGCCTGCATAAGAGAAGGATTGAAGGACTCCCAGTCTGGATGGGCTTCAGAAGCAGGTGAAATATGTTTAGTTTTCTACTTCTTTTTGGTTGGATTATGTCTACAGCTGGGTTTGGCAGTGGCTGTATCTGAGGTCTGGATCCCGGTCGAAGGAACCCCCAAATCTGGTTCCCCCTCGACATCGACAGGCGGTGTTGAGAAAGCTCAGTGGTCATGCCAGACGTTGGCTGTGCAGCGGCCTCTGCGAGGGAGGTCGATGAAGGCGACTGATCTGCCGAACGCTCTTCAACTCCTATATCGGTAGTTGGCGGGGCGTCCGGGTGCGAAGCGGCAGGTGATGAAGACCTAGGCATCTTGGCCTTCTTATGCGCAGGTTCTTGGGTGGCCTCCGAAGCAAGATCCATCCTGAGAGCCAACTGTTTGAGGTGTTGGTTTTCTAAGTAAAGGTTTAGAGCTGCCAAATGGCTATGTAAGGTCTTAGGCACAAAAGATTTACAAATAGGGCAGGCGTTATGGTCGTGTTCCCTGCCTAAGCAGAAAACACATTTGTCATGGGCATCCTTATGGGGAATCTGGCACCTGCATTGGCACTTTCCCTTTTTACCTGACATCAACTGAAAGCTACAACAACCAAGCCTAAGCAATGCGAAAGATCGGAAAAAATTAGAAATGCAAAAATCCCAACAGGTTACTTATCTACAGTCGATCCGATGTCTGGAGAACGATTGTACGATGAGTAGTAGTCTGCGGCTGAAATGTTCTGAGGATTGTGTGTGTAGACTTTACAAATAGGGTCCCCGGTATATGGCCCTACGTGTGACGCTCCATGCAACTGCAACAGCCAAGCTGAAGCTTTTGGATAGAAGCCGATGTACGGGTCGCCTGAGGGCAGGAAATCCCACACCAAGAATACTGCAACATAGGAATAGAAGGATATTGCTAGGAGTAGGCCCTTCTGACTGTACGAGCCATGGTTCTCCTCCATCATCAGGATCCAATGGCTGATTTACCTCAGCGGACGTACTCAGTTTCCACCAGCTCAGCTTCCACAGTGGTTCCCAGGCCTGGTTGGGAAACGAAGGTCTGAAAAGATCCCAAGCTTTCATCTGCCTCAAGAGTCTCTCGGGACACCTGAGGTGCAGTGTGGGAATCAGGCCTAATTTTCTTGGCCTTCTTCCGAGGCGGCTCTTCAGCCTACCCCACCCTCCATACCTAGCACGAGACGCTGGAGCTTTTGATTTTCTAAGTACAATTTCAATGTGGCTAGAAGGCTGCGGAGAGTCTTACGAACAAAAGATTTACAAGTGGGGCAGGACTTATGGGCGTGGGCCTCGCCTAAACAGAAAACGCACTGATTGTGCATGCCCTTGGGAAGAATTAGTCTCCCACAAGCACGCTTCCCCTTTCTAGTGGACATGTATGACTGAGAAGCAAGGCAAAGACAAAAAGAAAACCCAACAGAGTACTTATCTGCAGCGGTTGTCTGGATAAACAAGTTGATCTGCTTCCTGAACTGGTGAACAGGAGTCTGACGTTCACTGTGGCAGAAAAATTCTGAAGGGGGTACGTGCAGACGTCACTTTTATGGCCTATGTCAGTTTATGGCTCTGACCTGAGATGTCACATGTACCCCCCTGCTCCAAAGACTTTGGTATACTAGCCAGATGTCAGGTGCTGCAGGCAGCAACCTCCCTACTGTGATGAATACTGCAGTATGACAATAGAAGGACATCCACTGTTATGGTAAGATTTTTACACAACTGTACTTTGTCCTTCCACATTATTGTTGCAGTATTCATAACAGATGGGGGGGTACAAAAGATACTATGACGAATGGAAGGAGGAAGGTGAGGAGGAACCCTCAACAAACCCATGAAGGACAGCCTTGGCAAAACCCACCCTCGTTTGAGAAACGACATCTAACTTGCAATGTTTAGTGAAGGTGTGCACAGAAAACCTAGTAGCAGCTTCAAAGATGGAACTGGTGTCTAAATTCTTAGAGAAAATCTCAGAGGAGGCCACTGCCCTTGTATAATGGGCACAAAAAGACACACAAAGCTGCTTGCTATGAAATCAATACCAAAAGTAAATTGATTTCAAAATGCAGAAGGAGACTGTTTTGCTTAGAAACCATCAAAACCAATGTCCTGGCATGAAGAGAGAAGTTAAGATGAGAGAGAAATCTCCTGCAACCACACACTGCCAATCGTGTCCTTTGTTCTAATGATAAATGCTTACTTAATATTACAAAAGCAAACTCTGCTGTGGAAGCTCTCTATTCTAACTGTACAGCCATACTTCGGAATTCCCTTCCTCTAAATATAAAAACAATCTCAAACACAACAAAGTTCAAAGTGACTGTTAAAACACGCTTACTAAATACCAGGCTATCCTCTTGCTCTCACACACCCTAACCAAAATTGCCACTACCACACCAAAGCCAGAATATTCTTCAATTTTTTGAAAACACCTAATGCAGAATTACTTCCATCATATTCATTCCGTCTCAGGTGAATTACCTTCCTTACTACCACAATTCATTCCCCCGTCTCAGGTGAATTACCTTCCTTACTACCACAATTCATTCCCCTGTCTCAGGTGAACTACCTTCCTTACTACCACAATTCATTCCCCCTGTCTCAGGTGAATTACCTTCCTTACTACCACAATTCATTCCCCTGTCTCAGGTGAATTACCTTCCTTACTACCACAATTCATTCCCCTGTCTCAGGTGAATTACCTTCCTTACTACCACAATTCATTCCCCTGTCTCAGGTGAATTACCTTACTACCACAATTCATTCCCCTGTCTCAGGTGAATTACCTTCCTTACTACCACAATTCATTCCCCTGTCTCAGGTGAATTACCTTCCTTACTACCACAATTCATTCCCCTGTCTCAGGTGAATTACCTTCCTTACTACCACAATTCATTCAGTCTCAGGTGAATTACCTTCTTACTACCACAATTCATTCCCCCCGTCTCAGGTGAATTACCTTCCTTACTACCACAATTCATTCCCCTGTCTCAGGTGAATTACCTTCCTTACTACCACAATTCATTCCACTGTCCCAGATGAATTACCTTCCTTACTACCACAATTCATTCCCCTGTCTCAAGTGAACTACCTTCCTTACTACCACAATTCATTCCCCTGTCTCAGGTGAACTACCTTCCTTACTACCACAATTCATTCCACTGTCCCAGATGAATTACCTTCCTTACTACCACAATTCATTCCCCTGTCTCAAGTGAACTACCTTCCTTACTACCACAATTCATTCCCCTGTCTCAGGTGAATTACCTTCCTTACTACAATTCATTCCCCTGTCTCAGGTGAATTACCTTCCTTACTACCACAATTCATTCCCCTGTCTCAGGTGAATTACCTTCCTTACTACCACAATTCATTCCCCTGTCTCAGGTGAATTACCTTCCTTACTACCACAATTCATTCTGTCTCAGGTGAATTACCTTCCTTACCACAATTCATTCCCCTGTCTCAGGTGAATTACCTTCCTTACTACCACAATTCATTCCCTGTCTCAGGTGAATTACCTTCCTTACCACCACAATTCATTCCCGTCTCAGGTGAATTACCTTCCTTACTACCACAATTCATTCCCCTGTCTCAGGTGAATTACCTTCCTTACTACCACAATTCATTCCCGTCTCAGGTGAATTACCTTCCTTACTACCACAATTCATTCCCGTCTCAGGTGAATTACCTTCCTTACTACCACAATTCATTCCCCTGTCTCAGGTGAATTACCTTCCTTACTACCACAATTCATTCCCCTGTCTCAGGTGAATTACCTTCCTTACTACCACAATTCATTCCCCAGTCTCAGGTGAATTACCTTCTTACTACCACAATTCATTCCCCTGTCTCAGGTGAATTACCTTCCTTACTACCACAATTCATTCCGTCTCAGGTGAATTACCTTCCTTACTACCACAATTCATTCCGTCTCAGGTGAATTACCTTCCTTACTACCACATACATCTGCTATTCTTTTCTTTTTGCAACTTATAATCACTGAATAATGTTAAACCGACTTGTTAACATTCTAGATAATGGTCTTACCTTGTACTGTCATATGTTGTCTACTCTATCTATATCATACAAAATATTTTGTATTTAACAAAACATCGTATTAATGTAAATGTCAGATTTATGTGGAGATTTTCTCCCTGGGCCTCCCCTGAAAAAGGACACTTTGTCCAGTTGGACGTTCCCAGTAAACAAATGTAAAATAAAGTTGCTAAGATTTACATACAAATCTTTGTCTTGCTAGACAATACCAGTGTTGTATATAAAAATCCAAGGTGTGTAGAACCTTCACACTAGCAGATTCCGGAGAAGAAAAAAAAATGAAGGACTCTGTTTAGACTGATTAAGGGACAACTCATTAACTACTTTGGGCATAAAAGAGATTAATATGCAGACATCCCCTTTCCCCATGATGAATCAAAAAAGAAAAAATGCCATCAAGGCATGGAGTTCATAAACTCTCTTGGCAGATGGGCATCCAAATAAATCAATGCTCTAGGTGCAGTTCTGCAGAGAGGAAGAGCAGCAGGCTCAAAGGGAACCAGAGTCAATTTTTCAAAGACAAAAGTAAGGTTCCAAGGAGGAGGGGTGTGCTTTCTTGCAGGCCTGATGGGGACGATGTCTTTCAGGAATTGGTTTAACCTCAAAATGAGAGGCCAACAATGGAGTCAAAGGCAGACAAAGCAGACTGCCGACAAGTGAACCCTAATAGAGAAATATGCTAAACCAGCATGGAGCATTTTACACAAGTATGAAAGAACCAAAGGGACCCTCAATGAAAAAAAGATCTTAGTGAAGAGAGAGACATCAAACAGAAAATCTCTTCCATTTGGACATGCATGATTTTCTAGTACTGGGTTTCCTGGCCTCCTGCAGAACCTTAAAGCGTGTCCTCAAAGATGAAACTATCACCCAAAGTGTCCGAGTGGACAGGTGAAGGAGAAACCCTTTGTCTTGTGTGAAAAGACCCAAGCGGTGAAGCAACTTGGTGATCACTGCCCATGGCCAGATGAAAAGGGGAGGGGGGCAAGTGCTGTTTGAGTTAAAATGAAATCACCAACAAGATTTTTGCAGCGTTCTGCTGGATCTTGTGCAGGACCCTGGGAAGAGGAGGAGGGAATGCATAAAGAAGCATTCCCTTCCATGAGAAAGCGGTCTGCTCAGAGGGAAGGCAAAGAGATCCACTTGAGGAATGCCCCACCAATGAAGTCCAGAAGCACTCTCTGCGAAGCTTCCATTTGTGAGGGTGTGCCCTGCACCTGCTCAAGAGTCTGCCACCAGGTTTTGCCCTGCAGGAATGTAAAACAACTTGAAAAGAAAATCTGCATTTGGATAGCTAGATTCCAGGCCTGAATGGCTAGTCTGCAAAGAAGACAGGGCCTTATGCCCCCTCCCCTCCTTGATATACCACATGACTGAGGTGTTGTCTTGTAAGGTCCTGGGGACCAAAGGGAACGGAATGCCTGGAAAGCAAGGATAAGTGCCTGCAATTCCTTGATTTTGATCTGAGCTGATGAGGGGCCAGAGACTCTGAACCCTCAACACCCAAAGCAGCCCACAATCGCTAATCTGAAGCACTGTAAAGAGTTCCTGAGACTGAACCAAGGCTGGAAAGGGACTCATGGACAGAGAGAGATGTGCTGAATCCACCACTGAAGCTTGGGTTTCAGACAAGGAGGAAAGGGAACTGGAAACTCCAGAGGGGACAGTGCTGAAGCCACACTGACCAAAGGTACCAATGAAACTTTCTCATGTGAAGTTTCACAAAAGGGGGGATGGTCGAGGCCATGAACCCCAGAACTCTCGGAAATTCCCTGGCAGGCATGAGACAGACAGAGGAAGTAAGGACTGTAATTAAGATGTTACAGACAGTACCTTGGAAGCAGGCAGAGGTGCCAGCAATGGAACAGTCTGAATCCTACATCTCACAAAAATGTGATCCTGAAAGGGAGACGGGGCAAACTTCTGATAACTGATGGTAAAATCCAGACTGTGCAAAATGAGTTTGGTAAAGTGCAGGTCCTTAAAAAAACAAAGAAGCTCCGTGAATCAGGCTCAAACACTAATAATATTCAACAATTTAATGAAGCGCTTTTCGTCGCCTTCAATAAGACAGCTTCTTCAGAATACATTTCAAAAAACAAGTTCCCATTTAAATAGTGAAAGAAAATCACATGATCAACCTCATAAAGGCATAAAGTACAGTTGTGTACACCTACCATAAATGTAGATGTTAGAGTGTCTTCACTGTTGCAGTCATGACTGTAGGGTTCTCCCCTGCCGGCAGGCAGTCCTCGGTCGGCCAGAATCCCAAAGTCTGGGTCCGGCGTCGGCTGTTCAACCATGCTCCCTGACGTCAGAGCGCCAGGAGTACAAAGCTGACAACTGACACCATCTTCTCCAGTTTTTCTTGCCCCAGATGTCAGGAGTCCCAAAATGAGAAAGGTCCCATATCCTTTGCAAATACACCTCAGAAGAATGGTGAAAAAAGGAACCACACAAAAGTAAAAATAAGAGGGACAGGAGGGAGGAACAGACTGCAACAGTGAAGACACTCGAACATCTACATTTATGGTAGGTGTACACAACTGTACTATGTTCATCATGTTTCACTGTTGCAGTCATGACTGTAGGGTAGAATCCCAAAGCTGAAAGAAAGGGAGGTGGTCATAAAGAAGAAGGGGCTAAAAGGCCCTGCAAGACTGCAGAGGCAAAGCCTGCCCTAGACTTAGAGTAGAGAGGTAGATTGTAGTGCTTAGAAAAAGTATGCACTGAACTCCAAGTTGCAGCTTCCAAAATGTCTTTGGTAGGAACTCCCCTGAGGAAGGCCGCAGAAGTGGCAGCAGCTCTGGTGGAATGAGTCCGTATACTCCCTGGGATTTGCTTTCCATGGTGTGAATAACAAAATCTGATTCCATGAGCAATCCATTTAGAAATGGTCTGTTTTGAAATGGCTTTACCTTGGGAACTTGAAGCATAAGAAAAAAAACAATTGTTCTGATTTTCTGATGTCCTTGGTTCTGTCCAGGTAAAAACGTAATTGTCTGTGTACATCCAAGGAATGTAAGATCCTTTCCCCTTTATTTTGAGGAGTGGGGAAAAAGGTTGGCAAGTGGATAGTTTGATTTAAAGCCACTTTGGAAACCACCTTAGGCATGAAGGTAGGATTAGTCCTCAAAGATACCCTGTCTTGATGAAAAATAATATAAGGTTCCACAGCCATAAGAGCTTGTAACTCTGAAACTCTCCTGGCAGAGGTCAGGGCTAACAAGATAGCTGTCTTCCAAGATAAAAACTTGATCTCAGAAGAGGCAGCAGGCTCAAAAGGAGGCAAGGTTAGTTTTTCCAAAACATAGTTGAGATCCCAAGCAGGAATGGGAGGAGATCTAGGAGGTCTTAGTTCTTAGCTCCTCTGAGAAACTGTCTCATGAGCTGGTGGGAAAAGATGGGAGGGTCTGTACTATAATGAGAAGAAACAGCAGAGGCATGTATCTTAATGGAAGAGAAAGAGAGACCCTTATGTAAGAGATCTGTCAAGTAAAGTAAAATTAAAGTAATGTTAGGAAGAAGAGGATCAGAATCCTGAGCCTGCATCCAGGAACAAAATCTTTTCCATTTTCCTACATAAGATTTTCTAGTGCTAGGACGTCTGGCTTCTAAAATGACATCCATAACCTGCTTGGATAGGAAAGAAGAAATCAAAGGCCCTGGATTAACCAGGCCGCCAGGCTGAGAGTTCTGACATGAGAGTGTAGAACCTGACCCTGATGTTGGGACAGAAGGTTCGGAGACTGAGGTAAAACCCAAGGGGGCTCCAAACATAGGTTTTTTTTAGAGTTGGATACCAAAACTGTCGAGGCCAATTTGGAGCCAGCAAGATTATCATCTTGGGCTTGTCCTGTTTTATCTTCAATAAGACCCGTGGAAGAAGAGGAAGAGGCAGAAAGGCATATCCCGAGAGGTTCCTCCAACTGAATGACAGAGCATCCACTTTCCAAGCTTCTCTGTGGAAAGTCCTGGTGCAAAAATTCTGTAGTTGATTGAGATGGGATGCAAAGAGGTCTATGTGAGGACATCCCCAGACTGCTATCATCCTGAATATTTTGGTGTCCAGCATCCACTCGTGTGGATCCGAAAGGTTTCTGCTCAGACTGTTTGCCAGGAAGTTTTGTTTCCCTGGTAGAAACTGAGCTTGAAGCAACAGATTGCAAGCAAGAGCTGTGTTCCATAGATCCATGGCTAGTCTGCAAAGGGGGTAGGAATGAGATCCCCCTTGCTTATGTACCACATAACTGTGGTGTTGTCTGTCCGTATTAGTAGTTGTCCTGGTTGTAAAAGATTCCTGAAGGCCAATAGAGCTTTCTGAACGGCTAACATTTCCTTTAAATTGATATGCAGGTGCTTCTGATCCTTTGTCCAAAGGCCCTGCAGACAGTTGCCCTGAAAAAGGGCTCCCCAAGAATAATCCGAGGCGTCCGTGGTTAGAATCTGAGTGGCAGGAGGCAGACTGAACGGTTTCCCTTTGTTTAGAGCACATGCCCTGGACCACCAAAGAAATTACTTTTGAAGGCAAGGAAGGATGGAGATCAGTATGTCTAAACTGTGGCAATGCTGAGACCATACACTTTTTAGGTACCACTGTATTTTCCTCATGTGTAGTCTTGCATATGGTACGAGAAGAATGCAGGAGGCCATGTAACCCAAAGCCTGCAGGAATTTCCTTGCAGATAGTTGAGTTAAAGTTGCCAAGGTTTTGAAAGTTGAAGCCAGCTGTAATTGTTTTTTCGATGTCAGAAATGCCATCTGGGTTGTGGTGTTTAGAAGAGCACCCAGAAAAGTTATCTGTTGTGATGGCGTCAATTTTGACTTCTTTTTTTTTGTTTACAGAGAATCCCAGGAACTTGAGGAGATTCTGTACAAAATCTAGATGCTGGAGTAAGACATCCTTGCTGTCTGCCTGAATTAGACAATCGTCCAGATAAGGGTAAATTTGAATTCCCTTCAGTCTGCAGTAAGCTACTACTGGAGCCAGGCATTTGGTGAAGACCCTGGGAGCAGTAGACAATCCAAAGGGCAGCGCAGAGAATTGAAAGTGCCTCGATCCGGCCTTGAACCTGAGGTATTTTCTGCGATCCTGCCTGATGGGAATGTGTAAATATGCCTCCTTTAAATCCAAAGTTACTATCCATGCATCTTTGGACAGCATTGGAAGTAGCTGCTGTAGAGTAAGCATCTTGAATTTTGGAATCTAAGGTGTTCAAGACCGACAGATCCAGAATGGGTCTCCAGGAATTTTGCTTCCTGGGGACTAGAAAGAGCCTTGAGTAAAAACCTTTTCCCATCTCTGAAAGTGGAACCAGTTCTATGGCATTCATAGCCAAAAGAGTTTCCACCTGGTTTAAGGCCTCAGTCCATTGATGTTTTGGAAGGTCTGGCCATCCGCTTGGCCTTGGCAAGGTATGAAAATGGAATTTGTAACCTCTTAAAACCACATCCAAAACCCACTTGTCTTGGGTTATTTGAGTCCAATTTTGATAAAAAAGAGAGTTTTCCTCCGAGAGGGGCTTCCAGGCAAGAAGTTCCTGTAGCCCAACAGAGGGAGTCATTGAGTTTGTTTCCTTTGAGTTTGTGACCTGTCCTCTCCTCCCCTAGGGGTGGAAGCAGTCCACTGTCTTGGTCTATAAGAAGCTTGTGTTTGAGGCCTTCCTCTGGAGCGTCTATATCTACCCCTCTGAGGCCTGTCTGAAGTGGGAAAGGACCAATTTTTTGAAGGCCAATTCCTGCTAAATCTAGGTGGCTGTACTTGTAAGAAATCTAACTGTTTGCATGGATTTCACCTTATCCTCCATTTTTTTAATCACCTCTTCAGCTTTTGAGCCAAACAAAACATTATGCTGAACAGGGGCATCCAATAATTTAGCCTTTACTTTAGGCAAATTTTGCTCCTTTAGCCATGCATGCCTTCTAATGACTGTGTCGGAGGCAGCAGCCCTACAAGAAGCCTCCAAGGCATCAAATCCACAATGTAAACCATGCTTCCCAACTTGTTGAGTGGCATGCAGTAAGTCATGTAATTCTTTATCATCTGCACAGGCAGAAATGGAAGTAAGCTTTTGTTTTAAAACAGACAAGAGAAATTGCTGGTATTTCAGCATATGAAACTGACAGTTTAAAGCCCTAATGGACAAAGTAGCAGAAGTGTAAACTTTTTTGCCCCATCTTTCTAAGGATCGAGAATCCTTTTCAGTAGGAATGGGATTTTTGGCAGACGCGGCCTTAACTCCCTTAGGACCCTGAGAAATGGTTTCAGGGTCAGCAGAAGGGTTCTTGTATAAAAACTGGTGGGAATCAGGAACCCTGTAACATCTATCAGGCTTAACAGGAGCAGGAGGAAGAGAGTCAGGGGTTAAGTTAGCCTCCGAAAAGGCATCATCCACAATATCCAAAACAAGAGGAATAGCCAGGGGTCTATGTTGGGGAAGAAGAAGAAAATCCCTCAGTCTTTTCTTAGATTCCGAATACTCCTATCCTTCCCAGTGGAAATGTTCCCTCATTTCATGCAAAGTTTCCCCAAAAGAGAAATCCTCAGGGGGAGAAGCTGAAGGAATGGATTCCTCAGCATCAGAATCCTCATAAGGATGGAAAGAATATTCCTAGTCAGAAGAAACTGAGGAAACAGAAGCCTGATCAGAGGAATCATAATAAACATCCTGCCTTGGCCTTTTATCTGGAGGGGGATGTGAACCCCTAATCATAGTAAGTAAATCCTACGCCATCTTGTGTAACTGTTTCTGTGACTTGGGAGCCGGTTCAGAAGAGGCCTGTGTTGTAGTCTTTGATTTAGAAGGAGTCTTTGCCTTTGTCTTTGTCTTTGCCTTTATTAGAAGCTGAGTAGGCCTGAAAACCCCTTTGGAAGCCGGTACTTGCACAGCGGCTCCGGACCCATCCGAAGGAGCATTGTCCGAAGGTCCTGCAATAGAAATATTTAAAGGCCTGGTTGGCTCCTCATGAGAGTCCATTTCGGCCATCGGTTCTGAAATGGCAGACGACAGGGGCTGCAAAAGCACCTCACTGACGGCCGAACCTGAAGCTGGCTCCGCTTGTGCGCTATCATCAGATTTGGACCTCGGAGGCCTGTCTTTATCCTTGCGATGCTTGTGAACTCCAGTAGCGGGAACCGTATCCGACGACATTTTGTAGTTAAAGCGCCTACCGAAGTAATGAAAAGCAAAATCATACCTTCGCTTAATTGTACATTGATTGAATCTAGCACAAAACCAACAACTAGCTACGTCGTGGTCAGGGCCTAAGCAAGGAATACAGTAAGAATGAAAATCCTTATGAGGTATTTGCTTCCCACATGAAATACAATTAACTTTTTCTGACATCGGAGTGGAGCAAGAAAAAAGTTTCCCCAACAGGGTACTTAGCTTTGAGTGGAGAAGGAAATCTTCGGACTGAAGTTTATCAGGAAAAATAGTCAGGAGTCAGCCGACCTGCACTTGCGAACTGCTATCACCGCACGGCAAGAAAGACTGGAGAAGATGGCGTCAGCTGTCAGCTTTGTACTCCTGGTGCTCTGACGTCAGGGAGCATGGTTGAACAGCCGACGCCGGACCCAGACTTTGGGATTCTGGACGACCGAGGACTGCCTGCCGGCAGGGGAGAACCCTACAGTCATGACTGCAACAGTGAAACACGATGAACATCAATACACTTAAAACAGTGCATGTATAAAAACATTTAAAAACAAGAAGTTGGCGTACCGCTTCTAAGTTAGTAAATATGTACAATTCCTCCACAACTGTACAGTTTCACTTAAACAAAAAATATATACAAATATGTAAATAGTAATTTTTATCTACACAAACTCTAATTTTAGTAGACACCCAATGTTGCAAAACTCATTTAAACCGGGTTCCACAAAGGCATTTAATCTAATTTGCCATGCAAGTTCACGTTCTTCTAAGAACAAGTTTGAAGGGCCGCCTCTAATATCATGCTGACTTTGGTCTATTGCCCTAAAAGTAAATTTGTGTCATTTATTCAACATACTATGTTTGGCAAGTGCATTGTCAGTTTTATTTGTTCCTATTGCATAAATGTGTTCATAGATTCTGTCTCCGAGTCCACGCTCCGTTTTCCCTACATAAAATGCTCTGCAAGATGTACACGTAGCGGTATAAACAACCAGTTTTGAATTACAATGCAGTTTGTGCTTTAGTTCATACTTTCTCTCATTAATAATGAATGTTCTACCTGTAGCTATAAACTTACACATACTACAACCACAAATGGACATACCAGCAAATCTATGGACGCCAGCATTATTATTTGTCTCGAGCAAAGTTTTCAAATTCATTCCTCTTCTGAAGACAATTTTTGGAACACTACCTAGCTTCTCTGACAATATTTTATCGTGTTTAGTTCCCAATTTTTATATAAAATAGTTATTATAATTGCGCTGTCCATACTAAATGTTGTGATAAAGCTACACTCATACACATTAATCGAGCTGTTACTAGTTGTCTCATCACAATTTGAGGCCAACTCACTAACTGTTGTCGCTCCAAGTTCACTTATAGCTGGTCTTCTATTTAAAATCGGGTTAATTATTCCGTTATATCTTTTTGAAAGGACTTCATTGGAAATTGTCTCAATGACGTTCAATGGGTAGCCTCTTTGTTGAAACATTTCACTAAGCAAATTGCATTCTTCCAAAAATTCAGTATCAAGTGATACCATTCTGGCAGCCCTAAATTAGTTGACCTTTTATTATTGAACACTTCTGTGACAGTGGGTGAGAAAGTACAGTTTTGTACCTACCATAAATGTAGATGTCCGATAGGCATGCATCTGCAGTCCTTACAAATGGGTTGTCCTGTCGTCAGGCAGCCCTTCGGTCGGCCGGATTCCAAAGTCTGGGTCTGGCCTCGGCTGGTGTCGCACTTCACCCGACGTCATAGCTGCAGTTCTTCGGGTATAAAGGCATCAGCCGACGCCATTTTCCTCAGTGTTTCTTGCCCCAGATGCCAGGTGCCCTCTAGGAAGGCTAAATTTGGATAAATGCAAATGGTTCCAAATAGTAGAGAGCAAACAAAAAATAAGCATGTATGTACATATATACAAACAAATACACCATAATAGATTCCCCCAGCTAGCTACAAGATGGGCAAATACCCTAGAAGCACCACAGAGTGGAAGGAGGGTGGGTAATCCTGACTGCAGATGTATGCCTATCGGACATCTACATTTATGGTAGGTACAAAACTGTACTATGTCCTTCAAGGATGCATCTGCAGTCCTTACAAATGGGTAGAATACCATAGCCAAACTGGTGGAGGAGGAGAAATAATATTATGGTGTAGTTAAGATCCCTTGCAAAACAGCAGTGGCAAAACCTGCTCGGGATCTGGAGTATAAAGGTAAATTATAATGCTTGGCAAATGTATGCACGGAGCTCCAAGTAGCAGCCTCTAAAATGTCTTTGGTAGCCACTCCTCGTAAGAAAGCTGTGGTAGTGGCAGTAGCCCTTGTAGAGTGAGGCCTGATGTTTTCTGGAGTTTTCTTCCCATGGTAGGAGTAACAAAATCTAATGCAATTTCCTATCCACTTAGAGATTGTCTGTTTTGAAATTGCTTTTCCTTCCATTCCTGTCGCATATGCTACCAGTAGCTGGTCAGTCTTTCTATTGCTCTTGGTCCTGTCCAGGTAGTAACGTAATTGTCTATGTACATCCAAGGTATGCAACAGTCTTTCTCCCTGTTCTGTGGGTTGGGGAAGAATGTAGGTAGGTGGATAGCTTGATTTAAAGATACCCTGGAGACCACCTTTGGCATAAAAGTAGGATTAGTTCTCATGGACACTATCTTGATGGAAGATCAGGAAGGGCTGTACTGCCATTAATGCCTGTAGCTCAGATACCCTTCTTGCTGAAGTGATTGCAAGCAGGAAAGCAGTTTTCCATGATAAGTATTGTAATTCTGCTGTTGCTGCTGGCTCGAAAGGAGGGAGTGTCAACTTTTCTAGCACAAAGTTCAAGTCCCATGCTGGCAATGGTGGCTTCCTAGGTGGCTTTACATTTTTAATCCCTCTCAGAAACTGCCTGAGCAGAGGATGTGAGAAGACTGGAGGATCCAAGTTGTATTCTGCTGAAATAGCTGATGCATGAATCTTAATGGAAGAATAGGACAGGCCGTTGTGGAAGAGCTCTGCCAAGTATTCCAGGATGTTAGCTATGTTTACCAGTGACACATTCTCTCCTTTTGCAGTACTCCAAATGAGATATCTTTTCCATTTTGCTGAATAATTTTTTCTTGTTGAGGGTCTGCGAGCCTCCAAGATAATGTCTTTAACCCTTTGAGATAAATCTGGGTTATTTGGTCTTATGCAATGTTCCAGGCAGCCAGCTGCAGTGTTTTCAGGTTTGGATGCAGGGTTTTGAAATTGTTCTGTGTTAACAGCAAGGGAACTAGGGGCAGAGGCCATATTTGTTCCCGAGACATGCTCCTCAGTAATGGGTACCAATGTTGCCTTGGCCAGACTGGAGCTATCAGGATGATCCTTGGACGGTCTTCTTTGATCTTCAATAGCACCTTGTGCATCAAAGGAAGAGGTGGGAATGCATATGCTGTCAGGTTTTTCCAACTGAAAGATAGGAGTCCACCTTCCAAGCAAGTGGGTGGTACGTCCTTGTGCAGAATTTTTCAGTTGGTGATTGTGTGGGGATGCAAATAAGTCTATTTCTGGTAGTCCCCATTTCCTGTAATGGTTTTGAAGATGTCTGGATGCAGCATCCATTCGTGGGCATCCGTGGTAGTTCTGCTTAGGATGTCTGCTAGTATATTTTCTTTTCCTGGCACAAAAATTGCTTGAAGCTGAATGTTGAAGCTCAGTGCCACATTCCAGAGGTCCATTGCCATCCGGCATAGAGGGTATGAATGTGTGCCTCCCTGTTTGTTGATGTACCACATAACTGTGGTGTTGTCCGTCCTTATCAGCAGTTGACCCTGTCGAAGAAATGGTCTGAATGCCTGAATTGCCAGTTTTACTGCCAGCATTTCCTTTTGATTTATGTGTAGGTGCAGCTGGTCTTGAGTCCATAAGCCTTGTATGCACTTGTCCAGCATGTGCGCCCCCCAACCGAGGTCTGAGGCGTCTGTTGTGATGGTCTGACTTGGTTGAGTGCTGTGGAAGGGCAGTCCCTTGTTTGATTGACAGGCCTGAGCCCACCATTGGAATTCTTGTTTCAGGCATGGAATTATTGGGATCTGGGTTTCTAGGCTGTGCTTGTGCTGAGACCATAAATTCCTTAGGTACCACTGTAACTTCCTCATATGTAGTCTGGCATGTGGAATCAATATTATGCAGGATGCCATGAAACCCAAGGCTTGCAGGACTTTTCTTGCTGTTAGCTGGTTCTGCTTTGTTAATGCCCTGAAGTAGAAAGGGAGTTGCTCCCGTTTTTCTACTGTCAGGAATGCCATTGGTTTTGATGTGTCCAAATCTGCACCCAGGAAGGTTATCCTTTGGGATGGTATCAGCCTTGACTTTTTTATACTGACTGTGTATCCCAGGGCTTGTAGTAGATGAATGACCCTTTCCAAATCTTTTGCTAATTTGTTTTTGTTGTCCGCTTGTAACAGGCAGTCGTCCAGGTAAGGATAAATTTGAATTCCCTGAAGCCTGCAATGAGCAATTACTGATGCCAGGCATTTCGTGAATACTCTGGGCGCAGTAGATAAGCCAAAGGGCAATGCTGAGAATTGATAATGCTCTGATCCTGCAAGAAATCTGAGGTATCTTCTGCAATTTGGTCGTATGGGGACGTGCAGGTATGCCTCCTTGAGATCTAGAGTTACCAGCCAAGACTCCTTGCCCAGCATGGGAAGAAGCTGCTGTAGGGTCAGCATTTTGAATTTTGGAACAATGAGGTATGTGTTTAAAGCGGACAGGTCGAGAATAGGTCTCCATTGGTTTTCTTTTCTTGGTACCAGGAAGAGTCTGGAGTAAAATCCTTGTCCTTGTTCCATAGATGGTACCCTTTCTATAGCTCTCATCCTTAGTAAGTGAGTTATTTGTTCTAGAGCTTCTGTCTTCTGATTTGGAGGTAGGTTTGGCATTCCTCTCTTCCTTGGTAGAGTATGGAAGTGAAACCTGTAACCTTGGTCTATTGTCTGTAAAATCCATTTGTCTCCTGTGATGTAATGCCAGTTTACTGAAAATAAGGCTAGCTTCCCACCTAAGGGTGCTTCTAGTTGTTCCCTGGTAGGCGGTGCCAGAGCCAAGTCACTGTGATTGTCCTGTGGAAGTGGTGGTGGCTGGATCTGCGGCTGTACCTCGCTGGTTGTTAGCCTGCCACTGACGTCCCCTGTAGGCACCTCTGGATTGACCCCTGCCTCTTGAGCGCCTATTCCTGCCTCTCGGAGCTCTGGAGGTGTCTGGAAAGGACCAATTCTTGGAAGGCCAGTTCCTGCTAAACCTTGGAGGCTGGACCTGCAAGAAATCCTTGACTGTCTGGACAGATTTTGCTTTCTCTTCCACCTTCTTCAGCACCTGCTGTGCAAGGGAGCCAAACAAATTGAGCTTATCCATGGGAGCATCTAGGAGCTTTGATTTAACATGGTCTGGTAAGGACTGCTCTTTCAACCATGCATGTCTTCTGATCACTGTGCCAGTCATGGCTGATCTAAAGGAAGCCTCCAGTGCATCATAGCCGCATTTTAAGGAATGATTACTGACCTGCTGAATGTTATGTACCATTTCCTGTACAGATTTTTTGTCTAATGGTTCATCCGAGGACAGTTTTTTAGTTAATTGGTCTAACATAAATTCCTGATACTGAATCATGTGGAATTGACAGTTTAAGGCCCTAGCTGAAAGAGTAACAGAAGTGTAAACTTTTTTACCCCATCTCTCTAAGGCCCTGGATTCCCTTTCAGAAGGGAGGGGGTTTTTGGTAGAAGCTGCTACAGCCTTGGGTCCCTGGGAGACAGTTTCGGGGTCTGCAAAAGGGGCCTTATACAAATGATGTGTGTCCGGAACCCTGTAGTACCTATCGGGCTTAGCAGGGGCCGGAGGAAGAGAATCAGGAGCAGTACAAGCATCATTAAAAGCATCATCCACAACAGTAAGTACTGGAGGAATGGCTAAAGGCATATGCTGTGGCAAATGCAAAAAAGTTCTAAGCCTTTTCCTAGAGTCTGAAATCCTGGCCCTGCCATTGAAATTGTTCCCTCATAGCATGCAAGGTTTCCCCAAAAGAAAATTCCTCAGGCGGAGAGGCAGAAGGAATGGAGTCTTCTGCATCAGAGTCCTCATAAGGAGAAAAGGGGCCCTCTGGAGGGTTTGAATTATCCGACTCATCAGAGGAGCCATCTGAAGAAACTGGCTCAGGGGGCTCTACTCTAGTCCTCTTCTCTGGAGGTGGGTGAGAGGCCCTGTCTGGATGTGGTTGGGATCCCCGGATCAAAGAAATGAGATCCTCTGCTAGACTAAGCATTTGTGAACTGGAACTAGACCTGTGAGAGGGGGTTTTAGCAGGCACAGATTTGGTAGTTTTTGCTGCTTTAGCCCTGGCAAAGGCCTTAATAGACATGGATGCAGGAGGCCTAGCAGCTCCACGTGCAGGGGTAGAAATATCCAAAGGGATAGTATCAGATAAATCCTGCGAACCTGCAAGAGCAGGTGGGATTTCATTAGCAGAGACAGCCTGGCTGGATGAGGCCTCGGTAAGTGGTAAGCTTTCGGCCGAAGGAACCGTGGACTCGGTTTCAGCCGAAACAGAGACACTCGCGGTTGGCTTAACCGCGGTTTCGGCCGAAACCGCGGACCGCGAGTGTCGGTCCTTTTCCTTGCGTTTTTTAGAAATTTGCGTAGTCGGAGTATCCGACGGCATAATGTAAGCAAAATCGGAGCCGAAAAACTCTTCAGCAAATTCCGACCGACGTCTAAGCGTCCGTCGGTTGAAAGAAGCACAGGCTAGACAAGCTGCTACGTCGTGGTCTGGGCCTAAACAAGGTAAGCAGTTAAGAGTGGAAATCTTTATGAGGTATTTGTTTCCCACAAGTTAAACAGTTATTCACTTTTTCTGACATCGGCTGAGGCAAGAAAGAGTCCCCAACGGGTACTTAGCTTTTTAGAAGTCTTCGGTACTTGTAGTAGTAATCTCTGGTTCTGACCGACCGGCACTTGCGAACAGCTTCTGCTTCGGGCGCCACGCGGCAAGAAAGACAGAGGAAAATGGCGTCAGCTGATGCCTTTATACCCGAAGAACTGCAGCTATGACGTCGGGTGAAGTGCGACACCAGCCGAGGCCAGACCCAGACTTTGGAATCCGGCCGACCGAAGGGCTGCCTGACGACAGGACAACCCATTTGTAAGGACTGCAGATGCATCCTTGAAGGACATCTGGTAAAATGCAAAAATGAGTTGCAATACGTGTCTTTTCTGAATATCTTTGAAACATATCTGTCATTTACAATGTCTTTAGAAAGTCTGACATCCAAGTAATCAATACAAGACAATTGGAAGTTAAATGTAAATTTAAGAAAATCAGTCGAGCTGTTTAAATACTCCACGAAGTTTTTTGCTAAGTCTTCATCACCTTGAAACAGAATAAAAATATAGTCAAGAAAACGAGTGTAATACATGACTTTTGTCATGTGGAAAGCGTTGTTGAATACAAATTTTTCTCCCAATAAACCATGACAGTGTAGGCAAAACTCCCGCCGCAAGGTGAGCCCATGGCTACACCACGCTTCTGGAGATAAATGTCATTTTGAAATGTAAAATAGATATTGGTGAGAATAATGTCCAACAACACTTCCACAAGATAAATTTCCTGACTGGATGCCCCTTTACTATTAAGTAATAAACTAACCCATTCAAGGCCCTCCGTATGTGGAATTGACGTATATAATTCTTTAACGTCAATGGTAATGATGCTATTGGCAACATCAAAATCCAAAGTGTTGATATTCTGTAAAAAGGCCCAAGAGTCTTTACAAACTTGTGGCTCAGATAAATACTTCTTAAGAATGTTATCAACAACTTTAGCACAAGGGTATGTGATAGAGCCACGACCGTCTATCATCTCATAGGTGGATTAATAAAATCCTTATGGATTTTAGGAATAGCAAACATGACAGGGATTTTTGGCCATACCATAGTCATATAATTAAATAAATTAATGTCTGTTTTAGATTCTACGAACAAGTCATTTATATAACCTTTAATTCTGTTGTAGGCTACATTTACTTCATTAACTGATGCCTAACTATAGGCATCACTACTTAGCAAAGCCTGTACCCTTGCAGAATAATCAATTGCATCAAATATGGCCAGACCCCCACCCTTGTCTGGCTTGACAACCCTTACTTTCATTGACTTCAAAGTTTTGTGTGCCATAAATTCTTCCTGTGTAGTGTTAACTTCATACATATTACCATTGATGAAACTCCTGTGACCATTAACAAAAGATCTTAAATCTAACTCAGTTATAGTTTCAAATATATTTAACATTGGGTGTAATGGAGGGTTAAAAACACTCGGAACCCTAAATAAAGAGCTCATTTCACCAAAATTACCCAACATGGTTGACAAATTTAATTTTCTTACAAACAACTTCAAGTCTTTAATTGTTTGAACAATGTCCAGATGTCTACTAGGGACAAATGTATTATCTTTTGATAACAGTTCAATTAGAACTGGATCAATTTCAATCAATGAATAATTAAAAATGTGAAAGTCACCAGAACTGTTTTTTAAGATTACAACTCCATGTTGCAAGTCGTTCGTTATCTCCTGCGTTTGTTGACACGCTGTTTGGTTTTTTTTTTAGCGTGATTGTTGTATTTTTTGGGGATATCACTTGGATGGACAAAGTTCCGAAAATTTGAGTTACTTGGATTGTTGACCTTTAAATCAGTCTCTTGTTGTTTTTTATTGGTTTTTATTCAAACCTTTACGATTGTTAGAACGAAGCCGTACACTTAGTCTACCTTGTTCTTGTTCAGTGTCAGAGATAGAAGTGACTGCTGTAGCAGTAGTGTTAAGTGCATTAGAATCATTCCTTTTATCAGACTGTGCAAAATGAGTCTGGTAAAGTACAGGTCCTGCAGGACCATGGAAGGAGAGGGAGCCTGAAAGAGTAGGTCATCCAGATAATGAAAAATTTGTACTACTTGAAGCCTGCATAAAGCAATGACTGGAGCCAGATACTTGGTGAATACCCCTGGTGCTGTGGAAAGACCAAAGGGCAAAACAGAGAATTGAAAATGAGATGAAGAAACTAAGTAAATATTTCTGAAGTGAGGGTGAATGACCCTGCAGCACCCCTGAAAAATGGGGAATCTGATCTAAAGGTGGTTGAGGAATGTCCAAAAAGTGGGAATAGATGTCCAAACCATGACCTTGATGAATAACTGAAAGGACCAAGTGTCTGAAGTAATCTGCTGTTACACACAGAGAGACAGTCAGAGACTAGGGTTATCTGGCCGAGGGGAAGGGAAGGCAGAATGTCAGATGGTGGCAGATTTGTCAAGAAAGGAAGGTTTTTGAGGTCTAGGCATTTGAGTTGGTCCGACTGGGGGGGGGGGGGGGAGACACCTAGCGACTTTCATACCTTTGGAGGACTGATAAGGCTGTCTATAAACAAAGGCAGTTTCGGCAGGATAATTCCTCAAACTTAGGAATTGGAGAGAGAAAAATCTCACGACCTTGCCTTGGTCCTGTAAAGTCTTAAACCTTCCACTGGCATACCAAACAGATTTTGGTTATCCAGGGAAGCATCAAGAAGCTTAGGCCTATCATCATCAGGCAAAGCTAGAAGTTGAAGCCAAGAATATCGTCTCATGAAAGACCCAGAAGCAGCAGCTCTAGATAAGGCAGCAGCAGAATCGTAACTACACTTAATGGAGTGACGAGCCACCTGAGACATGGATCCCAGCAAGGAAAGAGCAGTGCACTAGGCCTCAATCGGGCAGGTCAGACAGAACCTCACCCAGCTGAGACAAGAGAAAAATATTATCCGGTCATGTGAGTCACACAGTTAATGGCATGACATGCCAGGGTGGTAGAAGGGTAAACTTTCTTACTTAGCCTCTCCATAGCTCTACTATCTTTGTCTGAGGGAAGAAGCTTAGAGGAAGGCAAAAGCCAAGGCGGCTTATCAGCAGAGACCGAAATCACAGCAGGGTCAAACAACACTTAAAGAAATTTGAAAGACTCTGGGACCTTACAAAAACAGACTTCTTATTGGCAGGAAGTCAGGAATCAGAAGCCAAAGCAACAGCTGAAAAAAATATCCAACAGAGCAGCCAAAACAAGGGGAACAGAAGAAGGCTTAGAACAGTCCATCTGCAAGACCCTACATCATCTTTTTGTGTATGTCAAAAACTTGGGAGCAGTCCCACTTAAAATGCTCCATCATGCCAACCACTGTATCCCCAAAGAACAATTCTTCCAAAGAGGAGTCAGGACTCAAGGACTCTGCCTCAGAGCCATAGTGCAAGGGTGACAGAATTTCAGAAGAGTGAGACAAAAGAATCCTCAGCAGAGGAATCAGGCTCTCTAGATCTTTTAGTAGTGAAGGACCAGCAAAGGGCAGGAACCAAACTCTTTAGGTGGTCTCAAAGCCATCAGGGCGTTAAACCCCACACCTTCTGAGGATCTTTGGGAGTGGAAGACAAGTGCTCAAGTCTTCTGTCTTTTCTTAAGGTGGACATCATATTTAACAAACCAAGGCTGCTCAGAACCTTGTCTCGACTCAGAGAAGCAGGTACCTGCTCTAAGATGCGTGGAATCCCCCTAGGCCCCTCAAATATGATCAGCCATGTTTTCACCTCCATGTCCACAGCGGACATATACAAAGCCTCGGAGGATGAGATGCTAGTTTCATGCCAGTCTCTGACAAGGTAATGGCAGAGGGAAAAAACAATGGGAGGTCTTCAGGAGTATCATCCACCTCAAGAGAGATGTCTACCAGAGGCTGGACAGCTGCAATATCACACCTTGACTTTTTACTGTTTTTCTTAAGAGGCAAGTGTACCTTGGGGCAGGAAGATTCGACCATGGTACCTTGGGCCAACAACTTGAGATGTTGGTTCTCAAGATAAAGAAAAGACCGACAACTGTGAAGAGTCTTTGGCATAAATGGCTACCAAATACAGCCCTGAGTGTGGTTATGAGAAGTGCCTAGACGAAACAAATGCCTGTTGTGACTATCTTTATGGGGAAGCTACCTTCCACCTTGACACTTCCCTTTCTTGGATGACCTGAACTCTCAAAATGCACTATAAAAGAAAACAAACCCCAAAGGGGTGATATACGAAAAAGGCTCGGTACAACCACCACAGCGAATGGCGTTCAGACTGACGTACGACTCTGGCATTCAGACATTACAACATCCGTGCAGCATCCTTTCATGCCTTACAGTAATGCACGGAGCACAAGTCTGACATACGGTGCAGGTAAGAACTAAAGGGTTTGGTACACTGGCAGGAAGTGGGTATATCCTTGTCAGAAGATCCCACCTGTTATGAATATTGCTACACTGAACTGGAATGATATACATTTTGACATGGGACTGCACTGAAAGAGGAGGATCCATAGGCAGACATGCTGAAATGGCTAATAAAAATGAACCTTGTGAGAGGAATATGAAAAGCCATGGAATAGTAACTTGCATAAATACTGCAAAAAACACAGAACTAGCCCTGAATTGGTGCTGGAATTGTTGCTGGCAGTATCTAGAAAACCTTTTCTATTTGCTGAAATATGATTTTCTAGCAGCAGACTTTCTTGCCTCCATTAGTACCTGCTGCATGTCCTCAGTGAACAGGTGACTAAAAGAATTAAGAGCTTATCATCTAGGCAGTTGACTGATGCCGGGGTGTTATCAAACACCCCCTATTCTTGTTTGACTTGATCCAGTCTGTGAAGCATGTGGCAACTGCCCACACCATTTACAACAGAAGGGAGAACTATAACTGCCTGGGCCAGAAGAGACTCACCACAATGATCATGGGGGATTCCTTCTGAATCTTCAAAAGTATGCTGGATATTAGTGGAAATGGGTTGGAAAAGCATTCAGGAACATTCCTGACCAAGGAGAGGAAAACACATCTGTCTTCCAGGCCTTCTTGCATGGAATCTTGGACAGAATACTGACAGTTGATTGTTCAGTGAAGAGGTAAAGAGGTCTACTTGGACAAAGTACAGCGGTGCAAGCTCTTGCCTTAATAGCTGATGTCCTACTTTACACTGTTGTAGTATTCTTTACTCTTCTGATATCCTCCAAAGGACAGCCTAACATTCAGCAAGTATACCAAAGCCTTTACACCTTCCCAACATCACACATCAGATGCATAGTCTCTGCACAAAGCGTAAAGTACATATTTGACGTATGGGCGCCTAATCCAAAATAGAAGTGCCCCAGAAGAATCAGAACAACCCCAGAGAAAACATGACCATCCAGGAAAGGAAACACGAGATAAGGATGCAACCGGAAACCCCTTAGCCAACACTAGGGCAACTGAAAATAAAAGTGGCAGAAGGAAGGGATGAAATGCTGCAACACTGAGAAGTAGGACATCTACCGTTACAGTAAAATGTCCTTCTATTCCTGCTGCTGCAGTGCTCTTTTACAGTACCTTTTGTACTCTCCCAAGAGTAAGGCACGAGAGGAGGAAGGGAAAGAAGAGCCCTCCATAAACCCACAAACAGCAGCCTTGGCAAATTCTGCCCTGACCCTGGAAATGACATCCAACTTATGTTTGCTAAAAGTGTGGACAGAAAAACCAAGTAGCAGCTTCCAAGATGGATCTAAAATCCAGACCCTTGGGAAAAAAAAACACACAGGAAGAGGCTACTGCCCTGGTAGAATGAGCATGAAGAGAGAAAAGCCGCTTGCCATGAAAATAAAAAAGAAATGACCTTAGAGATCCAGAAGATCATTTGCTTAGACACTGTCAAAACCAATTTACTTGGCATGAAAGGAAAAAAAAGAGTTATGTACTTATAACTTGGTATCTGTGCTACCCAGTGTCATTATTTGATCTCTGATCTGAGCCAGTAACTTCTCAGAAAGATCCACAGCACTAGCTGCACCCCTTCTCATAATCCCCTGGTACCTTCTAACCCTCAAATCAAGTTTGCTAAAATTAGTTAAAATGCAGAAAGTCAACAGGAGCTAAAAAACTTATGAAATACAAGCCACTTCAGCCTCAATAGAGCCCCCAAAAGGAAGGTGCAAGGAGGGCAGGAATGTGATGAATAATGACACTGGATCGCACAGATTACAAGTTATGGCAAGTACATAACTCTTCATATGACGCTAACCGTGTCAGTATTCATCACACATGGGTCAGAGTCCCCAGCTATGTAATCCGGGTGGCCTCAAGGAAGGATATGCTGAAGCACGAAGGAACCAAAGAAAGCGCTGTTCCTGGTTACCAAGTCCAATTTGTAGTGTGAAATGACAGTGTGAGGATTAGACCAAGTTGCAGCACCACACATTTCATCAAGGGAAAGTCTAGCCAAAAAGGCTGACGACATAGCAACAGACCTGGTAGAGTGGGCTTTTACTGGTCTGGATAGTTCTAGATGCAGACTAGCATAAAGGAAGGAAATGCAACCAGCAAGCCACCTGGAAATAGTCACTTTAGAAACTGCCTGGCCCTTTCTATTCTGAGAAAAAGCTACAGAGTTGGTCCAACTTTCTAAGCTCCTCAGTCTTCTTCAAATAAAATGCAATTGCCTGTGGACATCTAAGCAATGCAAAATAAATTCCCCTTTACTAGAGTAATTAGGGAAAAGACCGGTAGTTGAATCGACTGATTGAGATTAACTTCAGTGGCCACTTTAGGGAGAAAGGAAGGATTTGTTCTAACAGACACTGTCCTTATGAAAGATCATGAACGGTGGTTTAATGCACACAGTCTGAAGTTCTGAGACCCTCTTGGTAGAAGTAACGGCTACTAAAAAGGCAGTCTTCCAGAAAATAAATTTCAGATCACATGAACTAGCTGGTTCAAAAGCTTTTTGTGTTAGGGACTGCAGTACTAAAGTTACATCCCATGGTGGGGGATGGATCCTTAAGGGAAGGTCTATGAAAAACTCCTTTCAGAAAGGCTTTGCACAATTTGGAAGAAAAGGTAGGCTCATTAATGATATGGAAATTAGAGATGGCAGCCAACTGGAGATTAATGGTAGAAAAACTTGCCCCATCCTGAAAAAGGGAAGATAAGAAGAGCAAACTATCAGGAATAGGGGCTGAAAAGGGATTACGTTGTCTGGCCCAAATGGAAAACCTTTTCCACTTACTGGAATACGCCTTCTTTGTAGACAGCTTTTGAGAAGCCACAATAATGCCCCTCACCGGGGAAGGAAGCATGGACAGTGAAAGGATTACCGGAACTGGAGAAACCAAACGGTTAGATGAAGGGTCCGAAGATTGGGAAGTGGATGCCCCCAGGGATGGGAAATGAGATCTGGAATGGGATCTAGTATCCAAAGTGGATACTGTAGATGAGATCTTAGAAAGGAGAACTACACCCGACAAGGCTAGAAATAGGCAATGAGGATGACAGAGGTCTTTAGGTGATGAGCTTTCTGTAAGACTTTCGATATTAGGGAAATAGGAGGATAAGCACAGAGGAGACCTGGAGACCAATTATGAACAAGAGAGTTCCTGGGTGACTCCCCCAATGGAGGGGGGGGGGATCAAGGCAAAGTAATTGTTGCATTTGTGGCTGAGTGGGGAAGCAAAGAGGTTGCAGCATGGGTGACCCCAGTGGTCAAAGATTTGCCTTGCCACTGATGGCTTCTGGGACCACTCATGAGGAATCTAGATGAACCTGCTGAGTCTGTCAGCCAACACGTTGGAACTCCCAGGCATATGAACTGTAAGGAGAAAGCACCTGGAAGACATTGCCCATTCCCGCACTCTCATAGCCTCTCTGCACAGAAGATAAGACAGTGTTCTCCCTTGCTTGCTGATACACCAGGCAACCGCCACGCTGTCCTTCTGAATTGCTACAGTCTCCAGAGGGAGGCATTCCTGAAAGGCTTGCAATGTTAGAAGGACTGTTTTCATCTCTAGGACATTTACATGCAAATTGGTTTCTGTGGGAGACCACGTACCTTGACCCATACTGCCCTGAAAATGCTCCTCCCAACCCAGCAGTGAGGTGTCCATGATCACTATGGTCTTGAGCATGGAAAGAAAATGGCCTGCCTAGAAATAGGTCCCGAGTTTGAAGCCACCAAGCAAGAGGATTCCTGCACACCTGAATGAACTTTACTGTCATTGATATCAGTTGTGACAGAATGGACCACTGGACTGCCAGGGTCCATTGGAGAAAGTACAGTTGTGTACATTTACCATAAATGTAGATGTTCGAGTGTATTCGTTGCTGCAGTCATCACATTTGGGTTATCCCTGCCAGTGTAGCCCTCAGTCGGCCCGAATACCAGAGGCTCGGTATTTCTGCGTTGACAGCTGTCGCTTCAGGACTGATGTCAGGTCGTCAGTAGCATAAAGTAAGGCAGCCGATGCCATTACATCATTTTTTCTTGCCCCAACTGTTAGAAGCCCCCAAGTGGGAGCCAGTATATGGTGGAAGAACCCCACCAGCAGAAAGTAAATACCAAAAAGCTTCTTGTAAGGAGAGAAAAGGGGGATGGAGGGAGGGAAACCAGAACTGCAACAGTGAATACACTTGAACGTCTACATTTATGTTAAGTGTACACAACTGTACTATGTTCTTAGTGTTTCACTGTTGTAGTTATCACATTTGGGTTGATTCCCAAAGCTGAGGAAAAGGGCGGAGGCAGTCAATAAGACTAGGGGCTGGTAGGATGCCCTGCAAGACTGCAGTGCCAAAGCTGGCCATGGATTTGGAAAAGATAGGCAGGTGGTAATGCTTGGTGAAGGTGTGAGCAGATATCCATGTTGCAGCTTCCAGGATGTCCCTGGTGGGGACTCCTCTGAGGAAAGCTGCAGAGGTGGAGGCTGCTCTGGTAGAGTGAGTCCTGACCCCTTAGGGGGAGGTTTCCCATGTTGCTTGTAACAGAAACGGATGCAATGTGCTATCTATTTGGAAATGGTTTGTTTGGATATGGCTTTACCCTCTGCACCTGCAGCAAAGTTGACTAACAATTAAAAAGAAGTTATGTTCTTACCATAACGTTCCATGTGAATTGTTCATCTCACCTTTGTTCTTATGCACGGGTTCGGAGCCGACCTTCGGCTCCGAGTCGGCCACATCGCAAGCTCTGCATCTAAGAGAAGCTCGAGGCACAGTCCCTATCCCATGCTGCTATCCCTCAGATCTAGTTTGCTAAAAAAACAGACTTCAAGAACATAGCTGACCCCCTTGCCTACGCTTCCATCCACAAGAGATCGTAATACTCATATTATATATAGACGGGCATACAGTGATGAGCACACCTAACAAGAATCAGGTAGTGCCAGATAACACCAAGTAGGTAACCAGACATCAGTCGTACTCGTTCTTCCAGGACGAGGAGGGGGATGGAGGGAGGGAATGTAAGAACAAAGGTGAGATGAACAATTCACACGGAATGTTATGGTACGAACATAACTTTTGTGAAATTGTTCGATCTCGCCATTTGTTCTTATGCAAGGGTAGCCATCCCTAGCACCACAACCCTGGGTGGCTCACAGAAGAACATTCCTGAGAACCGTGGAACCAAAGGAAGCCCTGTCCCTGGAGGTCCTGTCCACTTTGTAGTGAGTAATAAACATATGAGGCTTGGCCCAAGTAGCCGCCGCACATACAGTATCCAACGGCAAACGATCGGCGTGGGCCACAGAAGTGAAAACAGCCCTGGTAGAATGAGCTTTAGGTTTGAATGGAAGAGACTGCTTGGAGGATGAATAGACAAAATTTATACAGTCTGACAGCCACTTAGGTAACGTGCATTTTGTTCCTGCCAGTCCTTTCTTATTGTCCGCATAGGAAACAAAGAGTTGATCTGATTTCCTACATTCCTTGGTTCTATCCAGATAAAATCTCAGCTGTCTGTGGACGTCCAATCTGTGCAACATGTATTTCCATTTTATTAGAATGGTTCCTGAAAAAGGTGGGAAGCTCAATGGATTGATTAATATGAAACACTTTGGATTGATTAATATGAAACACTGAACATACTTTCGGCAGAAAGGATGGATTAGTATGCAAGGTGACCCTGTCTGGGTGAAAGACTATATACGGGGGTCTGATCGACAATGTCTGTAGCTCTGAAATTCTGTGAGCTGAAGTGATTGCCACCAGAAACAGGGTTTGCCAGGATAGAAACTTAAGTGGACACGTCGAAGCTGGCAGGAAGGGTTCCAACATGAGTTGAGACAGCATTAGATTCAAGTTCCAGGGAAATACCGGGTTTCGTATGGGTGGCCTGAGATGAAAGGTACCCTTCATAAATGCTCTACAAAGTCTGTGGGACATAACTGTAGCTCCTCCTTCACCCACATGAAAATTTGATATGGCAGCTAGTTGAACTCTTATCGTGGACGTCGAGGCCCCTTGATGAAAGAGGGTGGAGAGAAATTCTAAAATTTTGTGAATAGGTGCCACCAATGGGTCTATACCTTGTCTGGAGGCCCAACACTCAAAACATTTCCACTTGCTCCTATACAGTCTTCTTGTGGAAGCTTTGTGGGAAGTAAAATGTGTTGCACTGCTGGGGATAAAAAGTCCAACCTGGCTAAGTTGGGAAGTGGAGCAGCCAAGCTGTCAGTTTGAGGGACTGAAGAGATGGGTGAGGAACTCCTGACGAGTGGGTCAGCAGGTCTGGCACTGGGTCCAGAGTCCAAGGTTCCTCCATCTGGTGAGCTTGAAGAAAGGGAAACCAGATCTGTCAAGGCCAAAATGGTGCTATCAAGATGATCGTCCTTCCCAGAGCTTTGGCTTTCTGTAGAAATTTGGGAATTAATGGAACAGGAGGGAAGGCATACAGGAGACCCAGGGGCCAATCGTGTACCAGTGCGTCCCTGGGGGCACCCCCGGAGGGGGAAGTAGGGCGAAGTAGCTTCTGCATTTGGCATTCACGGGGGAAGCAAAAAGATCGCAGCAAGGGCTGGCCCCATCTGCGGAAGATCTTCTCCGCAACTTGATTCTTGAGGGACCACTCATGAGGCAACAGGATGGCTCTGCTCAACCTGTCCGCTATGATGTTGGATGTTCCCGGGATGTGCGTTGCTATTAGAAAGCGTCTGGTGGACACAGCCCATTGCCAGATTCTCAGGGCCTCTCTGCATAAGGGGTAAGACCTGGTTCCTCCCTGTTTGTTTATGTACCAGACTACTGACATATTGTCCATCTGAATTGCCACTGTTCCCAGAGGTAAGGAGTCGTGAAAGTGTTGCAACGCCAGGAATACTGCTCTCAGCTCCAGGACACTGATGTGCATATTGTACTCTATTTTCGACCACTCTCCTTGGACTGTTCTCCCCTGAAAAAGTCCCCCCACCCTATCAGGGAAGCACCTGAGGTTACTGTGGCTACGGGGGCAAGGAGCACAAACGGACTTCCTATCGTCAGTTCCTGATTGTTTATCCACCAATGGAGGTCCCGTTTGCAAGTTTCCGTGATCAAGACTGTGACAATGGTAACCGTTGGAACGACCACTGTGCAAAAAGGAGTCACTGGAGGATTCTCATGTGCATTCTCCCTAGGAGAACTGCAATAAGGGTAGCTGCCATCATGCCCAATACTTTCAAGACCTGTATTGCGGGGACTTTTTTGTTTTGAAGAATAGAGACCTGATCCCTCAGGGCTGACACTCTTGCCTGAGGAAGGCTTATCAGTGCTAAGGAGGTAGAAAACTCCGCCCCTATGAATAAGATATGCTGTGAGGGTGACAAGGTAGATTTTTCAAAGTTCACTGTTATTCCTAAGCTGGAACAGAGATTGATTGTATAGTCCCTGGCTTGTACTAAGTGATACTTGGTGGTGGCGGTAAGGAGCCAGTCGTCCAAATATGGAAACACCCGGCATCCTGTTCATCTCAGATGAGACGCCACTACTGCCATGCACTTGGTGAACACCCTGGGGGCTGAGGTGAGGCCAAAGGGCAGAGCTCGAAACTGAAAATGACTGGCTCCCGGCCGGAAGCGCAGGTGATCTCTGGATGATCTGGCCATTTTTATGTGGTAGTACGCATCCTTGAGATCTATAGAGCACATCCAATCGTTCGTTTGAAGAAACGGAAGAATTGATTGCAGCGGGACCATTCGGAATTTTTCCTTCTTCACGAAGGTGTTGAGTTTGCTGAGGTCCAGTATTGGCCTCCAGTCCCCCGTTTTCTTTGGAACTAAAAAAAACCTAGAGTAAGTTTCGGATCTTATTTGGTCCGCCGGGACTGGCTGGATGACTCTTTTTTCTAACAGCCTTTGTATTTCTACGGCTGCCTGATCCCGCAGAGTGGGTGGTACATCTGGGAATCTTTTTTGGGTGGGTGGATAGTTCAGAAAAGGGATATTGCATCCTCTGGTTATTATGCTTTTTACCCAGGAATCTGATGTGAGATTTAGCCAGGCCTTCGGGTATAAAGCCAAGTGACCCCCGACTGCCTCCAGAGCAGGACAGCCGGGCCTCCACTCAGGAGTGCTGAAAGGGCTTTTCCAGGGGCGGTATTCCCTGTCGCCCTGGTTTTGCAGACCCCCTCTGCCACCTGGGCGGCGTCTTCCATTTCTTCCCCCTCCTCTGCCTCTGGAGGGGGTATCACTAGGTGCAGACTGGAAAGCTCCCAGAGTCTTCCGGAACCACATTTTTCTGCCTCTTTGCCCTCTGGGGTATGGTCTGGAGGGGGCAGAAAAACAGACCCCTATGGCAGACAGGGTCTTTCCTTCTTGCTCACACCTAGTGAGTGTCTTCTTCACTTTGGGCCCAAACAAGGAGGTACCATCAAAGGGGGCATTAACAAAGGAAGACTTAAAGGCTTCCGCAAAGGAGCACAGGCGCATCCAGGATGGTCTCTGCAGAGCAATCGCTGAGGCTGCTGCCCTACTCGAACCCTCGGCCGCATATGAAATGAGCCTCATGGACGAGTTAACTATCGAAGTAAGGGTGTTGAGCTGTGCTGTCACCTTGTCTGAGACAGCAGCATCTGTGTTACCCTGGAGAGTATCTCCCAACTCCTTAATGAGATCTTTCTGAAGGCGCGTAAAATGCGTAAGGTAGTTCAGCGATCACATGGCAAAAGTCGCTGAACTAAACGAGCTTCCCATACCTGTCCATAGTCCTAGAATCCTTGTTAGGAGGATGGACAGAGGAAGACGCTTCGGACATTTCCTTCTTGGTGGCTGCCGCCACCACCATAGCATCGACTGGGACTCCCATGGTAAGGTAAGATTTATCTTGGGGGGCAGTAATATATTTGTTTGGTCTGCGAGGGACTGGTTCCACGGTATCAGGAGCCTCCCACGCTCTTCGAGCTATTAAATCCATTAACCTGTCGAAGGGCGGAGACACCCAGGAAGTGGAAGGTTGAGCCCCAAAGGCCTTCAGCAACACCGACTCGTCCTCAGTGGGGGCAAGTGTCTGCCAGCCCCCCCCCTCTGTTTTAGCATTTCTAGGATGTCCGCAAAGGAGACATCCTCAGGGGAGGACCCCTCTGACTCAACCAGGTCGGTGTCCGATGTCAATGATTCCTGTGGGAATCAATGTGCCTCCTCTTGCACAATTTCTTCCTCGGGACTTCATCAGAGGTGGCATCTGGTGACGCTTCCAAGGAAAAGGGTACACCCTCTGGGGCTGGCTGAGGCATTGGGTCTCTATGCTTGGTGGGGATCGAAGGTGCAGAAACAGAACTCGGTCCCTTCGGGGAAGGAGAAGAGGTATCTGATGATGTGAGTGTCTGACCAGACAAAACCTTCCTCATAGCGAAGGCACCGGAGCCCCGGGCTGAGGACTCTACCGGATCCGAAGAACACGGTAGCTTCCTGGGCACCGGAACCACGGGCTCCGACCCAGAAGACTGAGCCGAAAGTACAGTTTTGTACCTACCATAAATGTAGATGTCCGAGAGGCATGCATCTGCAGTCCTTACAAATGGGTTGTCCTGTCGTCAGGCAGCCCTTCGGTCGGCCGGATTCCAAAGTCTGGGTCTGGCCTCGGCTGATGTCGCACTTCACCTGACGTCATAGCTGCAGTTCTTCGGGTATAAAGGTATCAGCCGATGCCATTTTCCTCAGTGTTTCTTGCCCCAGATGCCAGGTGCCCTCTAGGAAGGCTAAATTTGGATAAATGTAAAAGTTTCCAAATAAGAGAGAGCAAATAAAAATAAACATGTATATACATATATACAAACAAATACACCATAATAGATTCCCCCAGCTAGCTAGAAGATGGGCAAATACCCTAGGAGTAACACAGAGGGGAAGGAGGGAGGGTAAATCCTGACTGCAGATGCATACCTCTCGGACATCTACATTTATGGTAGGTACAAAACTGTACTATGTCCTTCAAGGATGCATCTGCAGTCCTTACAAATGGGTAGAATACCATAGCCAAACTGGGGGAGGAGGCATAATAAAATTATGGTGTAGTTAAGATCCCTTGCAAAACAGCAGTGGCAAAACCTGCTCGGGATCTGGAGTATAAGGGTAGATTATAATGCTTGGCAAATGTATGCACGGAGCTCCAAGTAGCAGCCTCTAAAATGTCTTTGGTAGCCACTCCTCGTAAAAAAGCTGTAGTAGTGGCTGTAGCCCTTGTGGAGTGAGGTCTGATGTTTTCTGGAGTTGTCTTTCCATGGTAAGAGTAACAAAATCTAATGCAATTTCCTATCCACTTAGAGATTGTCTGTTTTGAAATTGCTTTTCCTTCCATTCCTGTTGCATATGCTACCAGTAGCTGGTCAGTTTTTCTATTGCTCTTGGTCCTGTCCAGGTAGTAGCGCAATTGCCTATGTACATCCAAGGTATGTAATAGTCTTTCTCCTCTGTTCTGTGGGTTGGGGAAGAATGTAGGCAGGTGGATAGCTTGGTTTAAAGATACCCTGGAGACCACCTTTGGCATAAAAGTAGGATTAGTTCTCATGGACACACTATCTTGATGGAAGATAAGGAAGGGCTGTACTGCCATTAATGCCTGTAGTTCAGAAAACCTTCTTGCTGAAGTGATTGCAAGCAGGAAAGCAGTTATCCATGATAAGTACTGTAATCCTGCTGTTGCTGCTGGCTCAAAAGGAGGAAGTGTCAACTTTTCTAGCACAAAGTTCAAGTCCCATGCGGGCAATGGTGGCTTCCTTGGTGGTTTTACATTTTTAATTCCTCTCAGAAACTGCCTGAGTAGAGGATGTGAGAAGATTGGAGGGTCCATGTTGTATTCTGCTGAAATAGCTGATGCATGAATCTTAATGGAAGAATAGGACAGGCCATTGTGGAAAAGCTCTGCCAAGTATTCCAGGATGTTAGCTATGTTTACCAGTGACACATTTTCTCCTTTTGCTGCACTCCAAATGAGATATCTTTTCCATTTTGCTGAATAAGTTTTCCTTGTTGAGGGTCTGCGAGCCTCCAAGATAATGTCTTTAGCCCTTTGAGATAAATCTGGGTTATTTTGTCTTATGCAATGTTCCAGGCAGCCAGCTGCAGTGTTTTTAGGTTTGGATGCAGGGTTTTGAAGTTGTTCTGTGTTAACAGTAAGGGAACTAGGGGCAGAGGCCATATTTGTTCCCGAGACATGCTCCTCATTAATGGGTACCAATGTTGCCTTGGCCAGTCTGGAGCTATCAGGATGATCCTTGGACGTTCTTCTTTGATCTTCAATAGCACCTTGTGCATCAAAGGAAGAGGTGGGAATGCATATGCTGTCAGGTTTTTCCAACTGAAAGATAGGGAGTCCACCTTCCAAGCAAGTGGGTGGTATGCCCTTGTGCAGAATTTTTTCAATTGGTGGTTGTGTGGGGATGCGAATAAGTCTATTTCTGGTAGTCCCCATTTCCCTGTAATGGATTTGAAGATGTCTGGATGCAGCATCCATTCGTGGGCATCCATGGTAGTTCTGCTTAGGATGTCTGCTAGTATATTTTCTTTTCCTGGCACAAAAATTGCTTGTAACTGAATGTTGAAGCTCAGGGCCACATTCCAGAGGTCCATTGCCATCCGGCATAGAGGGTATGAATGTGTGCCTCCCTGTTTGTTGATGTACCACATAACTGTGGTGTTGTCCGTCCTTATCAGCATTTGACCCTGTCGAAGAAATGGTCTGAATGTCTGAATTGCCAGTTTAACTGCCAGCATCTCCTTTTGATTTATGTGTAGGTTCAGCTGGTCTTGAGTCCATAAGCCTTGTATGCACTTGTCCAGCATGTGTGCCCCCCAACCGAGGTCTGAGGCGTCCGTTGTGATAGTCTGGCTTGGTTGAGTGCTGTGGAAGGGCAGTCCTTTGTTCGATTGACAGGCCTGAGCCCACCATTGGAATTCTTGCTTCAGGCATGGAATTATTGGAATTTGGGTTTCTAGGCTGTGCTTGTGCTGAGACCATAAATTCCTTAGGTACCATTGTAACTTTCTCATATGTAGTCTGGCATGTGGAATCAATATTATGCAGGATGCCATGTAACCCAGGGCTTGCAGGACTTTCCTTGCTGTAAGCTGGTTCTGCTTTGTTAATGCCATGAAATAGAGAGGAAGGTGCTTCTGTTTTTCTACTGTGAGGGATGCCATTTGATTTGATGTGTCCAGCTCTGCACCCAAGAAAGTTATCCTTTGGGATAGTATCAGCCTTGACTTTTTTATATTGACTGTGTATCCCAGGGCTTGCAGTAGATGGATGACCTTTTTCAAATCTTTTGTTAATTTGTTTTTGTTGTCCGCTTGTAACAGGCAGTCGTCCAGGTAAGGGTAAATTTGAATTCCCTGAAGCCTGCAATGAGCAATTACTGATGCCAGGCATTTCGTGAATACTCTGGGCGCAGTAGATAAGCCAAAGGGCAATGCTGAGAATTGATAATGCTCTGATCCTGCAAGAAATCTGAGGTATCTTCTGCAATTTGGTCGTATGGGGATGTGCAGGTATGCCTCCTTGAGATCTAGAGTTACCAGCCAAGACTCCTTGCCCAGCATGGGAAGAAGCTGCTGTAGGGTCAGCATTTTGAATTTTGGAACAATGAGGTATGTGTTTAGAGCAGACAGGTCGAGAATAGGTCTCCATTGGTTTTCTTTTCTTAGCACCAGGAAAAGTCTGGAGTAAAATCCTTGCCCTTGGTCCATAGACGGTACCCTTTCTATAGCTCTCATCCTTAGCAAGTGGTGTATTTGTTCTAGAGCTTTTGTCTTCTGATTTGGAGGTAGGTTTGGCATTCCTCTCTTCCTTGGTAGAGTATGGAAGTGAAACCTGTAACCTTGGTCTATTGTCTGTAAAATCCATTTGTCTCCTGTGATGTGATGCCAGTTTTCTGAAAATAAGGCTAGCTTTCCGCCTAAGGGTGCTTCTAGTTGTTCCCTGGTAGGCGGTCTCAGACTCAAGTCACTGTGATTGTCCTGTGGAAGTGGTGGTGGCTGGATCTGTGGCAGTACTTCGCTGGTTGTTAGTCTGCCACTGACGTCCCCTGTAGGCACCTCTGGATTGACCCCTGCCTCTTGGGCGCCTATTCCTGCCTCTCTGAGCTCTGGAGGTGTCTGGAAAGGACCAATTCTTGGAAGGCCAGTTCCTACTAAACCTTGGAGGCTGGACCTGTAAGAAATCCTTGACTGTCTGGACAGATTTTGCTTTCTCTTCCACCTTCTTCAGCACCTGCTGTGCAGGGGAGCCAAACAAATTGAGCTTATCCATGGGAGCATCTAGGAGCTTTAATTTAACATGGTCTGGTAAGGACTGCTCTTTTAACCATGCATGTCTTCTGATCACTGTACCAGTCATAGCTGATCTAAAGGAAGCCTCCAGTGCATCATAGCCGCATTTTAAGGAATGATTACTGACCTGCTGAATGTTATGTACCATTTCCTGAACAGATTTTTTGTCTAATGGTTCAGACGAGGACAGTTTTTTAGTTAACTGATCTAACATAAATTCCTGATACTGAATCATGTGGAATTGACAGTTTAAGGCTCTAGCCGAAAGAGTAGCAGAAGTGTAAACTTTTTTACCCCATCTCTCTAAGGCCCTAGATTCCCTTTCAGAGGGGAGGGGGTTTTTGGCAGAGGTAGCTGCTACAGCCTTGGGTCCCTGGGAGATAGTTTCAGGATCTGCAAAAGGAGCCTTATACAAATGATAATGTGTGTCCGGAACCCTGTAGTACCTGTCGGGCTTAGCAGGGGCCGGAGGAAGAGAATCAGGAGCAGTACAAACATCATTAAATGCATCATCCACAACAGTAAGTACTGGAGGAATGGCTAAAGGCATATGCTGTGGCAAATGCAAAAAGGTCCTAAGCCTTTTCCTAGAGTCTGAAAAATCCTGGCCCTGCCATTGAAATTGTTCCCTCATAGCATGCAAGGTTTCCCCAAAAGAAAATTCCTCAGGCGGAGAGGCAGAAGGAATGGAGTCTTCTGCATCAGAGTCCTCATAAGGAGAATAAGGGCCCTCTGGAGGGGTTGTATTATCTGAATCATCAGAGGAGTAATCTGAAGAAACTGGCTCAGGGGGCTCTGCTCTAGGCCTCTTCTCTGGAGGTGGGTGAGAGGCCCTGTCAGGGTGAGGTTGGGATCCCGGATCAAAGAAATGAGATCCTCTGCTAGCCTAAGCATTTGCGAACTAGAGCTAGGCCTGTGAGCGCGCGTCTTAGCAGGCACAGTTTTGGTAGATTTTGCTGCTTTAGCCCTGGCAAAAGCCTTAATCGACATGGATGCAGGGGGCCTAGCAGCTCCACGTGCAGGAGAAGATATATCTAAAGGTATAGTATCAGATAAATCCTGTGAACCTGCAAGAGCAGGTGGGATTTCAGTAGCAGATTCAGCCATGCTGGATGAGGCCTCGGTAGGAGGCAAGCTTTTGGCCGAAGGAAGAACCGTGGACTCTGTTTCAGCCGAAACCGAGACACTCGCGGTTGACTTAACCGCGGTTTCAGCCGAAGCCGCGGACCGCGAGTGTCGGTCCTTTTCCTTGCGCTTTTTAGATAATTGCGAAGTCGGAGTTTCCGACGGCATATAGCCGAAAAACTCCTCAGCAAATTCCAACCGACTTCTAAGCGTCCGTCGGTGGAAAGAAGCACAGGCTAGACAAGCTGCTACGTCGTGGTCTGGGCCTAAACAAGGTAGGCAGTAAGAGTGGAAATCTTTATGAGGTATTTGTTTCCCACAAGTTAAACAGTTATTCACTTTTTCTGACATCGGGTGAGGCAAGAAAGAGTCCCCAACGGGGTACTTAGCTTTTTAGAAGTCTTCGGTAGTAGTAATCTCTGGTTCTGACCGACCGGCACTTGCGAACAGCTTCTGCTTCGGGCACCACGCGGCAAGAAAGACTGAGGAAAATGGCGTCGGCTGATACCTTTATACCCGAAGAACTGCAGCTATGACGTCGGGTGAAGTGCGACTTCAGCCGAGGCCAGACCCAGACTTTGGAATCCGGCCGACCGAAGGGCTGCCTGACGACAGGACAACCCATTTGTAAGGACTGCAGATGCATCCTTGAAGGACATCTAATCTGCGCCGAGGCCCCGAGGGGGAGAATCGGTACTGAAAGCTCGGTTCGACTCTCCACCCCAGAACCCAGGAGAGAATGTCGGCTCCGAGACCCCTCGATGGGCTCCGAGGGTGTCGAGGTTAGTGGTGCAGAGGATGGCTTCGGCTCCGGGGGATCCACAATTATCAGCTCCTCGACTCCTGGCTCCGATGACTCGATGTGTCTCGAAGGAGGATCTGTATATGTGACGGGGAGGGCTTCAAGTTTCAAAACCAACTGGGACGAAACGCAATAAGAAGTTATGTACCTACCATAACGTTCCATGTTAGTTGTCTTCTTCTCACCTTCTTTCTTGCTGGATGGGTTCGGAGCCGATCCTCGGCTCCGACTCGGCCAATACTAAAGCTCGAGAGCTAATTCCACCGGCTCGAGGCTCCCCTATATCTCACAATGCTAGGCGGTAACTACTCAGATCTCATTTGATAGCTATACCAAGCAATCCTAGTCTCCATAGAATGGAGTAGGGAAACCCACCTCAAAACAATCTGCGTAAAAAAGTATCGCAGACCGCAGCAAGGATAAAAGAGGTGGAAGAACGTGTAGGAATGACAACTTCCAGAGGAAGAACACAAACTGAATTCCTGTCGGTCTGTCCAGGCTTGGGGGAAGGAGGGTGGGACGAAGAGAGCGAAGACAACTAACATGGAACGTTATGGTAAGTACATAACTTCTCAATGTTAAGTTGTCAATCTCGCCTTCATTCTTGCTGGATGGGACCGCGTCCCTAGCACCTTATCCCGGGTGGCCTATCGGAACAGACTCTTGAGAATAGTGGAACCAAAATTGGCACGGCTTCTGGAAACCATGTCCAATTTGTGATGTGAAATGAATGTATGAGGAGAAGCCCAGGTGGCTGTTGCACAAATGGAATCTATTGGCAGCCTATCCTGAAAATCTACGGATGTAGCTAATGCCCTAGTTGAATGAGCTCTAGGTCTTGAGGGTAGTTTTTGATGTCTGATCTCATAGATGAAGGTAATTGTAGAGGTGAGCCATCTAGAGAGGGATACTTTAGTAACTGGAAGGCCCAATTTCCCTTCCGCATATGACAGAAACAGTTGATCAGATTTCCTGAATTGTTTAGTCCTGTCTAAGTAATATCTAAGTTGGCGATGAACATCCAAAAAATGTAGCTTTTGTTCCGACCTGTTCGAATAGTTAGGGAAAAAGATGGGGAGATCAATAATTTGGTTTAGGTTTATTTGAGAGGAAACTTTAGGCAAAAAGGATGGATTAGTACGGAGGGATACCCTGTCTTTGTGAAACACTAAGTAAGGAGGACGACTGCACAGAGCATGGAGTTCAGATACCCTTCTCGCTGAAGTTATAGCTACCAGAAAAAGTGTCTTCCAAGAAAGCAACTTCAAAGAACATGAAGCCGCCGGTACGAAGGGGAGAAGAATTAAAGATGCCAGAACCAAGTTCAAATCCCATTGAGGCGGGGGATCTTTGATTGGAGGTTTGAGAAGAAATACGCCCCTTAAAAAGGCTTTACAGAGTTTGTGAGCCATGATGCTAGACTCTGAAACACCAACATGAAAATTTGATATGGCAGCCAATTGAACTCTAATGGTAGATGCAGAAGATCCTAAATGAAAGAGTTCTGCTAGAAAGTCTAGAATAGTCTGGATAGGTGCAGTAAAGGGATCTATGTTTCTTGATGTTGCCCAAAAAGAGAAGCGTTTCCATTTGCTACTATAAATCTTCTGGGTAGAAGATTTATGAGAGGCTATCAAAATATCTCGGACCGAGCTAGATATTGAGGGAAGCCTGGCTAAGGTTGGAATCGGAGAAACCACGCTGTGAGGTTTAGAGAAAGCAGAGATTGGTGCAGCTGACCCGATTGGTGGGTTATCAGATCTGGTACTGGGTCCAGATGCCAAAAAAGGTAACGATGAAGAAAGACACGAAAAATGGAAGGTGCAGAAACAAAACCAAGAAAAAAAAAAGGCACCAAGAACCCAGCGTCGGTGCCAATATTAGGGCTAAAATCCACGAAATACACAAGCACAAAAGTCTGTAACTTTTTCCAACCAAAATACGATTTATTGTGATAAAATCAAAAAGGTAGCACAAGCACAATACGCAGTTGAAATAAACCTCCACATTTCGTCAAACCTTCGTCAGATAAAACATACACATTAAAGTTCTGCTTAAATACACAATTTGAATTTAAAAACAACCAATAGGATTGAATGATAAATTAATTATGAACGACCCAAACTAAATAATCACAATTAAGTATTTTCTTTCCCAAAAATTTGAAATTCAACACACAGTATATGTAAAATGTATAAAATGAACCAATGACAATATTGACTCCATTCATATTGCACTATAAAACATTTTAAATCATTTTAAATATATGTAAACACAAATGCATATAAAAGTAAATATATGGTGCATTTATATATAGCTGTACTGCACTCTAGTGACAAGAAATGGTAATTCAACTAAAACACAAAATTACAATTTTTCTGATCCATTAAAATAATATACATGTCAATGTCCACAAAGTTGAATACTTTTAAAAATATTTTAAAATATTTATAATTTAGCTGATCTCAGCTTCAAAACAGGAGCCAGTGAAATCATGTCATTAATGCCTGGATACTTATTTGATTCTAACACAATTTGCCAGTATAACTCCCTGTATGCCACAAGAGTTTCCCAACACCCACCTCTGGGATCAAAGGAGACAACCTCCAAAACAAAAAATTCAAAATATGCCCCTTCACAGGTCAAAGTGTGTTTATACAAAGAATTAGTTTCACACTTAGTTCTAATGTCATACAAGTGCTCATAAATTCTTTGTTTTACTCTTCTCTCACTTTTTCCTATGTAAAACGCATCACATTTGCCACACAAAGCTGTGTATATAATACCTTTGGTGTTACAGTTAACAAAACACCCCAATTTCAAAGTCTTCTTACGGGCCGCTAAAAAATAGGCGTCACCCGTTTTGAGGTATTTACAATAAACACATGCCCCACACTTAAAAACTCCAGTTTTTTTCTTTTTGTTGTTGTCAAACAACTTGGCATTACTACCCTTTTCTAATGGACCTTTTATGTTGCAACCCCTTTTGTAAATATATTTTATTTCTGTGTCAAAAATGTAACCGAGGTCAGAGACTTTAGCAAAGTTTTTCCATTCCCTGTCTATAACCTTCCTGACCTTTCCTGATTGTCCATCATAAATAGTAATAAGGCCAGAGGTATATCCATCATTACAAATGTCTCTAGTTTTCACTACTGTGTTGTCACTTTGTTCCTTACCCAAAATGGGTGCAAATCTACCCTTTCTTCCCTCACACACTTCGTTAAATATCTGATCAAACATGTCAACTGGGTACCCCCCTATCCAGAAACATACTTTTCAAATAGTCACATTCATTCATAAAAATTGTATCGTCAGATGTCATCCTACATATTCTGACCACCTGTCCTTTTAAAACACTCCTCTTCTGATAAAAAGGATGAGAGCTCGTGAAATGCAAATATGTTTGAAAAAGTCTCCTTTCTATGCACCCTGGAAACAAACTGGTTGTCCAATTTAACTAGATTCACATCCAGATAATTGACTTGTCTGGTGTCGAAACAACTGAACGTAAAAAACTCAGTGGTTCCATTGATATACTCAACAAAAGCCTCAAATTCATCTGCAGTACCTTTCCATAGAAAACATAAATCGTCCAAAAACCTAGCGTATAATGTCCACATGTTCATATACTTAGGAATCAAGACGTATTTGTTTTCCCAATATGCCATAATAATGTTGGCATATGTTGGTGCACAATGTGCTCCCATCGCCACTCCTTTGGTTTGCCTGTAATATTCCCCCTCAAAAAATAAAAAATTGTTTTTCAAAACAACTTCCATCAAAGTTAATATATTCCTAAACTCGTGGTGAGATATCCTTTTAAGGGGCAACAACATTTCTTCAAACCAGGCCAAACCAGTGTCATGAGGGATACTAGTAAATAGATCAATAACATCGAGGGTACCAAAACCAGTGGTCTCTCCATGTAGGGAATTTTCTAGATATGTGTTGCACGTGTTTTGTTTTGGGGGTAGCGGTTGCTTGGGTGTCTGCTTTGGAGGTCTCTGCTGCTTAGGCAGATCTTTATTTAGAGCCTCCGAGTATGTTTTTGTGTGATTATGTGTTTGGTTTGCTGTCGTGGTAGGTCTATGTGAGACTGGAATTGTAGTGAGTGTGGTTTCCTTCTCCTCCTGACTGGTTATGCCAGAACTGAGTTGAGAGAGCGTAGCTTCCAGTTTGGCTATATGGTTGCATCTCTCACATGTGTTGGAATTTGTTGGGAGGTGGAGAGGGTTGTCTGTGTACATGAGGCAGTTGTAACATTGTCTCAAGTTTCCCATATTCACCAGCTGGACCGGAGAGGAGATTGACAACTGACCTTTGGACATGCTAGAATAATATTGGAAATTCCTTTATAATTGAAAACAAGGGCCAATGGGGAGCAAGGGTGTAGTGCTTTTAATTTTTAGTGCTGACTTATAACTGCTTTAGTGAGCAAGTACCAGGTAACAAGTGCAATGTGTTACAGGTAACTTAAATGCAAAAACAACAAACAGTAACTTTCTTTCAAGCGAAGCAAGGAAATAAGTACAGTAAGCAATGCAGATATCACTAGGGATCCACAGAAGCGCTGAGAAGCCGCATTTTAGGTGGAATTAGCATTCCAGGGAAATAACAAGCATACAAACAAAGCTAGATTCAGCAGGCCTGGATCTAGTCTATGCTACAGCAAACAAGGTGTACCAATTTCAGTAAGATACAGTTCAAATATTCAGGCACTATAAACCTTTAACCAGAAATTCCCAGCACAGAAGTGCAGAGTCCAGCCTCTCCTCCCACAAGAGTGCAGACCACAAACCTTCTTAATGTAAAATAACTGGCCTGAAGCCCAAGTGCTTAAACCAGAGCTAATACACTAAGAATAACAGACACTGAGCTCTCAAACAGCAGTTCCCAACTTAGAAGGATGAAAGCTACCTGTCCTGCCACCACAGTGCATGCCACAAACCTTCCTAATGTAGAACAACTGGTCTGAAGTCCAAGTGCTTAATCGAAAAGACTTAGAATGATAGCTACACTTTAACAAAGTTACTACCAAGCAGTAATAAATACAACTGAATACTTTAAATAATGCCTGGATTAGTGCTCAAGTTATACAAACAAAGCTAGATTCAGCACGCCTGGATCTAGTCTATGCTACAGCAAACAAGGTGTACCAATTTCAGTGAGAAGAAATTCAGATATGCATGCACTATAAGCCTTCAACCAGAAATTCCCAGCTCAGAAGGGCAGAGTCCAGCCTCTCCTCCCACAAGAGTGCAGACCACGAACCCTCTTAATAGGTTCATAGGTTCATACTAGGCTATCTGCCGAAAGGGCATTTATAAGCCTAGCCCAGAGTTTTGTGGCTTTCGCCACCCCTTTAGTTTGAAGAAAACTATGCCCATTATTTTGCTGTGCCTCTGTCAAGCAGTGACACTGAGGTAATCCCTGGGGTATATCTGCGATCTCCCATCCATTGGTCAAGATTTCTCTTGAACAAGGCTGGCGAGGTGCTCTGCCTCACATGTACCGGGATTTTGTTCCACAGCATAGGGAGTCTCTGGGTGATGAATCTGTCCCTCCAGCACGTCCTATTAATAACCGTGTCAAGGTTTAAGTCTCCCGCCCTTGTAGTTCTGAGGGATCTAGATTTTTTGAGGTGAAGCATGTTTTGTAAAATAACTGGCCTGAAAGCCCAAGTGCTTAAACCAGAATTAATATACTTTTAGAATAACGGACACTGAGCCCTCAATCAGCAGTTCCCAACTTAGAAGGATGTAAGCTACCTGTTCTGCCACTACAGTGCAGACCACAAACCCTCTCAATGTAAAACTGGTCTGAAGCCCAAGTGTTTAAACTGAAAGGCTTAGAATGAGTTACACCAAGCAGTAATAAATACAATTGAGAACTTTTAAGATGACGCAAAAGCAAAATAAAGTAGGAAGAAACACAAGTACAGTAAAAGCAGAAGAATTTTTTTTTTTTTTTTTTTTAGAAAAGTAGCAAAAGCAATAGTAAATACACTTCTCATGCAATGCAAGCTGGCACACTTGAATATGTAACAATATTAGTCCACACACAGTTTGAAAAAATGTAATTAAATGAAAAAGGACTAAAAGCAAGTGCAGAAAGGGTTTATTAGGTAGAAAGTGGTAAAGAGATGCCCTGGGGGAGTGTCTTAGATCAAATCTACAGTGGGGCGGGCACTGCAAAAGCCACCAAATTTAAACTACAGCCAAGAGTAGGGAGGGGGGTTGGGGAACCAGTTTCAACACAGATTTAAGGAATGTGCAAATTATAACAAAATACATACACTGTTTTCTATATATTTGCAGAGCAGTAAGACACACATATCAAGCAGACAATTTAGCTCTATAATACAGAATACCACAGAAAATATACTCAGCTCTATATACCTGAAAATAGTTCTGTAAGGCTGTCTCAAACTAAGGTTCCAGTTTGAATACAGGTTGTTAATTAAAAGGAGACACAGCACTAGCTAAATTATATCAGCTGAAAGACAAGGCAGGAAATGAGGGGGGGGGGGGACAGTTTCAACATAGATGTAAGGAATGTGCAAATTATAACAAAATATATATACTGTTTTCTATATATTTGCAGAGCAGTAAGACACAGATATCAAGCAGACAATTTAGCTCTATAATACAGAATAAAACAGAAAATATACTCTATATACATGAAGATAGTTCTGTAAGGCTGTCTATCAAACTAAGGTTCCTGTTGAGCTTCTTTTAGATGCAGAGCTTGTGATGTGGCCGACTCGGAGCCAAAGGTCGGCTCTGAACCCGTGCGTAAGAACAAACGGCGAGATCGAACAATTTCACATTCAGTCTTTCTGAATGACTTAGTCCTGTCTAGATCGAATCTGAGCTGTCTGTGCACATCTAGAGAGTGCAGTATCCTTTTCTCCCTTGTATTGTGGGTTAGGGAAAAAGGTGGGCAAATGAATGGATTGGTTGAGACCCACACTGGACACCACTTTTGGCATGAAGGGTGGGTTAGTCTTGAGGGACACCCTGTCAGCATGGAAGATGATGAAGGGCTCTATAGCCATGAGTGCTTGTAGCTCGGATACTCTTCTGGCTGAAGTGATGGCCAGAAGCAGGGCTGTCTTCCAGGAGAGAAACTAACTTTGCTGAAGCTGGTGGTTCAAAGGGGGGTAGGGTGAGCTTTTCCTATACAAAGTTTAGATCCCAAGCTGGGGTAGGTGCTCTTCTGGGTGGCCTCATGTTGCTAGCCCCTCTTAGGAACTGTTTGATGAGAGGGTGTGAGAAAAGTGGCTGCTCAGTGTTGAAATGAGCAGAGATAGCAGAAGCATGAATTCTAATTGAGGAAAAGGAGAGACCCCTGTGTAGTAGGTCAGCTAAGTAATCCAGGATGAGAGGTAGAGAGGGCTGTGCCGTATCGGCTCCCTTAGCCTGGATCCAGGTGCAGAACCTTTTCCCTTTGTCAGCATAAAACTTTCTAGTGCTAGGGCGCCTAGCCTCACGTATAACATCTAGAACCGGTTTACTGAGATTGGCAGCTTGTTCGGTGGTCAGGAAATAAGCCAGGCTGCCAAACAGAGTGTCTGCAATTGGGGATGCATGAATTCGCCTTCCCTCTGGGTTGGGAGGGTTGGGATCTGAGGGAGATGCTATGGTGGCAGAGGGGACAGGCTGCACAGCAGTGGGTACCAGTGCCGGCAAGGCCAGTCTGGAGCAATTAGAATTGTCCTCGGTTTTTCCTCCCTTACTTTGAGCAGTACCCTGGAAATGAGAGGTAGTGGGGGAAAAGCACAGACTGAGAGGTTGATCCACTGGAAGGATAGGGCACCCACTTTTCAGGCTCTGCAGTGAGGCTCCCTGGTACAGAACTTGCTGAGCTGATGGTTGGAGTAGGAAGCAAAGAGGTCAACCTTCGGGGTACCCCATTTCTGAGTTATTAGGGTGAAAGTTCTTTGGTCTAGCTGCCACTCGTGTGGGTCCAGAAGGTTTCTGTTTAAGTTGTCTGCCAGAGAGTTTAGAGAGCCTGGCAGGAATTGTGCTAACAGGTGTAGTTGCATGGCTGAGGCTGTGTGGCAAAGGGTCATAGCGAGCCTGCATGCGAGTCCCTCGCTGCTTTTTGATATACCACATCACAGTGGTGTCTGTTTTGATCAGTAGAGCCCCTGGGAACTGAAGGGGCCTGAAAGCTGTCAATGCATGCTGAACAGCTAACATCTCTTTTTGGTTGCTATGCAGATGTATTTGATGTGGGCTCCAATGTCCCTCTATGCATCTGCCATCTAGGTGTGCACTCCAGGCATAGTCTGAGGCATCTGTGGTGAGGGTCTGGACGGTGTGCAGTGGAGAGAAGGGTAGTCCTTTTTTGTGGTTGCATACTGCTGCCTACCATAGAAAATCTTTTCTTAGGCAAGGTATCATAGGTATAAGAGTTTCCAGGTCTTGAGTGTGTTGACACCAAAGGCTTTTTAGGTACCACTGAAGTTTCCTCATATGCAGTCTGGCATATGGAATGAGTAGAATGCAAGATGTTATGAACCCCAGAGCTTGCAGGATTTTCCTTGTGGATAACTGGGGTCTGGTGGCTAGTTGAGAGAAATAAGCTGTCAGATAAGTTTGCTTTTCTGGAGTAAGGAATGCCATCTGGGATGTTGTGTCCAGGCTTTTTCCAGGAATATAATCTTTTGGGTGGGTACTAGTTTGGATTTCTTTTCATTGATAGTATACCCTAGGGAGATCAGTACTGCCTTTACAAATCCAGGTGCTTGAGCAGCATTTCCTGTCTGCCTGAATTAGGCAGCCATCTAATAATGGGTAAATCTGAATATTTCTTTGTCTGCAAAAAGCAATGGTGGGAGCCAGACATTTTGTGAAAACTCAGAGCAGTAAATAAGCCAAAGGGAAGCGCAGAGAATTGAAAGTGCAGAAATTCTGCCCTGAAACGTAGCTATTTCCTGCATGATTCCCAGATTGGGATGTGAAGGTAGGCCTCTTTTAGGTCTAGGGTGGCTAATCAAGCATTCTTGGACAGCATAGGTAGTAGTTGCCGGAGGGTGAGCATTTTGAATTTTGGTATCACCAGGAAAGTGTTTAGAATGGATAGGTCGAAGATGGGGTGCCAGGTGCCCTCTTTTCTGGATACCAGGAACAGCCTGGAGTAGAAACCCTGGCCTATCTGTTCTGCAGGTACGTGCTCTATTGCCCTCACAGAGAGCAGGGAAAGGACTTGCTTTTTGGCTTCTGCCCACTGGTTTGGAGGAAGATCCGGGAACCCTTTTGGGGTTGGCAGAGTGTGGAAAGAGAAGCTGTATCGCTGGGACACTAAGTTGAGGACCCAGTGATAGTTTGTAATGGTGGCCCAGGTGCTTGTGAGGAAGGAGAGTTTTCCTCCTAGGGGCAAGTGCAGGTGGGCAGAGGGAGGAGGTGGAAGCGGAGAGTCATTGGGAGTTCTTAACATGGCTGGTTGGCTTAGCACTCCCTGGTTTTGAAGTGAAGGAACTCCACTGCTTTGATCTCTGCATTCCCTGTGGCTGTTGTCTGGGGGGTCTGGCTTCCCCAAGGTCTGGGCTGAACTGACCTGTAGGGGGAAATAAAAGGAGCAGTGCTTAAAGGGGCAATGCCTACTGAACCTGGGTGGCAGAAATGGCAGGACATCTTTCTGCACAGATTTTGTTTTTTCTTCCATCTTTTTTAAGACCTCTTCTACCTTGGTGCCGAATAAGTTGTCTTTGTGCAAGGGTGCATCCAATAATTGGGATTTGACACGGTCTGGCAAGGACTGTTCCTTAAGTTAAGCATGCCTTCTAAGGAGTGAACCAGTGACTGCTGCCCTGCAAGATGCTTCTAGGGTGTCAAAACCAGTGTAAGGTGTGCTTAGTTACTTGACTTGGCAGAATGCTTTAACTCTTGTAACTCTATTTTCTGCACAAGCAGGAAAGGATATTTTTTCTTTGAAGAGTTCCGTGGTTGCTGCTGAAATTTTAGCAAATGGAAGTGACAATAACAGCAAGAGTAGCAGAGATGTATACCTTTTACCCAGTCTAATGCTCGGGAATCCCTATCTGAGGGGGTGGGATTCTTAGCAGAAGTTGCTTTAATTCCTTTAGGCCCTTGAGAAAACCTCAGGGTCAGCAGTAGGATTTTTGAAGAGAAATTTGTGTGAGTCAGGGCCTCAGTAGTACCTGTCAGGTTTCCTGGAAGCAGGAGGGAGGGTGTCAGGAGTCGAGCTAGATTCCATAAAAACATCATCCACAACATCCAGGACATGAGGAATGGCCAGAGGTCTGTGCTGTGGAAGATCTACGAATTCCCCGAGTCTCTTTTTAGACTGACATTCCCATAGGAAATGCTCCCTTAAAGTATGAAAGGGTTCCCCAAAGGAAAAATCCTCCGGTGGAGAGGCTGAAGGAATGGATTCCTCTGCATCAGAATCCTCATAAGCAGAGAGGGGTTGCATGCCTTCATATTCAGATGCATCAGAGTCATCGGACTCCTGTTCAAATAAAGCTACTAGGGACAAATCTTTTTCTTTTGGAAGGGCTAGCTTGGCTTCCCCTGGTCAGAATTATAAGGTCTTCCGCCATTTTAAGCATTTGAGACTGAGGCAAGGAAGCAGGTGCCCGAGATTGGGTCATCAGTTTCTTGGGTGTGGTTCATACCCTGAGCCTTAAACTTGGTAGTTTTTGAAAGAATGGCAGACGCGACAGAAGTTGGCCTGTGTCGAGAAACGGTAGTGTGAAATAATTCCTCAGAAGCCAGTGCTTGCTCAGCGGCTCCGGACCCATCCAAGGTAGAGACATCTGCAGGATGCTTAGTCAGTGAAGAATTTTGCGGCATACCGGAATCCGAAAGGGTCTCGGTAGCGGCCTGTGAATCCACAGAAGCGGGAATCAGGGGCTGCAAAAGCACCTCACTGAGGACCAGAGAAATGATGAGTAGCTTACCGGAAGCTTCATTGGAAGGTTTGGACCTGTGCGGTCTGTCTGTCTTTATCCTTACATTTTTTTCAGAAGATCTGCTGTTGGATGGCTTTAATGAAGCCATATTGGCATTATAGGACAGAGCAAAAATATACAAAAAGGGCCCGAAGACGTATAGTTCTGGCATTGAACAAAACACAAAAACGGCAGCGAGGGACGTCATGGTCTGGGCCTAAGCAAGTGATGCAGTAAGAATGAAAGTCTCGGTATGGTATTTGCTTTCCACAGGCAAGGCAATGGACTTTTTCTGACATCGGTTAGAGCACGAAAAAAGGATCCCCAACGGGTACTTGGCTTTAGAAGACTTCAGCTTCAATTTGGAAAATGAAAACTCAGGTAGTGGCCGACTGGCACTCGTGCGAACTGCTTCTGCTTCGGGGTCCTCGGCAAGAAAGACTGATGTAATGGCATCGCCTGCCTTACTTTATACTACTGACAACCTGACGTCAGTCCTGAAGCGACAGCAACCAACGTAGAAATACTAAGCCTCTGGTATTCATGCCGACTGAGGGCTACCCTGGCAGGGATAACCAAAATGTGATGACTGCAACAGTGAAACACAAAGAACATCTAGCATGTGATACCTGGCGAGAACAAACTGAAATGGCAGCCGGCATAGAGCCCACTGTTTTGAGAATCAAATGAACTGGCGGGTGTGCTAGATCCAACAAGAAAGAGACATGATCCTGAATGAGCTGGACCCTGCAGGAAGGCAGCACTGCATTCTGAATACGGTGTGCAGCAGGATTAAGATGAATTCCAGATTTTGGCTTGGAACTAGATTCACTGTGATACCTAGATGCTGGAATAGACGGAGGATGATGCCTCATGTGAGTCATGAGAAGCCAATCTTCCAGCTACAGAAAAACCTGGAAACCTTGCAGCCGGAGATGAACTGCCACCACCGCCATACATTTGGTAAACACCCAGGGGGCTGTGGTGAGTCCAAAGGGCAGGGCTCTGAACTGATGACAGGCCTCTAACTGAAAGCGTACATGTCTCCTGGAGCATCTATCGTTGTGTGACAGTAGGCATCCTTGAGATCCACTGAGGACATACAACCGTTCTTGCGCAATAGAGGCATAATGGACTGTACAGTGACCATCCAGATCTTGGACATCTTGACAGAAAGGTTTAGCTGGTTGAGGTCCAGAATCAAACACAGGTCCCCGATCTTTTGTGGCACCATAAAGAAGCGAGAGTAAGTTCCAGACCCTTGCTGTCCTGTCAGGACCTCATGAACGGCTCTTTTTCGAAGGAGGTCTTGCATCTTAAGATAGGCCAACTCCCCTTGGCAGGGTGGTACGTCTCGGAGAGATTTCAGAATTGGAGGGGGCTGAGAGAAGGGAATGGAGTAACCCCTGGAATAATTTTTAGCACCCACTGATTGGAGGGGAGTCTTGTCCAGGCTGGTGGGTGAAGGGAGAGATGACCTACTACTGCCTACAGGACAGACCGGCAACGCCTCAGGAGTGCTGGAAAGGCTTCTCTGAGAAGGGCTCTCAGAAGCCCTGGTTTTGCAGAACCCCTATGCCGGTGTCTGCAGTTGAATCCCCTGCCTCGGCCTGTAGAAAAGGATTCTTGGGGAGTGCCCTGGAAGACTGAGTCCTCCAGAACCAAAGCTTCTTACTTCCCCTCTGGGTCTTAGAAAAGGACCTCTGTGGAGTAGAAAACATAATCCCTCCTGTGGAAACAAGTCTTGCCTTCCTGCTTGCTATGGGTTAAGGTTTCCTTAACAGAAGATCCAAACAAAACAGAACCATCAAAGGGGGTGTGTTAGTGAAAGATAACTTAAAGTGTTCCACAAACTTGCAAAAGCGAAACCAGGCATGCTATTGGACAGCAACGCCTGTGCCTGCCATTCCAGAGGTGGCCTCTGCAGTATTGGAGATCAGTCTTGAAGCATTAGCTACAGATGTGAGAGTAGACAGCCTCAGAGACTAACTTGAGGCTCTCTGGAGGCAAGAACTCTGACAGTGAAGTGGTAAGCTCTGAAACCAAATCTCTTTGAAGCCGGGTAAAGTGGGCCAAGTAATTAGTTGCTCTCAGACCAAAGTAGCTGAGGCAAACACACGCTTTCCAAAAAGTACAGTTGTGTACACTTACCATAAATGTAGATGTTTGAGTGTCTTCACTGTTGCAGTCATGACTGTAGGGTTCTCCCCTGCCGGCAGGCAGTCCTCGGTCGACCAGAATCCCAAAGTCTGGGTCCGGCGTCGGCTGTTCAGCCATGCTCCCTGACGTCAGAGCGCCAGGAGTACAAAGCTGACAGCCGACGCCATGTTCTCCAGTTTTTCTTGCCCCAGATGTCAGGAGTTCCAAAATGAGTAAGGTCCCATACCCTTTGCAAATACACCTCAGAAGGGTGAAAAAAGGAACCACACAAAAGAAAAAATAAGAGGGGACAGGAGGGAGGGAAACCCAGACTGCAACAGTGAAGACACTCGAACATCTACATTTATGGTAAGTGTACACAACTGTACTATGTTCATAGTGTTTCACTGTTGCAGTCATGACTGTAGGGTAGAATCCCAAAGCAGAATAAAAGGGAGGTGGTCATAAAGTAGAGGGGGCGGCTATAAGGCCCTGCAAGACTGCAGAAGCAAAGCCTACCCTAGACTTAGAGTAGAGAGGTAGATTGTAGTGCTTGGAAAAAGTATGCACTGAACTCCAAGTTGCAGCTTCCAAAATGTCTTTGGTAGGAACTCCCCTGAGGAAGGCAGCTGAAGTGGCAGCAGCTCTGGTAGAGTGAGTCCTTATACTCCCTGGGATTTGCTTTCCATGGTGTGAATAGCAAAATCTGATTTCATGAGCAATCCATTTAGAAATGGTCTGTTTTGAAATGGCTTTACCTTGGGAACTTGAAGCATAAGAAACAAACAATTGCTCTGATTTCCTGATGTCCTTGGTTCTGCCCAGGTAAAAACGTAGTTGTCTGTGTACATCCAAGGAATGTAAGATCCTTTCCCCTTTATTTTGAGGAGTGGGGAAAAAAGTTGGCAAGTGAATAGTTTGATTTAAAGCCACTTTGGAAACCACCTTAGGCACGAAAGTAGGATTAGTCCTTAAAGACACCCTGTCTTGATGAAAAATAATATAAGGTTCTACAGCCATAAGAGCTTGCAACTCTGAAACTCTCCTGGCAGAGGTCAGAGCTAACAGGATGGCTGTCTTCCAAGATAAAAACTTGATATCAGATGTGGCAGCAGGCTCAAAAGGAGGTAAGGTGAGCTTTTCCAAAACATAGTTGAGATCCCAAGCAGAAATGGGAGGCGATCTAGGGGGCCTTAAGTTCTTGGCTCCTCTGAGAAACTGTCTCGTGAGCTGGTGGGAAAAGATTGGAGGGTCTGTATTATAATGAGCAGAAATACCAGAGGCATGTATCTTTATGGAAGAGAAAGAGAGACCCTTATGTAAGAGGTCTGTCAGGTAAAGTAAAATCTGAGGAGTGTTAGGAATAAGAGGATCAGAATCCTGAGCCTGCATCCAGGAACAAAATCTTTTCCATTTTCCTGCATAAGATTTTCTAGTGCTAGGACGTCTGGCTTCTAAAATGACATCCATAACCTGCTTGGGTAGGAGAGAATGATTCAAAGACCCTGCATTAACCAGGCTGCTAGGCTGAGAGTTTTGACATGGGAGTGCAGAACCTGACCCTGGTGTTGGGACAGAAGGTTTGGAGTCTGTGGTAAAACCCAAGGGGGCTCCAGACAAAGGTTTTTTAGTGTTGGGTACCAAAACTGTCGAGGCCAATTTGGGGCCAGCAAGATTATCATCTTGGGCTTGTCCTGTTTGATCTTTAATAATACCCGTGGAAGAAGAGGAAGAGGCAGAAAGGCATATCCCCGAGAGGTTTCTCCAACTGAATAATAGTGCAGCCACTTTCCAAACTTGTTCATGGAAAGTCCTGGTGCAAAAAATCTGTAGTTGATGATTGAGGTGGGATGCAAAGAGGTCTATGTGAGGACATCCCCAGACTGCAGTAACCATCTTGAATATTTCGGTGTCCAGCATCCATTCGTGTGGATCCGAAAGGTTTCTGCTCAGACTGTCTGCCAGGAAGTTTTGCTTCCCTGGTAGAAACTGTGCTTGAAGGTCCAGATTGCAAGCTAGAGCTGTGTTCCAAAGATCCATGGCTAGTCTGCAAAGGGGATAGGAATGAGATCCCCCTTACTTGTTTATGTACCACATAACTGTGGTATTGTCTGTCCGTATCAGTTGTTGTCCTGGTTGTAGAAGATTCCTGAAGGCCAATAGAGCTTTCTGAACGGCTAACATTTCCTTTAAATTGATATGCAGGTGCTTCTGATCCTTTGTCCACAGGACCTGCAGACAGTTGCCCTGAAAATGAGCTCCCCATGCATAATCTGAGGCATTCGTGGTCAGTATCCGAGTGGCAGGAGGCAGACAGAAGGGTTTAGAGTACATGCCTTGGACCACCAAAGGAATTCCTTTTGAAGACAAGGCAGGATGGAGATCAGTATGTCTAAACTGTGGCAATGCTGAGACCATACACTTTTTAGGTACCACTGTATTTTCCTCATATGTAGTCTTGCATATGGTACGAGAAGGATGCAGGAGGCCATGTAACCCAAAGCCTGCAGGAATCTCCTTGCAGATAGCTGAGTTAAAGTTGCCAAGGTTTTGAAAGTTGAGGCCAGCTGTAATTGTTTTTCGTATGTCAGAAATGCCATCTGGGTTGTTGTGTTTAGAGAAGCGCCCAGAAAAATTATCTGTTGTGAGGGTGTCAAATTTGACTTTATGTTTACAGTGAATCCCAGGAACTTGAGAAGATTCTGAACAAACTCTAGATGCTGGAGTAAGACATCCTTGCTGTCTGCCTGAATAAGACAGTCGTCCAGATAAGGGTAAATTTGAATTCCCTTGAGTCTGCAATAAGCTACTACTGGAGCCAGGCATTTGTTGAAGACCCTGGGTGCAGCAGACAATCCAAAGGGCAGCGCAGAGAATTGATAGTGCCTTGATCCGGCCTTGAACCCGAGGTATTTTCTGCATTCCTGCCTGATGGGAATGTGTAAATATGCCTCCTTTAAATCCAAAGTTACCATCCATGCATTTTTGGTCAGCATTGGAAGTAGCTGCTGTAGAGTAAGCATCTTGAATTTTGGTATCTCTAGAAAAGTGTTCAAGACTGACAGATCCAGAATGGGTCTCAATGAATTTTGCTTCCTGGGGACTAGAAAGAGCCTTGAGTAAAAACCTTGTCCCATCTCTGAAAGTGGAACTAGTTCTATGGCTTTCATAGCCAAGAGAGCTTCCACCTGGTTTAAGGCCTCTGACCATTGATGTTTTGGAAGATCTGGCCATCCGCTTGGCTTTGGTAGGGTATGAAAATGGAATTTGTAACCTCTTGAAACTACATCCAGAACCCACTTGTCTTGGGTTATATGAGTCCAATTTAGGTGAGAGAGAGAAAGTTTTCCTCCGAGAGGGGCTTCCAGGCAAGAAGTTCCTACAGCCCAACAGAGGGAGCCATTGAGTCTGTTTCCTATGAGCTTGCGACCTGTCCTCTCCTCCCCTAGGGGTGGAAGCAGTCCACTGTCTTGGTCTATAAGAGGCTTGCGTTTGAGGCCTTCCTCGGGAGCGTCTGTATCTAGCCCTCTGAGGCCTGTCTGAATTGGGAAAGGACCAATTTTTTGTAGGCCAATTCCTACTAAATCTGGGTGGCTGTACTTGTAAGAAATCTTTAACTGTTTGCATGGATTTTGCCTTGTCCTCCATCTTTTTAATCACCTCTTCAACTTTAGATCCAAACAAAACATTATGCTGAACAGGAGCATCCAATAATTTAGCTTTTACTTGATCTGGCAAATTTTGTTCCTTTAACCATGCATGTCTTCTAATTACTGTGCCAGAGGCAGCAGCCCTACAAGAAGCCTCCAAGGCATCAAGTCCACAGTGTAAACCATGCTTCCCAACTTGTTCAGAGGCATGCATTAAGTCATGTAGCTCCTTATCTGCACAGGCGGAAATGGAAGTTAGCTTTTGTTTTAGAACAGACAGGAGAAATTGCTGGTATTTCAGCATATGAAACTGACAGTTTAAAGCCCTAATAGATAAAGTAGCAGAAGTGTACACTTTTTTGCCCCATCTTTCTAAAGATCTGGAATCCTTCTCAGTGGGAATGGGGTTTTAGCAGAAGCGGCCTTACCTTAGGACCCTGAGAAATGGTTTCAGGGTCAGCAGTAGGGTTCTTGTATAAAAACTGGTGGGAATCAGGAACCCTATAGTATCTGTCTGGCTTAACAGGAGCTGGAGGAAAAGAGTCAGGAGTTAAGTTAGCCTCCGAAAAAGCATCATCCACAATATCCAAAATAGCAGGAATAGCCAGGGGTCTATGTTGGGGAAGAAGAAAATCCCTTAGTCTTTTCTTAGATTCTGAATACGCCTGTCCTTCCCAGTGAAAATGTTCCCTCATTTCATGCAAAAAGTTTCCCCAAAAGAGAAATCCTCAGGGGGAGAAGCTGAAGGAATGGATTCCTCAGCATCAGAATCTTCATAAGGAGGGAAAGAATATTCCTGGTCAGAAGAAGAAACTGAAGAAACAGAAGCCTTATCAGAGGAGTCATAATAAACTTCCTGCCTTGGCCTTTTATCTGGAGGGGGATGTGAACCCCTAATCATAGTAAGTAAGTCCTCCGCCATCTTAAGTAACTGTTTCTGAGACTTGGGAGCCGCAGAAGAGGCCTGGGCTGCAGTCTTTGATTTGGAAGGAGTCTTTGCCTTTATTACAAGCTGAGTAGGCCTGAAAACCCCTTCGGAATCCGGTACCTGCACAGCGGCTCTGGACCCATCCGAAGGAGCATTGTCCGAAGGTCCTGCAACAGAAATATTCAAAGGCCTAGTTGGCTCCTCGTGGGAGTCCATTTCGGCTATCGGTTCTGAAATAGCAGACGACAGGGGCTGCAAAAGCACCTCACTGACAACGGCCGAACCTGAAGCTGGCTCTGCTTGTGCAATATCGTCTGATTTGGACCTCGGAGGCCTGTCTTTGTCCGTGCGTCGTTTGTGAACTACGGTAGCCGGAACCGTATCCGACGACATTTTGTAATTAAAACGCCTACCGAAGTAATGAAATGCAAAATCGTGCCTTCGTTTAATAGTACGTTGATTGAATCTAGCACAAAACCGACAACTAGCTATATCGTGGTCAGGGCCTAAGCAAAGAATACAGAAAGAATGAAAATCCTTATGAGGAATTTGCTTCCCACATGAAATACAATGAACTTTTTCTGACATCGAACTGGAGCAAGAAAAAAGTTTCCCCAACGGGGTACTTAGCTTTGAGTAGGAGAAGAAAATCTTCGGACTGAAGTTTGTTTAGAAAAAATTGTCAGGTGTCAGCCGACCGGCACTTGCGAACTGTTATCACCGCACGGCAAGAAAGACTGGAGAACATGGTGTCGGCTGTCAGCTTTGTACTCCTGGCGCTCTGACGTCAGGGAGCATGGCTGAACAGCCGACGCCGGACCCAGACTTTGGGATTCTGGCCGACCGAGGACTGCCTGATGGCAGGGGAGAACCCTACAGACATGACTGCAACAGTGAAACACGATGAACATCTGTTGTTAGCCCGGGACTCCCAGTTCAGGGGATGGACTGAGGAGCTTTATTCAGCTAGCTTCTTCTTAGTAGCAGTGGCCACCACGATGGCATCGAGAAGAACCCTTTTCCTCCAAAATGACCTATCCTTAGGAGGACCAAGGAATTTGTCTGCTTTCTTGGGCGCAGGTTGCACAGTGTCCAGCTCCTTTCCAAGCCCTGCTGGAGATAAGGTTCACAAGCTCGTCAGCGGGGGAGTTCAACCAAGGTAGAAGATGGGCCCTTCTCAAATGCCTTCAAGAACACTGACTCCTCCAAAGACAGGGATGGGAAAGACCATCCTCCTCTCGAGAACCTCCAGGATGTCCCCAAAGGACACCTCCTGAAGGAGAAGTCTGGAGGACCCATCTCCCTCCTCAAAATCCATGGCCTTGGTGAGGGACGCTACAAGTTCTCTTCCGAGGGAGCTCCTCCGTGATGGGCTCAGGGCAGGATTTAGAAGAAATGGGAACCCCAAAAGTGTCAGTACCCATCTGAAGGCACTCGCAAGAGGGCTGACCTTGGATGGATGATTAGGCCCCAGCACCCAATCCCCAGAAAGGCTGGGGAGTACCTTGAAAAGGAGAGGTAATGGCCAAGCTGGAGAAGGTCGTCTCTACTACCCAGAAGGCTGACGGACTGGAAGAAGCCCTCCCCCATCCCCAGCAGCCAGCTGGGAAGGGAGAAAGGACCCCGATGCAGCACAGACTCCCCCAGACAATATCGGCTCTGAGCTGTCACCACCAAAGCCCTCAAGGGAAGGGAGAGGTCTGAAAAATTCGGACTTGAACCCACTCCATGGGAACTTGCACAGACCCCTCGGAGAAGAGGCCCACTCTGGTCCAGGGGCTGTGAAACAGAGATGGTCAGGGACCCTGAGTGTTGAGAAGGGGGTGATACCCAATACTGTCAAGCCTCTCACTAGAAATCTCCCGGTCCTGATATTCCAAAACCTGCTGGATTGGAAGAGGAGTATGGAGTCCTGGGGACAGGGAGGGTGTCTCCTAGCCACCTGGGCAGGGAATGGCAGCAAGCCCAACTCAATTTGGGCCTTGAAGCTCCTCATCATCCTATCCACGTTCGAGGAAAGGACATGGACAAAGCTGAAGAATGGCCAGATTTTGCAGGAGGAGGTCGGCTCCGATGACTCTGACCTGACTTCCTGGAGGACTCAGAAGGGGAACCCTCAATGACAATAGGATCAGACGGAGCTGTCAGATCAGACAACCTGGCAGGATCCAAAGGCTTGGAAGCCGTGCTGGATGGATCTGACAAACTGGTCGGATCTGGGGAAGACTTGCCTCTACTCTGATCCCAAGGCCTACAATCTGTCAAAGCCTTGGATCAGAGTCTCAATCTGAAGCTCTGAGCAACAGACCTCGGATACGAAGCTGAAGAGGCTGGACCCGGATCTGGGGATCTGTGATCAGAGAGCTTTGGCTTTTTCAAGAGAGAGGAAGAAGAGGACGCCCCAGGGAGAGGAGGTCTCTTCTTAGGCTCCTACAAGGGTTTGGACGGGGGAGTCCAAAGGCAAAGGATCACAGTGTGCCAGTCTTCTGCAAAAATTTGTTTTGGTGCTTTACTAGGGCCTGGAGGCTGAGTGCGGTACAAATACTGCATTCAATCTCCAGGTGTGCCGACCCAAAACATTAGAGACACTCCTCATGCGAGTTGACACACTGTATCTTCCAACCACACTGCTTTTCAGCCATGCTAAACTAACAATACCCCCCACACACACAGAAAGAGGTTTTTTTTTTTTTTTTTTTTTTTTTTAAGACGACCAGCTGAGAGAAAAAGGTGCTAAGCACCACACACTTGGAGAGGGGATGGGAGAAGCTACCTACACCCAAAAACTCGGTTCTAACAGGGAGGGGAGGTATTAGAGCTTAACTGAATTCCAAAAGGCAGAAACACCTGAAAGGTAAAAGGACAGGAAAGAAACCAAGAAAAGCAGCACTTAACTCTACATCCTACACTTGAGCCTGGGACCACGTCTGACTGACTCAGCGGCAAACAAGATCTGTGGGTTAGAAGGTAGCAAGGGATTATGAGAAGGGGAGGAGCTTGAGCTCTGGATCTGTCTGAGAAGTTGCCGGCTTGGATCCTAGACCCATCTGTGATGAATAATGACACAGATAGGATCAGATATGACAGTTATGTACTTACCATAATGATAGATCTATGCTGTCTGTCTTCATCTGGTTCAACCTGTGGGGGTGATCAGATTTAACTCTGATTTGGCACCAGCCAAAACAACAAGACTTCAACCTGCTGGGCTCTGCATCCCCTACCCACAATGCCCCGCCCCCTAGATAATACCTCAGATCAGGTTTGTCCCTTCCAAACTAACACCAAGGAAAGCTTCCTACATACAGACAGAAGATGAAAGGACTCAAAGGATAAAGCAACAAAACCTCTCGCACTCAGTCATCCAGGGACAAGAGGCTCGCCAAAAAAGACAGGGCAGGAGGGGGAAGGTTGAATCAGACAGACAAATAACACAGATCTATTGTTATGGTAAGTAGGTTCATAGGTTGGTACTAGGCTATCGGCCCTAAGGCCTATGCAAGCCTAGCCATAACAATTCCCTGGAATTTTTTTCCCACAATATTTACTTCTCTGGGTCCCTGTCTAGCAGGGCGACTGACATGATCCCCAGGGTGAATTTCCTATCTCCCATCCAATCATCAAGGTTCCTTTTGAAGAGGGCCAATGAGGTGCTCTGCTTGACATGTATGAGCAGTCTATTCCAGAGTATGGGGAGTCTCTGGGTCAGGAACCTATCCCTCCAGCATGTTTTGTTCATTGTAATAAGGTTTAGATCCCTGGAGCGTGTGGCTCTGAGGGATTGGGATTTCTTTAAGTGGAGCATGTCCAACAGCTCAGGGTTTGACATGGCCTTGTATGTTGAGCAGAGATCGCCTCTGAGTAGACGATATGCCACAGAGTATAGCTGGAGTTTTTTTTAGACTGTCAGCATATAGCATCTGCTTTAGGCCTGTGATTCTTTTAGTGAGGTATTTCTGTGACCTTTCCAGCTGTTGCAGATGTCTTGTGAGGTACATACCGAATGGGGCATTATACTCTATAATGGGTCTAATGAGGGATGAGTACAGTGGGACAATGACCTCCTTTTATCTGGATGAAAAGCCCTTAGTGATGAGGTGTGCCATGTAGAAGGATTTCCTGACTGTTGTGGCGATGTGGTTATCGAAAGTGAGACCACTGTCCACTTGTGTCCCTAAGTCTCTTATCACACTTTCGATGTTTAGTGTCCTGCCACCTATACGGTAGTTCATGGGTACATGTTTTTTTCCAAAGGGGATGACTATACATTTCTTGGCATTAAGCTTGAGCCCATGGCTCTGGCACCAGGCATCTGTTTCTGTGAGGCCCTTTTGTAGAATATTCACATCATTTGGGGGATTCAATAATGGCTCCCAGTTTGCAGTCATCTGCAAACTTTGTTAGCCAGAGTCCCTTAGTGTTGGCCTGTACTTCAGAGAATTAGATGCCAAACAATGTTGCACAATTGTTATGGTAAGTACAAAACTTTTGTATCATGTTGTCTTCACCATCTGGCTTCAACATAAGGACAGAGTCCCCAGCCATGTAAACCCCCTGGGAAGAATAAAAGGACATTCCACAACATGGTGGAGCCAAAACAAGCACTGTCCCGGACTGAATGTCCAGCTTGTAATAACAAAAAAGGTGCAAGAGCCCACCAAAGCTGCTGCTGCAATCATCACCTAATGAAGGTCTAGAGAAAAAAGTCATAGAAGTAGCCACAGCTTTAGCAGAGGGACCTTTAGGTTGACCCTGCAAGTCTTGCCTCCCAAGGTGTAAGCAAAGGAAATACAGTATGACAGCCACTTGGATAACATAACTGCCTACCCAATTTGAATTTTAAAAAAGAAACAAACTGACTGAATTTTCAAAAAGGTTTTGTTCTGTCCACATAAAATCTCAATTGCCTATGCACATCCAAACAATGCAGCAAGTATTCACTCTAGCTCAAAAAATTTGGAATAAATACAGGCAAGTAAACAGACCAATTCAAACTGCTCTCAGTGGCCACCTTAGGAGAAAAAAAGAAGGGTTCATACTAAGGGAGACCCTTATCTTGTGGAACACCAAGTATGGAGGAATAGCAGCCATGGCTTGTAGCTCAGATACTCTCCTGACAGAGGTAACAAACCCAAGAAACAAGGTCTTCTAAGATAACTTTAGATCTGATGTAATAGAAGGCTCAGAAGGAGAGCCTGTAAGGACTTGCTGCTAGAAAGGTAAACCCCAAGGTGGGACAAGGTCCGGAACTGCAGGATGCAAAAGAAATGTGCCTTTGAGAAACGTTTTGGAAATTTTCAGGGCAGTCAATGGAATGCTGTCCCTGCCAACATGATAATTAATTAGATACGACTGCCAGTTGTACCTTAACAGTACAATAGCTAGATGCCATTGTAAGCAGCTCAATGAGAAAATCCAAAACTCCCTAAGGGAGCAGAGAAAGGATCAAACCCCCTAAAGTTTGCCAAAACTGCAAAGCACTTCTACTTACTTGTGTACATCTTCCTAGTGGACAAGTTCTGGGAGGAGGACAAAATATGTATAATGCTGCCTGATAACTTTGGATTTCTGGCCATCAAAGCAACTGAAGGAACTACACAATTAACCTGAGGGACTGAAGACTGGATGGATCCAGGCCCACTGAATAAGAAATGAGATCCAGAATGGTATCCAGAATCCAAGGTGGGTATCTCAGAAGAGGCCGCAGAAAAGGGAACTACACTGGACCAGGCCAAAAGGGGGACGATAAGGATCTCTGTCACACTGCAATGGACTGCCTTCTGAAGAAACTTGATTATTAGGGGAACTGGAAGATATGTCTAGCGGAGACCCAGGGACCAAGCACACAGAAGAGAGAGAATCTGGGTGACTGCCCCTGAAGAGGGACTAAGGCATAATAGCTGCTGCACTAGGTGTTGAAAGGGGAAGCAAAGAGGTTGCAACCAGAGTTGCCCCAGCCACTACCCTCGGATTCAGAGACCACTTGTGAGTACGAATAATATTCCTGCTCAGATTTATGTACCCCCCGGAATGGGTGTTGTAATCAGAAAAAGTGCAGATGAAAAGTACAGTTGTGTACACTTACCATAAATGTAGATGTTGAGTGTATTCACTGTTGCAGTCATTACATTTGGGTTTATCTGCTTGCAGTAGCCCTCAGTCGGCCTGATTAACAAGGTCTTGGGTCCTGCGTCAGATGCTGTCCCTTCTTTCATGACATCAGGTCGTCAGGGGAATAAAACATGCAGCAGACACCATTACATCAGTTTTTCTTGACCCAGATGTCAGGTGCCCCCCTAATGGGAAGCACATTAAAACTATAATTACAAGGATACATCTCCAACAAAAAAGCAAATACACCAAAAAGCTTTTTGAGCATAGTAAGGGAGAGTAGAGGTATAGCCAAAAAAAGAAAGGGGGCTGGAGGGAGGGTAACCAGGACTGCAACAATGAATACACTTGAACCTCTACATTTATGATAAGTGTACACAACTGTACCATGTTCTTCGTGTTTCACTGTTGAAGTCATTACATTTGGGTAGATTCCCAAACCTAAGGTTGGGAAGAGGAATTTAAATAAAGTTAGGGCCAGCTATAAGACCCTGCAAGACTGCAGTGGCAAAGCCAGCTCTGGATTTAGAGAAAATTGGCAAATGATAATGCTTGGTGAAAGTATGTACAGAACTCCAGGTAGTAGCTTCTAGGATGTCCCTGGTAGGAACGCCCCTGAGAAAGGCTGTGAAGGTAGTTGCAGCCCTGGTTGAATGGGGTCTGATGCCCTGTGGGATAGGTTTTCCATGGTGCTTATAGCAGAAATTAATGCAGTGGCCTAGCCATTTTGAAATGGTTTGCTTTGAAATTGCTTTCCCCTCTGTTCCTGCAGCAAATGTCACCAGAAGTTGTTCAGATTTCCTTTGAGGTTTAGTCTTGTCCAAGTAAAATCTAAGTTGTCTGTGCACATCTAGGAGAGCAGTATCCATTCCCCTTTGTTCTGTGGGTTAGGAAAGAAGGTAGGCAAATGAATGGACTGATTAAGCGCCACACTGGATACCACCCTGGGCATGAAGGATGGATTTGTTCTGAGAGACACCACGTCCACATGAAAGATGATGAAAGGCTCCACTGCCATAAGGGCCTGTAATTCAGATACCCTTCTTGCAGAAGTGATTGCTAAAAGGAAAGCTGTTTTCCAGGAAAGGAATTTTAAATCTGCAGTAGCAGCTGGCTCGAAAGGAGGAAGAGTGAGTTTCTCCAAGACAAAGTTAAGGTCCCAGGCTGGAGTTTGAGCTTTCCTGTGCGGCCTTAAATTTTTGGCCCCTCTGAAGAACTGCTTGAGCAGTGGGTGAGAGAAGAGGGGAGGCTCTGTGCTGTAATGAGCTGAAATGGCTGAGGCATGAATTTTGATGGAGGAAAAGGACAAGCCCTTGTGAAGCATCTCAGTTAAGTATTGTAAAATCTGAGGTAAATTGGGCACTGCTGTGCTCATCCCTTGAGATGGATTCCAGGCACAAAATCTTTTCCATTTTGCAGCATAAGAATTTCTAGTACTAGGCCTCCTTGCCTCTAAAATGACATCCATCACTGATTTACTCATTAGCCAGGCTGCTAGGTTCAAGGTTTGCAGTTGAGGGTGCAGAATCTGGTATTCCTGCTGAGACAACAAGGAAGGAGTCTGAGGCAGGTGCCATGGGGCCAAGCGTGACACACTGAGCAAGAGGGGGTACCAGTGTTGGCGTGGCCAGTCTGGTGCAATGAAAATCGTCCTTGGCTTGTCCTGTTTGATCTTTAGTAGTACTTTGGAGAGCAGAGGAAGAGGAGGAAAGGCATAAACTGATAGGTTTTTCCAGCTGAAGGATAGAGCATCCACTTTCCAAGCAAGCTTGTGGGGAATCCTTGTGCAACATTTGTCCAATTGATGGTTCTGGGGGGAGGCAAACAGGTCTATATCTGGGCTCCCCCACTTGCTTGTCAACATGTTGAAAATTCTTGGTTCCAGTTTCCACTGGTGTGGGTCCATGAGGTTTCTGCTTAGTCCGTCTGCCAGTGTATTTAGTTTTCCTGGCAGGAAATGAGCTTGTAGATTCACTTGGTAGCTCAAGGCTGTGTTCCACAATGTCATGGCTAGTCTGCAGAGGGGGTAAGAATGTGTACCCCCTGCTTGTTTATGTACCACATAACAGTGGTGGTGTCCATCTTTACCATTAGTTGTCCTGGAAGAATGTGGTCCTTGAAGGCTGTCAGAGCATTCTGTACAGCTAACATTTCCTTTTGATTTATGTGCACGTGCATTTGACTTGGGTTCCATTTGCCCTGAATGCACTTCCCTGCCAGATGAGCCCCCCATGATACGTCTGATACGTCTGTTGTTAAGGTTTGGGCGGCAGGGGGTACTGTGAATGGTAGTCCCCTGTTTTGGTGGCAGGCCTCTACCCACCAAAGGAACTCTAGGCGTAGGCAAGGTATGATAGGAATTACTGCTTCTAGATCCTGTGAATGTTGACACCAAGGCTTTTGAGATACCATTGTAGTTTCCTCATATGCAGCCTTGCATATGGAATTAGAAGTATGCAGGAGGCCATGAACCCCAAAGGCTTGCAGTATTTGCCTTGCAGATAGCTGGGTTTTTGTGGCAACTTGTTCGAAGTAGGCTGTCAAATGAATCAGTTTCTCTGGCGTGAGGAAAGCCATCTGGGAAATTGTATTCAAGCTTGCTCCCAGGAATATAATTTGTTGACAGGGTACCAGGTGTGATTTCTTTTCGTTTATGGTGTACCCCAGACAAGTCAGCACCCTTTGAACAAAGGCCAGATGATCCAAAAGTATGCCCTGGCTTTCTGCCTGAATTAGACAATTGTCCAGGTATGGGTATATTTGAATATTTCTTTGCTTGCAAAATGCAATGACTGGAGCTAGGCACTTTGTGAATACCCTGGACACAGTAGATAAGGCAAAGGGCAGTGCAGAGAACTGATAGTGCACGTAGCCTGCTTTGAAGTGTAGGTATCTTCTGCAAGACTCCCTGACAGGGATATGCAGGTATGCTTCTTTTAAGTCTAGTGTTGCCAACCATGCATCTTTGCCTAGCATAGGAAGCAGCCGGTGAAGTCAGCATTTTGAATTTTGGAATCACCAGAAAGGTGTTTAGAGTAGAAAGGTCCAGGATAGGACGCCATGTATTGCCTTTTCTGGGTACCAGGAAAAGTCTTGAATAGAAACCTTGCCCCTTTTCCTCTTCTGGTACCAACTGAATAGCCCCCATGCTTAAGAGAGAAAACTTGATTTTGGGCCACTGCCCACTTGGGGGTAGATCTGGCCACCCGCTTGGTGCTGGTAATGTGTGGAAGTGAAATCTGTATCCTTGGGACACTGTAATTAAGACCAATTTGTCCTGGGTAATGAGTTCCCAATTTTTGGCCTGCAGACCAATCTTTCCACCTAAAGGAGCATTCAGTTGGGAAGTGCTTGGAAGTTTTAAAAGCAAGTCATTGAGACAGTTTTCCATAGGGGGAGTCTTACTACTCCCAGATTTGGGTGCGTAAATCCCCCACTGCTTAGTCTTGTGTGTCCCCTGGGACTGAAATCTGGAGTTTCTGCTGTGTCTGGGTTTGGCTTGAGAAGACCTGGAAGGGGCTGGAAAGGACCAATTCTTAGAAGGCCAATGCCTACTAAATCTAGGAGTATGAACTTGCAAGAAATCTAACAGTCTGCATAGATTTAGCTTTATCTTCTTTTTAAGAACTTTCTCAGCTTTGTTGCCAAACAGGCGGTCCTGATTTAAGGGAACATCCAACAGTTTAGCTTTAACATGATCAGGCAAAGATTGCTCCTTAAGCCAAGCATGCCTTCTGAGCACAGACCCAGTAACAGCAGCCCTGCAAGAGGCCTCTAATGAATCAAATCCACATTGCAAACCATGTTTACCAACCTGTTCAGCAGAATGCATTAAATCCTGTAATTCTTTATTTTCAGCACAGTCAGGAATCATAATTTTCTGTTAAAGCAACCCAATAACATGTTGTTGATACTTTAACATATGAAACTTGCAGTTTAAAGCCCTAATGGCCAAGGTTGCAGAAGTGTAAACCTTCTTACCCCATCTATCCAGCGCCCTGGAGTCTCTATCAGAAGGGTTAGGATTTTTAGCAGTAGACACCTTAATGACCTTGGGTCCTTGTGAAGTAGTTTTTGGATCTGCAATACGATTTTTAAAAAGAAACTTGTTTGAATCAGGAACCCTGCAATATCTGTCAGGTTTTCTGGGAGCAGGAGGCAAAGAATCAGGGGCCAAACCAGATTCCGAAAAGGCATCACCAACAATGTCTAGCACAGGAGGTATAGCTACAGGCCTATGTTGGGGCAGGAGTAAGACATCCCTAAGCCTCTTTTTTGAATCAGAAAAATCCTGGCTTTTCCAGTGGAAATGCTCCCTTAGAGTAGGTAAGGTTTCACCAAAGGAAAAATCCTCTGGAAGGGAAGCAGAGGGAATAGAGTCCTCAGCATCAGAATCCTTATAAGTGGATAAGGGCAAATCCAGATCATCAGAAGAATCAGAAAAAACAGAATCCTGATCAGAAGATTCATAATCAACCTCAGTCCTACATCTCTTAGAAGGGGGATGTTGGCTTCCCTTGATTAAAGTTATAAGACCTTCAGCCATTCTTATTTGCTTTTTAGGCATAGAGGCTTGAGCATGCGGCCGGGGCGTCGGTTTAAGCATGGTTTGTGATTTAGGCCTAAATGAAGAAGGAGGCGTTGGTTTAATATGCAAGTCTGTAGGCCTGAATACACCCTCATCAGCATGTGCCTGCACAGCAGCTCCGGACACATCCAAGGTAGAGACATCCGCAGATTCCACAGTTGAAGTATCGCGCGGAATACCGGACTCCGAATGGGTCTCAGTAGAGGCCTGCGAGTCAGAAATAGTGGGTATCAGGGGCTGCGAAAGTGCCTCACTGAGTACCGGCAAACCGGCGACTGGCTTAGAAGTGTCGTTGGCAGCTTTGGACCTAGGCGGTCTGTCTATCTTTGCATTTTTTCGGAATCCCAGTAGTCGGATGGCTAACCGACGATATTTCTGGATAATTAAACCAAGAACTGAAACATTTAGAGGCGAAAATATACAGATGACAGATAGTGTGCTGATTAAATATAGCACAAAACCGACAGCAAGGTAAGTCGTTGTCAGGGCCCAGGCAAGGAATACAGTACGAATGAAAATCTTTGTGAGGTATTTGCTTTCCACAAGTAATGCAATTATTAACTTTTACTGACATCGGTAAGGAGCAAGAAAAAGTTTCCCCAACGGGGTACTTAGCTTTAGTTGTAGACTTCGGTTCCGAAACTTGAAAATGAAAATTTCAGGAGTCGGCCGACTGGCACTTGCGAACTGCTTCTGCTTCGGGCACCGCACGGCAAGAAAGACAGATGTAATGGCATTGGCTGCATGTTTTATATCCCTGATTACCTGACGTCATGGAAGAAGGGACAGCAACCGACGCAGGACCCAAGACTTTGTTAATCAGGCCGATTGAGGGCTACTGCAAGCAGATAACCCAAATATAATGACTGCAACAGTGAAACACGAAGAACATCTGCCTATTGTAAACCCTCATGGCCTCTCATCATAGAGGATACGAACATGTTCCCCGTTTGTTCAGACACCAGACAAGCATATTGTCCATCTAGATCGAAATCATACTGCTGGAGAGAACACCTTGAAAGGCCTGCAACATGGAGGACAACAGCCTTCATCTCCAGAGCACTTGTATGAACAGTGACCTCTGTCAGAGACCAAGACCCTTGAATCATCATCCTCCCTTTGAAATGCTCACCCAAACACCCAAGAAAGGAGGCATACGTGATGACCATAGCCAATGGAATGGGAAAACTGAATGGTCGCCCGTTGGTCACCAAGGGCAATTCCATCCATACACAACCCCTTTTTCCCATTTTTGCACATGGGGTTGGGGTATCACCAACAATGGCAATCTTGACCCAAGGTTTACACAGCTGGGTGACTAGCCATGGTACTTCATCTGTATCACTCGCTTGAACACACACATACCTACGGCCAACTCAGAGTATCCAATCCACCTACTGCACGTCTTTGGAATACGGGAGGAAATTGGAGCACCCGGAAGAAACCTATGCGACCACAGGGAGGACATATAGACTCTGCACAGAAGGCACCCCAGCAGAAAATCTAACCAGAGAACATCTTGGTGCGAGTTAACTAATTGTTGAACCACTTTGGCCGCCCAAAAGGCAAAGCCTCACCAAAGGCAATTCACCACCACCAAATCTAATTGTGACAGGGTTGGAAGGATGGAGGAAATGCTGAAAAGGTGAAGAGGACATCTACTGTTATGGTAAGACTTTACATAACTGTACTATGTTTCCTAATATCACTGTTACAGTATTCTTTATATTAGGGAGAGAACAAAAGCTCAAGAAATGGAATGGGAGGTTGAGGACTGGGAAGAGCCCTCAACAAACCCAAGTAGAATGGTTTGCGCAAAACCTGCTCTAGCCCTAGAAACCATACCCAGTTTATAATGCTTAGTAAAGGTATGCACTGAAACCTAAGTAGCAGCTTCAAGAATGGAACTGGTGTAAAACCCCTTGAAAAAAGAACCGGAGGAAGCAACAGCCCTAATGGCGTGAGCTCTAACAGAAACATACAGACATCTGCCATGAATAGCATAACAAAAGGAAAAGGCCTTGGAAATCCAGGAGGAGATGGTTTGCTTGGAAACAGCCAAACCCGATGCCCTGGAGCGAAAACAAAGAAAAAAAAACAAAAGGACTTACAAATAGCATTAGTTTTCTCCAAACAATACCTGAGATTTCTGCAAATCCAAGTTACTGTAGGATGCTCTAGCTAGCAGACTGAGAAGGAAAAAAGGAAAGGAGATGAACTGTCTGATCCAAGGACAACTCATTGACCAGGTATAAAAGGAGGATTAGTACAAAGGAGCACCCTGTCTCTATGAAAAAATAAAACAAAAAAAAAAGGGATGTCCATAAGCAACTGCAGCTCAGAAACCCTCCATGCAGACGTAACAGTATAACAAGACAATCTGATAGGTATCAAGCAAAAAAGCGGAAACTGGAGGTGCAAAGGGAGCCTAAGCCTGGGTCAATTTCTCTAAAACATGAAGGTGCAAATGAGGAGGAGGAACAGGCTTCCTTGGAAGCCTGAGATGCAGGAAGCTTTAAGAAACTGCTGTGTCTCAAATCAAGAAGCCAAAGGAGGATTCAAAGTCAGACAGAGATGGCTAACAAACTGGGGCTTTACAGTAGACAGATGGCTAACAAACTGGGGCTTACAGAAGACAGAAGGCTAACAAACTGGGGCTTTACAGAAGACAGACGGCTAATAAACTGAAGCTTTACAGAAAAGGACAAGCAGAATGGAGCAGCTCACACAAACAGGAGAGAACTAGGAGGACCCCACTGAAAAAGGATCCTGGTTACGATCATGACATTAAAATCTCTTCTATTTGGACACTAGTCTTGCTGGTTGCAGGTTTTCTTCCATCCTGTAATACCCTGAGCATGTCTTCAGAAAAGAGGTGCCTAAAAGGAATCAAAACAATTTCACCCACAGTGTCAGTTCCACTGGACAAGTGAGGATGGATAAGCAACCCCTTGTCCAATGTGAAGAGGTCCAACCAGTGAGGTAACTTGTGATGATTGCCCCCTGGCCAAATGCATTAAGAGGGTGAACCAGTGATATCTTGGCCACAAGGGAGTCACTAAAGAATTTTGAGGATTCCAACTGAATCTTCTACAGGACTCTTGGAAGTAAAGGAAGGGGAGGGAATTCCAAGAGATACAGCCCCTTCCAAAGAAAAGAAAGGGTGCCAGTCTTCCATGCCAGATGGCATGGCACACTGGAACAGAGCAGGCGTCCAAAAGGAGACATGATAAAAATCAGAAAAAAGAGAGAAGTATTGCTGGAATTGAATTCATCCTCAAGTCTTGGTGAGCACCTTCACAAGGAGGACCCTGCTATTTTTTTTTAAACAAAATTTCACCAAGATGACACTGATATAAAGACTGTATTTTATAAAACATACATCACGGACAGAAGTAGGTTAAAAAATAAAAAAAGATAGCTGGGTGAAAAGTCCCAGGATAAAAAAGTGCCCAATCCTGGTAGGCACACTGCTAGCAGGACTGAAAAAAATGTTTGTGTAGAATCCGCAAGACATAGAATTATACCTACAATAGGCCTAGGTCAGGCCCAGGGGTAGAATGCCCCCCCCCCCCCATTGTAGAAGGAAGTAGCAGTTCACAAAAATCACAAAAACTGATGGGCCAAAAAAGAGCCATACAGACGATAGTGGACTATTGAGAATAAGAAAGAAATTATGTATTGTTACTCTTATGCAGGAAGCCTAGAATTTCCAGACAAAATATAAAAATGATTGAGAAAAATTAGAAGAAAAATACTTCCACACACACAAAAAAAAAAAAAGTCAGAAGCATTTGTGTTCATTACCACAACAGATCCATGCAAAACACTACATAGACCAAGAAACCTTGTCCTGCTGGGAAAAAGTGACTGAGGAAGTGAGACAATGTAAAGAACAAAATTTAGAGATGTTTGAAGGGTATAAAAAAGAAATTTGGACATGGGAAAGAAAAAGATCAGACGTGGTAAGACTGCAATCCAAATTGTAGCTTGCTACAGATCCCCCACCATGCCCCAAGATTTTCACTACACCTTTCTAAATATACTGGAAAATATTAAGATACAACCAAACACACTGATTACTGGGTGATTTAAACTACCCTGCCATTAACTGGGAAAACTACTCGGGTACCAACACCTTTTCCCAACGGTTCTTGGAATTCATAAATTCCAACGCCCTGGATCAACTAATCCACTGTCCCACCAGGGGCTCCAATATCCTAGACCTGGTCATTACTAACATGGGAGATAGATGCTCCATACCAGTGGTCACCCCCTCATTGGTCAGGTCTGACCATAAGCAAATCACCCTTGACATCCACATCCCACCCCCACCTCCCAGTAAGGAAACCTCCGTAAAAAACTTCTCCAAAGCCAACTTCATGCTACTCAAGTCAGAAGTGACAAACTTCATAACACCCATGCAGACGGGAGCTGAAAGTTCAACTGCTGAATCCTACACTAAGGCACTCCACTCGTGCATGAATCGTGCCATCCCAAACAGAACCAAGAAGCTCGAAAGAAACTGCAGAAAAGAGAAAAATCCCAGGATGCAAAAAACTCCCTTACCACCCTTAGTAAGAAGCGAAGATCCCTCACAATCTTCCAAACCTATTTACGAAAATAAAATCGCCAAAGATTCCAAAGACAACCACAAGGCATTCTATAGTTATGTCAAGAATCTAAATGGCAATGCTCAGATATGCTCTGAGCTACAACAGAATAGCATTAAATATACTGATCCCAAGGGTATTGCTAATATCCTGGCAGATCAATTTAGTGCCAACTTCACCCCCCTCTCACCCCCCCTAAAAGGCCCATCTCAATGCCAAATTCCGGTAATCACGGCCACACAGGTAGAAATCACACTATCCAAAGCTAAGAATACAGCATCCATGGGACAAGATGACATCCTGGGCTGTGTACTACATGAACTATAAAATGAACTGGCACCTAACCTAAGTGGCATGTTTAATCATAGCCTCATCTCAGGCTTTGTGCCCACTGAGTGGCGCACAGCTACAGTTATCCCACTCCACAAGGGGGGATCCACCGTGGATCCCGAAAACTAGCGCCCCATCAGTCTGATGAGCCTGATCTGCAAGGGCATGAAACTTATAAACAAAGACATTGGCAACCTTCAAACACTGGACCCCACCCAGTTTGGGTTCGTGAAGGGCCGATCTTGTCTCCTGAACCTGATTGACTTCCTCGAATCAGTCTCCAGAGCTGTGGATGAGGTTAAGGCAGTCTCACACAGCCTATCTGGACCTCGCCAAGGCCTTCAACACCATCCCCCACTCTGGAATCATAGATAAACTTACTAAGCTGGGTATAAATCCCTACGTCACTCGATGGGTTGCCAACTGGCTTACTGACAGAACCCAGACTGTAAAAGTATCAGACTTCAAATCCGGCTCCAGACAACTGACAAGTGGAGTATCTCAGGGTTCAGTCCTGGGACTGCTCTTGCTTGGCATCTATTTCTCTGAAGTACAGGCCAACAGTAAGGGACTCTGGCTAACAAAGTTCGCAGATGACTGCAAATTGGGAGCCATTATTGAATCCCCAAATGATGTGGATATTCTACAAAAGGGCCTTACAGAAACAGATGCTTGGTGCCAGAGCCATGGGCTCAAGCTTAATGCCAAGAAATGTACAGTTATCCTCTTTGGGAAAAACCATGAATTATCACATAGGTGGCAGTACACTAAACACCAAAAGTGTGAGGAGAGACTTAGGGACACAGGTGGACAGTGGTCTCACCTTCGATAACCACATTGCCACAACAGCAGTCAGGAAATCCTTCTATGTGGCACACCTCATCACCAAGAGCTTTTCATCCAGAAAAAAGGAGGTCCTTGCCCCAATGTACTCATCCCTCATTAGACCCATTATAGAGTACAAAGCCCCGTTTGGTATGTACCTCACAAGACATCTGCAACAGCTGGAAAGGCTGCAGAAATACATCACTAAAAATCACAGGCCTAAAGCAGATGCCATATACTGACCATCTAAAAAAACTCCAGCTACACTCTGTGACATACAGTCTACTCAGCAGCGATCTCTGCTTAACATACAAGGCCATGTCAAACCCTGAGCTGTTGGATATGCTCCACTTAAAGAAATCCCAATCCCTTAGAGCCACATGCTCCAGGGATCTAAACTTTGTCATCACAATGAACAAAACATGCCGGGGGGATAGGTTCCTGACCAAGAGACTCCCCATACTCTGGAATAGACTTGCCCATACATGTCAAGCAGAGCGCCTCCTTGGCCCTCTTCAAAAGGAACCTTGATGATTGGATGGGAGATAGGAAATTCACCCTGGGGATCACGTCAGTCGCATTGCTAGACAGGGGTCCAGGGAAGTAAATATTGTGGGAAGAAACATCCAGGGAATTATTATGGCTAGGCTTGTATAGGCCCCTTGGGCCGATAGCCTAGTACCAACCTATGAACCTATGGTGTAATATTTATGCAAATGAAAAAGCCAAATTAATCAACACAAAAAAGGCAGCTCCAAAGATATTCGAAGAAAAATACAGGCAAAGGCATCCAGATATGGAAAATTTCATAATAAAAAAATAAGATCACAGCGAGGGAATGTAGAACAGAAGATAGTCAAGTAGAAGTTGAAAGAACATAGAAGCTGAAGTTATGGAATATTTGTAAAGTGAAGGATTCAGTGTAGAAAGTAACACGTTATATCACAACATGATGGAACAACTAGTCCCCAAAAGTAAGGAGAAACCAGAGGAGCAGGAAACATCTGAAGAAGAAATATAGACATGGGAAGGAAAGGTTTAATATGGTGCAATATTTATGCAAAAGAGAAAGCAAAACTAATCGATGCAAAAAGAGCAGCACCAAAGATATTCGAAGAGAAATACAGGCAAAAACATCAGGATATGAAAAATTTTAGAATACAAAAAAATAAAACCAAGAGGAAAAGTATAAAAGAGGATTAATAATGGACGAAGGTTACGGATTACATGCAAAGTGAAGGATTTACTGTAGAAAACTGAACTCTGATACAACACAGCAGGATAGAGCAATGGACACCCAAATTAAGGAGAAACCATTGAAGCAGGAAGCATGTAATCAATTGACACTGAAGATACTTTGTAGCCTCCCACAGGAAACCAGTACAAATGTTCAGTTGAAGCTACACAGCAGGGAAAGAACAGGAAACTGTGGCAACTTTGACAGAGTCGTGGAGTGATAGACCAAGTGAGTTCCCATATAAAACAGCAATGGATGACACAAGGTGGAACTGAAGAGAATATGACACAGGAAAATGCTCTGGGACTTCCTACAGAATGCCACAGGAAATGGTGAACAAAGAATGTGCCCTCAGTTTAGAAAAAAATTGATAGAAGATAAGAGTTGTTCGATTTAATAGAGATGGCTAGAGATATTAAGATTAATGAAAGAAATAGACTCCAAAAGATCAATAAAACCCAAAACGTTAGAAGTTTGATAAATCAAATGAACACAGTAATAAGGACTGTCCATAGAGATTTATGTAATAGAAGTAAATAGGATACATTACTGTGCAGCCAAATTAATAACAGATAAAGTCCTATCATAAGAACACAGGGTAGTAAGGGAGAGAACAGGGAGAAATCTAATACTATCATGGAAGTATCGAACAAAGAAAACCATAAAGCAATTAAGACAAGAAGTGTCACTTTCAAGTACGGAAGACGGAACAGATCAACAATACTCAAAGATAAGTGATACAAGCAATGTGCACTATCGCAAATAATAAACTAAAAATATCAGAACAGGCAGGAAAACTTAGAAGATGCACAGATGACTAAAGGAAAAGCACAAAATAAGCATTTATTGATGACCCAAAAAAGTTTTACAGAGAATTGGGAAACAAGGTAAAAAGAATTCAAAGACAAAAAAAAGAACTAGATAAATTTTAGAGAAATATTTATGAAGATCCTCTGGAAAGTTCAGCTGAGTACACTTCCCACAAATGTAGATGCTTAAGAGTGCATTTACTGTTGCAGTCCTGACTGTTGGGATTTCCTGCCGTGAAAGCCCTTGGCTGGTCCGACTACCAGAGAAAACTGTTTTGGTCTTCCTGGCTGGTGGACATCCTTACAGACATCGGTATGCTCAGGTATAAAGGGAGCCAAGCCTGTGTCATCACTTCAGTATTTTCTTGACCTGCTTAGGAGTCCCCAAGTGTACCCTACAAGGACCAAGTTAGTGTGGATCTAAGGAGGCCCCAAGTATACCCACGGTAGGCCAAGGTGGAGTGGACCCAAACAAGGGTTGGGAGGTATAGGGTCCTTGGTTGGTACCCTACCTAGTAGGCTAACGGGGTAGGAGGGACAGAAAAAAGACTGCAACAGTGAATACACTCGAACACCTTCATTTATAAGTGCACACAAATGTACGATAAGTCCTTTGTGTTTCACTGTTGCAGTCCTGACTGTTGAGATGATTCCCAACGCTTTAGAGTGGGTGGAAGGATATTAAGGAGAGGAGAGGATTCCCTGCAGGACTGCAGGTGCAAAACCTGCTCTACACTTGGAAATGGTTGGCAAGTAGTACTGCCTAGTGAAGGTATGCACAGAACACCAAGTGACTGCCTCCAAAATGTCTTTAGTGGGAACCCCTTTTGGGAACGTTGCAGAAGTAGCTGTGGCCCTAATAGTGTGTGACCTAAGCAAGTCAGGGTGCTTTCTGCCATGATGGCTATAACAGAAAAAAAGAGATGCTGTGGGAAATCTTCTTGGAAACAGTCTGTGTAGAAGCTGGTTTTCCTACCAAGCCTGGGGCAAAGTAATGAACAGCTGGTCTGTTTTCTTCAACGATTTAGTCCTGTGCAGGTAGCACGTAACATCCTATGCACATCCAGGGTGAACAGTAATCTTTCCTCTCTGTTTTGAGAACTGGGAAAGAAGGCAGGTAGCTGAATGGTCTGATTCAGAGACACATCAGTAACCGCCTTAGACATGAAGGAAGGATTAATTCAGAGGGAGACCCTGTCTTTATGGAAGATAATGAAAGGCTCCACTGCCATTAGGGCCTACAACTCTGAGACCCACCTGGCCAAAGTAATAGCCAGTAGAAGGACTGTTTCCAGGTAAGACACTTTAAGGTGTAGAGACTGCAGGCTTGGAAAGGAGGCAAAGTCACCATTTTGTAGGACAAAGCTGAGGTCCCAAGGAGGGGTGGGTTTCCTTCTATGGGGCCTAACGTGAGTAGCTACACTACGAAATTGCTTCAGCAAGGGGTGAGGACACACTGGAAGATGACTAGGGATGTGGGCAGAGATGGCTGAGGTATGTATGTTGATGGAGGAATGAGAGACCTTTCTCCGCTAGCTTGGCCAGGTACTCCAGAATGTTAGGAATGTTAAGAGAATTTGGCTGAAGCCGGTGCATCTGGCACCAAACCGAAAATCTTTTCCATTTTGCTGAGTAAGATATTCTGGTGCTAGGCCTTCTATGCTCTTAAAATGCTAAGTATCTGACTCAAGTTGGAGGTGCAGTAGGGTGCTGTGGAATAAACTAGGCTGAGTCTGAAGGTTGGGGTGCACAATCTTCCCTTTGATCTGGGTGAGGAGGTCCACCCTCTGATGCAACAAAGGCTTTATGCTAGTGAGCTCGAGGAGAAGGGGGAACCAGTACACCCTGGGCCAGCCTGATGCTATCAGGATGGCCTTTGGGCCCTCCTCCCTGATCTTCAGAAGCACTAGAGGCAACAGGGGTAATGGTGGGAAGGCATACTTGAAGAGGTGTGCCCAAGGGAATGAGAAGGTATTTGTTCTCCATGCAGATGTCTGCCTTGTTTTGGTGTAGAACTTCTCCAGATGAACATTGTCCTTGCTGGCAAATATGTTCACCCACCTGGGGGACCCCCCCCCACTGCTGTGTTACTGTGTGGAAAACTTCCCGATGGAGATGCCATTCGTGGGGGTCTGTCAAATTCCTGCTGAGGTGGTCTGCCACGGTATTCTTTTCACCCAGCAGGTACTGTGTTCTCTCATCGACATGGCTAGATGGTATAGGGGGTAGGAATGCGTGCCTCCCTGCCTGTTTATATACCACATGACTGTAGTATTGCCTGTCTGTACTACCAGAACCCCTGGGTCCCATTTGTCATCGAAAGCCAGTACACCATTTTGTACTGCCATGAGTTCTTTCTAATTTATGTGCCTCCTCCTGTGTTGAGCAGGCCATAATCACAGAGTTTGGAGGTACTGGGAATGGACCCTCCATGCTGTCTCCAAGGCATTTGTGGTGAGGATTTAGCCCTGGGGCAGAATCTGAAAGGCAGGCCCCAATTATGGGTACATGCCTGTGCCCACCATGCGAACTGCTGCTTGAGGCAAGGTATCAAGGGTATTTGGGCATACAGTGACAGAGCTCTGGCACCACACACTCTTCAGGTACCACTGCAGCTTCCTCATGTGTTGCCTGGCTAGGGGTACCATGAGAATACAGGATGACATGAACCCCAGAGCTCTCAGGAATCCCATAGCTGTGATTCTTTGATTTTCCTGTATCTGTAGGAAGTAACTGGTTACATAGGTGACCTTTACTTGGAGGGGGGGCTCTGGTGGGAAAACTCCAGGAGAGCTCCCAGGAAGACTGTTTGAATGGAACCAGGCTGGATTTTTTGAGGATTAGAGTGAACCCCAGAGAAGTCAGGAGATCCTGTGTGAATTTCATTTCTTTGTAGATCTGTGAACTGTCTGTAGCTTGTATAAGGCAATTGTCTAGGTAAGTGTAAATCCTGACCCCTTGGGTTCTGCAGTAAGCAATGCCCGATGCAAAGCACCTTGTGAAACCCCTTGAAGAGCCAACCCCAAGGGCAGAGCTGAAATAATGACAGTAACAGGAGCTTGCTCTGAAGGGGAAAAAGCTTGTGTGTGATTTTTGAATAGGAATGTGCAAGTAGGCGTCCTTTAGGTCTATTGAGACCCTGAAGGCCTGAGGAGTAATCATGGGCAGTAATTTTGGAAGTGTCAGGATTCTGAACTTTGGTTTCAGCTTGACAGGTCACCAAGATCCTTCTAAAATAACTGAGTAAAAGCCTTTCCCCTCTTTGTTCCTCTGGAACTGGCTCCACCGCTCCCAGAGAACATAGAATCTACATCTGTTGGAGAACCGCAGTTTTTATATGGGGGTAACACATCTGGGAAACCTGTGTATACTAAGGGCTCTTTGAAAGTGAGTTTGTAACCCTTTGCAATAATTACATTTACAATCATTGTATCTGTACTATATATATATCTGTGAAGAAAGGTAAAATATGTTCTTGTATAATATTGTAAGCATTTAGGAGAAAGTGTTGTAAGTCATAAAATTATTTGTTAGATTGTTTTTTAAGTGGAGCTTTTCTCCCCGGGCCTCTGCTGAAAATGGACCTGTGTCCAGTCGGACTTTCCTGGTCAACAAATGTAAAATAAATAAAAAAATAAATAAAAATAATGTTTCGAACCCAATGATCTGGAGTAATGTGGATCTAGTTTTGGAGGAAGAGACAGTCTTCCTCCTAGTTTTGGGATGGTGCTGGGAGGGTGCAGTGGAGGGAGAGAATCATAATTGCTCGCTGCCTGGGGCCTGTGATCTTAAACTCCCTTGCCTGGGTGTTTCAGAGGTCCATTGCCTTGATATGTTTTGGTGATGCCTTTTGCCTGGGAGCTCTGTCCTTTTGAGGTCCTCTCTGTTTACTCCTAGGCTAGGCAGGAAGGGCCAATCGTTGGCTAGAAAGTTCCTGCCGAGCTTAGGTGGTTGTACTTGCAAGAAGTCCTTAACTGTCTGCATGGACTTTACCTTGTCTTCCATATTTTTCAGTACTGCCTCAGCTTTTGGTCCAGGTCTCTCTGTCAGGGGAAATGTAAAAAAGGTTTGCTTTTACATGATCCAGGACAGACTGCTCCCCAAGCCATGCATATCAACTAATTAATGAACCAGTAACAGCTGCCCTGCAGGATGTCTCCATGGCATCGTAGCCATGATGGAAACGGTGCTTAGCCACCTGGGAAGTGGAGTGCCACAAGTCTAGAAGTTCTTTAGAAAGATTTTTATCCCCCCATGGTTGAAATGTTTTGCTTGAGATGATCCAGGATGGTTTGCGGATATTTGATCATATGGAATTCACAACTGGAGGGCTGTCAAGGTCTGGGCCTAAGCAAGTAACACAGATATGGAAGTCTCTGTGTGGGATTTGTTTACCACAGTGGAGACAATTACTTTATCTGACAGGAGTTAAATGAAAAAGAAGAGAGTTCCCCAATGGGGTACTTATCTTTCTGACAACTTCTCTCTTGTGCGGACCAACCGACGCAGTTTTATACTGCTTTCGAGCTCCAGCAGCAAGAAAAGACTTAAGTGATGACGCAGGCTGGCTCCCTTTATACCCGAGTGTAGAGACATTGGTAAGGGCGTCCACCAGCCTGGAAGGTGATCAGTTTTCTCTGGTAGTCAGGATGGCCAAGGGTTTTCATGGCAGGAATTCCCAACAGTCAGGACTGCAACAGTAAATACACTTGACAGTGAAACACAAAGATCATCATAATGAAGATGCCAAATGAATACAAGTTAAAGAATAAGAAGTTCAAATGTACACGATATGAAATAAGATGAAGTAAAAGCGAGAGAGATTAAAACAAATTAGAAAACACCAGGCCCAGATGCAGTACCTAACCTTTGGTTAAAAATATTAACATTTTCGCACGAAGATTTAGCCATGAGTAAGAATTATTTATATGCGCACCAAGAACAGACACCAACCTGGCTAACAGGAAAAACAATGCTCCTACTTAAGAGCGAACCTGTAAGCTACCCTAAAAACTATAGACCAATAACTTGCCTTCTGATGACAAATTGCACAATGGAATTGATGCAGACAGTTGATAGCCATTTAGAAGAAAACTCAATTACGGCAATAGAACAAATAAGTAATATAAGAAAGTCATATGGAACAAAGGATCATTTGTTGTTAAATAAAGTCATAGTTGAGAACGGTAAAAAGGGGAAGCATCTAAGTATGGCATGGACAGACTACAAAAATGCACTTGACAGTATCCCACATTCATGGATAAGAGTGCTAAAAAATGTACAAGATACACCCTGCTCTGCACTGATAAACCACATCACAGCGACCATGAAACACTAGCAAACCTCTTTGCAGTTTATTTTATTTAACTTTGATGACCGGGGAAATCCACTGGGCCAAGAAGAGCCCGTTTTCATCAGAGGCCAGGGGAGAAAAGCTCCACAATAATTGCAAGTTACATTTCACATGTTACAAAAGGACATAGTTCACACAGCTAATTAAACATTTACAGGTAAGCTCCATATTTGTAATTGGCTTGTCATAATGTTAAAAAAATTAAGAAATTTTCACAGTTAAGCCTTGGTAAAGGACAAATTATTATTCCAGGTATACAAATGCAAAGGGGGATATTCCAGGGTGACTGTCACCGCTGCTCTTTTGCCTTGCCCTTAAACCCATTAAGCTATCTGATAACAGATTAGGTCATGGCTATAACTTAGCTCCCATCTTTGTAGATAACTGTATAACTCATCAGATGGAGAACTGAAAGCACAACTGCAAGTTGTCAAAACCTTTTCAGATGATATAATAATGTCATTTGGTCTTGATAAATCTGCAAAAGTAAAGTACAGTTGTGTACACTTACCATAAATGTAGATGTTAGAGTGTATTCACTGGTGCAGTCATTACATTTGGGTAATCTGCTGACAGGTTGCCCTCAGTCGGCCTGATTAACAACATCTTGGGTCCTGCGTCAGTTGCTGTCCCTTCTTCCAAGACGTCAGGTGGTCAGGGATATAAAACATGCAGCAGACGCCATTACATCAGTTTTTCTTGTCCCAGATGTCAGGTGCCCCTCAAATGGGGAGCAATATATATATATATATATATATATATATATATATATATATATATATATATATATATATATATATACATATATACATAAAAAAATTAAAAACACAAAAATATACCTCTAAACAAAAGCAAATGCACCAAAAAGGCTTTTAAACATAGTAAAAGAAAGTAGAGGTATAGTAACAGAAAAACAGGGGGCTGGAGGGAGGGTAACCAGGACTGCAACAGTGAATACACTCGAACATCTACATTTATGGTAAGTGCACACAACTGTACTATGTTCTTTGTGTTTCACTGTTGCAGCCATTACATTTGGGTAGAATCCCAAAGCTATGGTTGGGAGGATGGATTTATACAGCATTAGGACCAGCTATAAGGCCCTGCAGGACAGCAGTGGCAAAGCCAGCTCCGGATTTAGAGAAGAAAGGTAAATGGTAATGTTTGGTGAACATATGAACTGAGCTCCAGGTAGCAGCTTCTAGAATGTCTCTGGTAGGAACACCTCTGAGAAAGGCTGTAGAAGTAAGATGCAGCCCTGGTGGAATGAAATATTATCCCCTAGGGGATAGTTTTACCATGGCGCATATAGCAGAAACGAATACAGTGGCTTATCCATTTGGAAATAGTCTGCTTTGAAATAGCCTTTCCCTCTGCCCCTGCAGCAAATGCCACCAGTAGTTGTTCAGATTTTCTTAGAGATTTTGCCCTCTGTTTAAGTAAAATCTAAGTTGTCTGTGTACATCTGTGGATTGGGAAAGAAAGTTGGCAAATGAATGGTCTGATTTAGAGCCACAATGGACACCACCTTAAGCATGAATGATGGATTTGTCCTGAGACACCCTGTCCGCATGAAAAATAATGAAAGGTTCAACTGCCATCAGAGCCTGTAATTCAGAAATCCTTCTAGCTGAAGTGACTGCTAAAAGGAAAGCTGTTTTCCAGGAGAGACATTTTAAGTCTGCAGTAGCAGCTGACTCGAAAGGAGGGACAGTGAGTTTTTCCAATACAAAATTGAGGTCCCAAGCAGGGGTTGGAGCTCTCCTGGGTGGTCCAAAGTTTTTGGCCCCTCTGAGATACTGCTTTAGCAGAGGATGAGAGAAGAGGGGAGGTTCTGTGTTGTAATGAGCTGAAATGGCAGAGGCATGGATTTTTATGGACGAAAAAGATAGGCCCTTGTGAAGCATCTCAGTTAAGCATTGCAGAATCTGAGGAATATTGGGCATTGCTGTACTTATTCCTTGTGACGGATTCCAGGCACAGGATCTTTTCCATTTGTCAGCATAAGATTTTCTAGTACTAGGCCTTCTCGCCTCCAAAATGACATCCATCACAGGTTTGCTGAGGGATGCTAAGGGTGAATTTAGGTGATTAGCCACGCTGCAAGATTCAAAGTTTGGAGCAGAGTGTGAAGAATTTGGTTGTTCTGCTGAGACAGTAGGTAAGGTGTCTGAGGCAGGTGCCACGGAAGAAGGTGTGACACATTGCGCAGGAGTGGGTACCAGTGTTGGCGAGGCCAATCTGGAGCAAACAGAATCATTTTTGGTTTGTCCTGTTTGACTTTTAGTAGAACTTTGGAGAGCAGAGGCAGAGGGGGAAAAGCATATACTGATAGGTTTTTCAAGCTGAAGGATACAGCATCCACTTTCCAGGCTTTTCTGTGATGAGTCCTTGTGCAGAATGTGTCCAACTGACAGTTCTGGGGTGAGGCAAAAAGATCTGTCTGGACTCCGCCATTTGCGTGTCGACACATTGAAAATCCGTGGTTCTAGTTTCCATTCGTGTGGGTCCATGAGATTTCTGCTTAGTTCGTCTACCAAAGTATTCAGTTTTCCTGGCAGGAATTGAGCTTGTATTTGTATTTGGTAGGTCAAGGCCGTGTTCCACAATGCCATGGCTAGTCTGCAAAGGGGGTAGGAGTGTGTACCCCCCTGCTTATGTACCACATAACTGTGGCGTTGTCTGTCTTTACCATTAATTGTCCTGGATGAAGGTAGTCCTTGAAGGCTGTCAGTGCATTCTATACAGCTAGCATCTCTTTCTGATTGATATGAAGGTGCATTTGATTTTGGGCTCCATTTGCCCTGAATGCACTTCCCTGCCAGATGAGCCCCCCCCAAGCATAGTCTGATGTGTCTGTAGTTAGGGTTTGGGCAGCAGGAGGTGGAGTGAATGGCAGTCCCTTGTTTTGGTGGCAGACCTCTGCCCACCATAGGAACTCTAGTTGCAGGCAAGGTATGATAGGAATCATTGTTTCCAGGCTGTGACAATGTTGACTCCATAAACTTTTTAAGTACCACTGAAGTTTCCTCATATGCAGTCTTGCATATAGAATTAGAAGAACGCAGGAGGCCATGAACCCCAAGGCTTGCAGATAGCAGGGTTTTTGTGGCCACCAGTTTGAAGTAAGCTACCAAATGAATTTGCTTTTCTGGTGTAAGGTAAGCCATCTGGGCAGTTGTATTCAAGCTTGCACCCAGGAATGTAATTTTTTGAGAGGGTACCAGTTGTGATTTCTTTTGATTTATGGTGTACCCTAGACATGCTAGAACCCTTTTTACAAATGCCAGATGTTTTAGAAGAATGTCCTTGTTTTCTGCCTGAATTAGACAATCGTCCAGGTATGGATATATTTGAATATGTCTTTGCCTGCAAAATGCAATTACTGGAGCCAGGCACTTTGTGAAGACCCTGGGTGCTATAGATAAGCCAAAGGGCAGTGCAGATAACTGGTAATGCAAATAGCCTGCTTTGAAGCAGAGGTATCTTCTGCAAGATTCCCTGATTGGGATATGCAGGTAAGCGTCTTAAGTCTAGACAATCTTCAGAAATAGGAGCCAAACAGGAACCACTTGTAAATGTCCTTGGAATTTATTAAACCAAAAGCAGACAAGCGAAAACCAAACCACATGATACACGCCAGGAAAAGCTGCATTAACGCTCTTAAACCACTGCGTTTTCGTTTAACAGATGCACTTCATCAGATAAAAGTCTCTGCCTACCCAGTCATTTTATACCTTGTTAAATTGGATAATTAAAATCAATTTACAACAATTAAGTTCAAGTCACAACATTTAAAACCTTTCACAGCACAATATTGTAGTTGAAATAAAAAAAATACTTAAAACAGATGTAAAAATCATCCTTATAAAAACTTGGCTTAAAAAACAGGTGAATTCACTATTGTAGAACTTATGAAAGCAAAATGTCAATATAATAAACTTGTTTTAACCTCTTTCAATAGTAAAATTCAAATCCAAAACCCTCAAATAAAATAATCAAGTATGCCATCCAGTGGTCATTTATGGTTGTTGCACCTCTTTTCATTCAAATTATTATTATGGCAATATGTAAACATTTAATACATAAAATAAGTAGTTTATGAAACTTAGTAGAGACTTTGGAAATCAAATATCACAATGCTCATATATATGAAATTGTTTCAAACTGTGTATTAATATATTCCATCATTTAGAATTAAATAACAAAAAATACTTATTGCATCACAATTTAGCTGCACGTAACTTTAGAAGGGGCATAATACTAGTATGTTCATTGAGACCTGGTGCATTATATGCTTCTAGGGTCACTTGCCACCAAAGTTCCCTATACTCTAGTCTTTCTTCCCACGGCCCTCCTCTAATGTCTCTTTCAGTGTGCTCTACAACAGAAAATATAAAGCTGGCCTCTTTGCATACTAAGCTATGTTTATAAAGAGCATTGCTTTCTTTGCAATTCTTTATATCATTCAGGTGCTCAAAAATTCTCCTTTTTAATTTTCTTTCGGTTTTTCGCACATAAAAGGAATGGCATTGTTTAGAACAAGCAAAGTACACCAGGCCCATAGAATCAGAATTATAGTGTTTATCATTTATTATTGTCCTATTTCTACTATAAATATGTATAATATTACTATTGGAAATGGCTGTACATTGTGAACATCTGCCACATTTATAAGTTCCTTTTCTTCTATTATCAGGGAATTCTGTATTTCTTTTGTTCTCCAATATATTCCTAATGTTTTTAGAATTTTTGTATACAGTTTTGATTGAACCTAGGTCACTTTTCTCTATGTCCATCAATTCAGTAAATCTGCACCATTCTTTGTTAAAGATATTTCTTACTCTTTTGTTAATGCTGTTATATTCTAGCATAAGAGCTAACTCCAACTCTTCTTTGTTGTTACTGTCATCTATAATGTTGTTCATATGATTTTTCATGTTGCCCCCTTTAATGATGGGCAGAAATCTATTATTCCTACCATTCATCATTTCAGTTCTAACATCATATATAAAATCATCTGGGTAACCTCTATTACGAAACATATTCTCCAGAAGTTCACATTCTGAAAGGAATGTCTCATCTTCACTACACATCCTACATCCCCTTACAAACTGTCCTTTTATAATGTTTCTTTTAACATGAAGGGGACGAGAACTTTCGAAGTGTAGATAGGAATTGCAATAGATAGATTTCCTATAAATTTTAGATTCCAATCTGTTTGCTTTTTTATAAATTTCCACATCTAAATACTGCAGGACGTCTGCAGAAATATGATATGTAAATTTCAAGAAGCTACTAGAGTTTTGTAGATAATCTAGGAAGGAATACAGTGTATTCTCGTTACCAGTCCAAAAAATCACTATATCATCCAAGTACCTACGATACATGATCCAAGACGAGTTATATACACTATTCAAAATGTATTGCTCCTCCCAATACGCTAGGACTAGATTAGCATAAGTGGGGGCGCACGCTGCGCCCATAGCTACACCTTGAGTTTGCTTATAAAATTTTCCATTGAAATACAAAAAATTATTCTGCAATACTAGGTCCATTAACCAAATACTAAGTAACTTGTCATTGCTGGAAAGTTTTTTATCCCCGTATATAATTTCCTCAAACATTTTACTTCCTTCTTGGTATGGTATTGAGGAAAATAGATCGACAACATCAATAGTTACAAAGGTTAAGTTGTCTGTATGGTCAAAAGCTGATAGGGAACACAATAGATCCCATGAATCCTTGAGTATATGTTCTCTATTAATCCACAATGTTTTAGTTATATTATCCACCCATTTAGCTAAGGCATGTGTCTTAGATCCATCTGCACTCACTATAGGCCTAAGAGGAGGATCTAATATATTTTTATGGATCTTAGGTATACCAAATATGATAGGAACCCTCGGTTTGTCGGTCTTTCGAAATTTGAAAGTATCCTGATTAATTAATCCATCCATTAGCATTTCATTAATAGAAATGTCTATTTTGTTGTAAGCTATATTAATCTCATTTCTGGATGTAACTTGATATTTATTTTCGTCCCAAAGTATTCTATTCATTCTACTCTCATATTCTATACTATCCATAATGACTATACCCCCACCTTTATCCGGTTTCATTATTCTTAGGTTATAATCTGTTTTTAACTCTTCCAGAATCTGTCTTTCTGATTCAGATTATTGGGTGACTTTCTCCCTATCAGTTCATCATTTCTGATTTCCTTCTCTAATATTTTCTCTAAATTCTTGAGGTATGGGTTTAAAGGTGGGTTGTAGGTAGACCTACGTTTCAAATGCACATTATCGTGGGGTATAGTATTGTCAGAAAAGAGCATTTTTAGGTTAATTTTCCTTAAAACTAGCTTTATTTCAAGTAAAGTCTTAGTAAGGTCACCCTTGGTAGATGGTATAAACTTTAATCCCTTAGAAAGAAGATGGAAATGCCCTTTTTGAAGTTCTAAGGGGCTAAAGTTGTAAATATTAAAGTTGCAATAGGTCCATTTACTACCTTCTCTTGTAATAATGTCTACTTCCAAGGGGGTGGTGGGTATATTAGAGGGTTTATTTAATATCTCCCTCTTCCCTTCCCCATGGAAGAAGGTGTGACACATTGTGCAGGAGTGGGTACCAGTGTTGGCGAGGCCAATCTGGAGCAAACAGAATCATTTTTGGTTTGTCCTGTTTGACTTTTAGTAGAACTTTGGAGAGCAGAGGCAGAGGGGGAAAAGCATAGACTGATAGGTTTTTCAAGCTGAAGGATACAGCATCCACTTTCCAGGCGTTTTTGTGATGAGTCCTTGTGCAGAATGTGTCCAACTGATAGTTCTGGGGTGAGGCAAAAAGATCTGTCTGGACTCCGCCATTTGCGTGTCGACATGTTGAAAATCCGTGGTTCTAGTTTCCATTCGTGTGGGTCCATGAGATTTCTGCTTAGTTCGTCTACCAAAGTATTCAGTTTTCCTGGCAGGAATTGAGCTTGTATTTGTATTTGGTAGGTCAAGGCTGTGTTCCACAATGCCATGGCTAGTCTGCAAAGGGGGTAGGAGTGTGTACCCCCCTGCTTATGTACCACATAACTGTGGCGTTGTCTGTCTTTACCATTAATTGTCCTGGATGAAGGTAGTCCTTGAAGGCTGTCAGTGCATTCTATACAGCTAGCATCTCTTTCTGATTGATATGAAGGTGCATTTGATTTGGGCTCCATTTGCCCTGAATGCACTTCCCTGCCAGATGAACCCCCCAAGCATAGTCTGATGTGTCTGTAGTTAGGGTTTGGGCAGCAGGAGGTGGAGTGAATGGCAGTCCCTTGTTTTGGTGGCAGACCTCTGCCCACCATAGAAACTCTAGTTGCAGGCAAGGTATGATAGGAATCATTGTTTCCAGGCTGTGACAATGTTGACTCCATAAACCTTTTAAGTACCACTGAAGTTTCCTCATATGCAGTCTTGCATATGGAATTAGAAGAACGCAGGAGGCCATGAACCCCAAGGCTTGCAGAATTTGTCTTGCAGATAGCAGGGTTTTTGTGGCCACCAGTTTGAAGTAAGCTACCAATGAATTTGCTTTTCTGGTGTAAGGTAAGCCATCTGGGCAGTTGTATTCAAGCTTGCACCCAGGAATGTAATTTTTTGAGAGGGTACCAGTTGTGATTTCTTTTGATTTATGGTGTACCCTAGACATGCTAGAACCCTTTTTACAAATGCCAGATGTTTTAGAAGAATGTCCTTGTTTTCTGCCTGAATTAGACAATCGTCCAGGTATGGATATATTTGAATATGTCTTTGCCTGCAAAATGCAATTACTGGAGCCAGGCACTTTGTGAAGACCCTGGGTGCTATAGATAAGCCAAAGGCAGTGCAGATAACTGGTAATGCAAGTAGCCTGCTTTGAAGCAGAGGTATCTTCTGCAAGATTCCCTGATTGGGATATGCAGGTAAGCCTCTTAAGTCTAGAGTTACCAACCAGGCATCTTTGCCTAGTATAGGAAGCAGCTGTTGAAGTGTCAGCATCTTGAATTTTGGAATGTCCAGAAATGTGTTTAGAGTAGATAAGTCTAGAATTGGACGCCATGATTTGTCTTTTCTGGGTACCAGGAAAAGTCTTGAATAGAAACCTTGTCCCTTTTTCTCTTCTGGTACTGGTTGAATAGCCCCCATGTTCATGAGGGACAGTACTTGTTTCTGGGCCCCTGCCCACTGATTTGGGGGCAGGTCTGGCCATCCGTTTGGGATTGGCAACATGTGGAAATGAAATCTGTATCCCTGGGATACTATATTTAAAACCCATTTGTCCTGGGTTATAAGTTGCCAGTTTCTTGCATGAAGTGCCAGTTTTCCCCCCAAAGGGGTGGCTAAAAGGTAAATGCTTGGTAAGTGTAGAGAGAAGTCATTGAGAATATTTACCATAGGGAGGTGCCTTGTTGATTCCAGATTTGGAGGTGGAGGCACCCCATTGTTTTGTTCTAAAAGTCCCTTGTGATTGAAACCTGGAGCCTATGGAATACCTGGATTTGACTTGAGTGGCTCTGGAAGGAACTGGAAAGGACCAGTTCTTAGTAGGCCAGTGCCTACTAAATCATGGAGGTTGCACTTGTAAGAATTCTTTCACAGTTTGCATAGATTTAGCTTGATCTTCCATCTTTTTTAAAACTTCTTCAACCTTATTACCAAAGAGATGGTCCTGTTGTAAAGGAGCATCCAACAATTTTGCTTTAATATGATCAGGCAGAGTTTGCTCTTTAAGCCAAGCATGCATTCTTAGCACAGAGCCAGTTACAGCAGCCCTGCAAGAGGCCTCCAAAGAATGAAAGCCACATTGCAAAGTATGTTTTCCAACTTGTTCAGCTGAATGCAATAAATCCTGTAAATCTTATTTTCCACACAGTCAGAAATTATTTTCTGTTTAAACACTCCCACGATATGCTGTTGATATTTAAGCATATGAAAATGACAGTTTAAAGCCCTGATTGCCAAGGTTGCAGAAGTGTAAACCTTTTTACCCCATCTATCCAGCGCCCTGGAATCTCTATCAGAAGGGGTAGGATTTTTAGCAGTAGAGGTCTTAATGTCCTTGGGCCCCTGAAAAATGGTTTCAGGATCAGCAATAGGATTTTTGAAAAGAAATTTTTGGGAGTCAGGAACCCTGCAGTATCTGTCTGGCTTAGAAGGAGCCGGAGGCAGAGAGTCAGGAGCCATACTAGATTCTGAAAAACAATCAACAATGTCTAGAACAGGTGGTATAGCTAAAGGCCTATGCTGAGGAAGAAGAAGAAAATCCCTAAGTCTCTCTTTAGATTCAGAGAAATCCTGACTTTCCCAGTGGAAATGTTCCCTTAAGGTATGCAAAGTTTCCCCAAAAGAAAAATCCTCAGGGGGAGAAGCAGAAGGAATGGAATCTTCTGCATCAGAGTCCTCATAAGTAGCTATAGGCAAATCCTGTTCATTAGAAGAGTCAGAAGAAACAGAATCCTGTTCAGAAGACTCATAATCAATGTCTTGCCTAGGCCTCTTAGAAGGAGGGGACTGGCTACCCATGAACAGAGTAATTAAATCTTCAGCCATTTTGATCATTTGTTTTTGAGGCATAGGTGCCTGTACACGTGGCCCAGACGTCAATTTTTTAGACATAGATTTAGATTTTGGCCATAGTTTTGAAGATGGCGTCGGTCTAATGTACAAATCTGTAGGCCTGAAAATACCCTCAGAAGCCGGTGCCTGCACAGCGGCTCTGGACCCATCTAAAGTAGAGACATCCGCGGGTTCCATAATTGAAGCATCTCGCGGCATACCGGACTCCGAATGGGTCTCAGTAGAGGCCTGCGAATCAGAAGCAGCAGGTTATCAGGGGCTGCAAAAGCACTTCACTGAGTACCGGCGAACTGGCGACTGGCTTAGGAGAAGAGTTGTTGTCAGTTTTGGACCTCGATGGCCTCTCTCTTTTTCTTTGCATTTTTTTTTAGGCATTCCGGTAGTCGGATTGCTAACCGGTGACATTTCTGGATAATTAAATCGTGAGCCAAAATATTTAGAAGCAAAATATACTGACGTTTAATAGTGCAACGATTAAATTTAGCACAAAACCGACAGCGAGGTACATTGTGGTCGGGGCCTAGGCAAGGAATACATTACAAATGAAAATCCTTATGAGGTATTTGCTTCCCACAAATAATGCAATTATTAACTTTTACTGACATCAGTAAGGAGCAAGAAAAAGTTTCCCCAACGGGGTGCTTAGCTTTTAGTTGAAGACTTCGGTTACGAAACTCGAAAATTAGAAGTTATGTACTTACCATAACGTTCCATCTGAGTAGGTGGATTCATTTGTCTGCAACCTGTGGGTATGGATCCGATATTGGATCCGAACCGGCATGGTTTATCCAGCTATGGATCCGAGCTCCTAGCTCCTCCCCTCACCCATAATGCCCTGCTCTCCCTACATGACCTCAGATCGAGTTTGCCCTGCACCAACTACCCTAACCAAAGGGTAACACACCCTATGCAGGAAACTGATAAGGCCAGGGGGATAGGAGGGTGGGATGGTTGCAGACAAATGAATCCACCTACTCAGATGGAACGTTATGGTAAGTACATAACTTCTAAATCTGAAGTAGGAGAATTCATTTGTCAGCAACCTGTGGGACAGAGTCCCCAGCTACCGGAATCTTGGGTGGCCATCATGGAAGGATACTCCGGAGCACCGCGGAGCCAAAGGATGCTCTACCTCTAGAAGTGACGTCCAGCTTGTAATGATTAATAAAGGTATGAGATGAAGCCCAAGTGACTGCTGAACAAATGTCATCCAGAGGAACCCTCGACTTAAAGGCCACTGAAGTAGAGACAGACCGGGTCGAATGAGCATGGACTCCCTCCGGTGCGGGCCTCCCAGAGGCTTGGTACGCCAACAGAATACACTGAGAAATCCAGCGTGACAAAAACTTTGGAAATTGGTTTACCCAGATTGAATTTGGCAAAAGAAATGAACAACTGGTCTGATTGCCTATGACCAGCTGTCCTATGAAGGTAAAAACGAAGCTGCCTGTGAACATCCAAGGAATGCAGCTTGTATTCACCTTTGTTTTGATACTTCGGGAAGAAAACAGGGAGGTTGACGGACTGATTAATGTTAGCCTCCGAAGCTACTTTAGGAAGAAAGGAGAGATTGATCCTGAGGTACACCCGGTCCGGATGAAAAATCAAATAAGGCGGTTTCATGGACAGGGCCTGAGGCTCAAACTCTCTTAGCCGAAGTAATGACTACCAAAAAAGCGGTCTTAAAGGACAAGTGTTTAAGATCGACTGTGGCCGCAGATTCGAAGGGGGGAGCGGTCAAGGCCTGAAGTACCAAGGAAAGATCCCACGGGGGAACCGTTTCTTTGACAGGGGGTCTGAGCAAAAAGGTGCCTTTTAGGAAGATTTTGCATAACTTAGCCGACATAAGAGGCCCTGAATCGTGTCCAACATGGTAATGCGATATGGCCGCCAGCTGAACTTTAACCGTGGAACTACTGGCGCCATCCTTAAAGAGAGTAGTAAGGAAATCTAGAACCAAAGGAAGGGGAACCGTGAAAGGATCTAGGCCTTGCCGCTCTGCCCAAATGGAGAAACGCTTCCATTTACTGCGGTAAATTTTTCTGGTAGAGCGCTTGTGGGCGCTACCAGAATGGCCTTAACTGGGGACGAGATACCGGGAGTCCTGATTAGGAGTGGAACTGGAGCAGCCAAGCAGTCAACTTCAGGTTGTCCAGGTTCAGAGTTAGCAGGTTCGACGGGTGTGATATCAGATCCGGAATGGGATCTAGAATCCAAGGTGAATTCACTGAATGAGACCTTAGGTAAGGGAACCATATCTGTCGAGGCCAGAATGGGGCAATGAGGATCATTCTGCACCCCAACCGAGAGGCTTTCTGAAGTACTTGTAGCATCAGAGGTAGAGGGGGGTATGCGTAAAGAAGACCGGGAGGCCAAGCATGCACCAGAGCGTCTCTCGGAGAATCCTCTGGAGGGGGGATTAGAGCGAAAAAAATGTCGCACTTGGCGTTTAAAGGAGAAGCAAAGAGATCGCAACAGGGAGTCCCCCACTGAGCGAAGATACGTTTCGCTACTTGAGAATTGAGAGACCACTGCGGGAGAGAATGGTGCGACTGAGCTTGTCCGCTAGGATGTTGGTCCGACCCGGAATATGCGTTGCGATGAGAAAGCGGTTGGTGGAGATCGCCCATTCCCACACTCTCATGGCTTCTCGACATAAAGGGTAAGACCTGGTTCCCCCTTGTTTGTTGATGTACCAGACCACCGACATGTTGTCTGATTGAATCGCAATTGTTCCCAGGGGAAGGAGGGCCTGAAGTGCTTGCAATGCCAAGAGCACCGCCCTCATTTCCAGAACATTGATATGCAGGGAGGTCTGTGAATCGCTCCACGTGCCTTGGACCATCCGGCCCGCAAAATGCCCCCCCCACCCCACCCGAGGCGGGAAGCGTCCGTGGTCACCGTGGCGAGAGGGGGAGATGCACAAAAGGGGCGGCCCCTGTGGAGGTTCGGAGAAAGTACAGTTTTGTACCTACCATAAATGTAGATGTCCGATAGATATGCAACTGCAGTCCTTACATATGGGTTGTCCTGCCTCAGGCAGCCCTCGGTCGGCCGGATTCCAAAGTCTAGGTCCAGCGTCGGCTGATGTCGCCTCCTCCCCGACGTCAGAGCGGCTGGGGTATAAAAGCATCAGCCGACGCCATCTTCCTCAGTGTTTCTTGCCCCAGATGCCAGGTGCCCTCCAAGGAAGGCTAAATTTAGAACTGGATAAAAAATTCCAGACATACACAACAGTAATAAACAGATACACCATAACAGATATCCCCAGCTAATTATAAAAGGAGGGAAGTGGACCCAAAATATAGAGGGGTAGGAGGGAGGAAAAACCTGACTGCAGTTGCGTATCTATCGGACATCTACATTTATGGTAGGCACAAAACTGTACTATGTCCTTCAAGAATGCAACTGCAGTCCTTACATATGGGTTGAATACCATAGCCAAGCTGGGGGTGGTAGGCTCTAAGATAGGGATGGTGTAGCTAAAATGCCCTGCAGGACCGCCGAAGCAAAGCCTGCTCGGGATCTGGAATATAAAGGCAGGTTGCAGTGCTTGGAAAATGTATGCACGGAGCTCCATGTAGCAGCTTCTAGAATGTCCTTTGTAGCCACCCCTCTTAGAAAGGCTGTGGAGGTGGCTGTAGCTCTGGTGGTGTGGCCTAATATTGGCTGGCACACCCTTTCCATGGAAAGAATAACAGAATCTGATGCAATGACCAATCCATTTTGAAATTGTTTGTTTGGAAATTGCCTTTCCTTGCACTCCAGCAGCGTATGCTACAAATAGCTTGTCAGACTTTCTGTTGGCCTTTGTTCTGTCCAAGTAGTAGCGTAGTTGTCTGTGTATGTCCAAAGTATGTAGCAACTTTTCCCCTTTATTTTGAGGATTGGGGAAGAAGGTAGGCAGGTGAATTGCTTGATTTAGAGACACCCTGGATATCACTTTTGGCATAAAAGAGGGATTGGTTCTTAAAGAAACTCTGTCCTGATGGAAAATGAGAAATGGAGGTACTGCCATGAGGGCTTGTATCTCCGAAACTCTTCTTGCTGAGGTAATTGCCAACAGGAAAACTGTTTTCCAGGAAAGAAATTGCAATTCTGAAGATGCTGCTGGCTCAAAAGGTGGAAGAGTTAATTTTTCCAACACGAAGTTGAGGTCCCATGCAGGCACTGGTGGTTTTCTGGGAGGTTTGATATTCTTTATCACTCTTAGAAATTGTCTTAGCAAAGGGTGTGAAAACACAGGTGGATCAGTGTTGTACTTTGCTGAAATTGCTGAAGCGTGTATTTTTATGGAAGAATAGGAAAGTCCGTTATGCAGCATTTCTGCCAAGTATTCTAGTATCTGTGGGATACTCAATACTGATGCATCCTGACCCTTGTTGGTATTCCAGATGTTGAATCTCTTCCATTTAGCTGAATAAGTCTTTCTGGTGGAAGGTCTGCGTGCTTCCAATAAGATCTGTTGAACTTCCTTGGAGAGAGACATATGGGGAAAATTCATGGAACCCTCCAAGCTGTCAGCTGCAGAGTTTGCAGGTTGGGATGAACCATCCTGAAATTGTGCTGGGTCAAAAATGGAGGCCATTGAGGCAGGGGCCACGGCTTGGTGCAGGATATGCTCCTTAGTAATGGATACCAGTGCTGTCTTGGCCAATCTGGAGCTATTAAGATGTCTTTCGGTTGATCTTTGATCTTCAGAAGCACCTTGGTCATTAATGGTAGAGGTGGGAATGCATAGATTGTTAGAGAGTTCCAGCTGAAGGAGAGAGCATCCATTCTCCAAGCTTGAGGATGGTGTGTCCTCGAGCAGAACTTTTTCAGATGATGACTGAGGTGTAATGCAAAGAGATCTATGTCCGGCCTCCCCCATGCCCGAGTTATTTGTGCAAAAATGTCTGGATGCAACATCCATTCGTGCGGGTCCAGGATGTTTCTGCTTAGACTGTCCGCCAGAACATTGTCCTTGCCCGGAACAAACTGGGATTGCAGCTGTATGTTCAGTTTCAGGGATTTTTTCCCAAAGAGTCATTGTTAGTCTGCAGAGGGGGTAAGAATGAGTACCTCCCTGCTTGCTTATATACCACATGACAGTGGTGTTGTCCGTCTTTATTAGCAGTTGACCTTGTTGAAGATATTTCCGAAGGCCTCGATTGCATGAATTACTGCTAACATCTCTTTTTGATTGATGTGTAGATGCACTTACCGGAGGGTCCATTGCCCTTGAATGCATCTGCCCTCCATGTGCGCCCCCCATCCATGGTCTGAGGCGTCTGTTGTAATGGTTTGGCTTGTTTGAGGTTTTTCGAAAGGCATACCTTTGTTTAACTGGCTTGCTTGGGCCCACCACAAAAATTCCCTTTGTAGACATGGGATGAGTGGGATAATTTCTTCTAAGTTGCGGCTGTGTTGAGACCATAAACTTTTTAGGTACCATTGCAGTTTTCTCATGTGTAGTCTTGCCAGTAGAATCAATAGAATGCAAGATGCCATGTAACCCAGGGCCTGCAGGACTTTCCTTGCGGTCATGTGGGTGAGCTTTGCTAGGCTTTTGAAGTAATCTGGTAATTGTTCTTGCTTCTCTTCTGTGAGGTAAGCCATTTGAGATTTTGTGTCTAGTTTGGCTCCTAGAAAAATTATTTGTTGGGATGGCAGTAGTCTTGATTTTTGAATGTTGACTGTGTATCCCAGAGCCTGTAGTAAGTGAATGACATAATTCAAGTTTTTTGTCAAGGCTTGCTTGCTGTCCGCTTGTATAAGGCAGTCGTCCAGGTAAGAGTATATCTGTATACCCTGGAGTCTGCAGTGTGCAATTACTGATGCCAGGCATTTCGTGAACACTCTGGGCACAGTAGATAAGCCAAAGGGCAATGCTGAGAATTGATAATGCTCTGATCCTGCAAGAAATCTGAGGTATCTTCTGCAACTGTGTCTGATTGGGACATGCAGGTATGCCTCCTTGAGGTCCAGAGTAACCAGCCAAGACCCCTTGCCCAGCATGGGAAGGAGTTGCTGTAGCGTCAGCATTTTGAATTTTGGTACAATGGGAAAAGTGTTTAGAGCGGACAAGTCCAGTACAGGTCTCCATTGATTTTCTTTTCTTGGAACAAGGAACAGTCTTGAGTAGAATCCCTGGCCTTGTTCCTGAGGAGGAACCTTTTCTATTGCTTTGATTTGTAACAGCTTTGAAACTTGTATGAATGCCTCTGCCCTTTGATTTTGTGGCAGGTTTGGCATGCCTTGTCTTGTTGGTAAAGTATGGAAGTGGAACCTGTAGCCTTGGTCTATTATGTCCAGAATCCATTTGTCCCTTGTTAAAATGTGCCAATTTTTTTAAAATAAGGACAATTTTCCGCCTAAAGGTGCTTCTCTGAGCCTTGGTCGGCGGTGTCAAAGCCAAGTCATTGTGATTGTCCCTGGGTAGCAGTGGAAGTCCCTGCTCCACTTCTCTGATTAGTTGGTTGCCACTGGCGTCCCCTGTAGGAGCCTCGGTATTGCCCTCTCCCTCGGGCACGCCTGTTCTTTCCCCTTTGAAACTTGTCAGTGTCTGGAAAGGACCAATTCTTTGAAGGCCAATTCCTGCTGAACCTCGGTGGCTGAATCTGGAGGAAATCTTTGACTGTCTGCACTGATTTAGCCTTCTCCTCAATTGATTTCAACACATCCTGAGCATTAGCACCAAATAGCTTGTGTTTTTCCAGAGGTGCATCTAGAAGCTTTACTTTAACATGATCTGGCAATGCCTGTTCTTTCAACCATGCATGTCTACGTATGACGGCCCCTGTCATAGCTGCCCTACATGAAGCTTCCAATGCATCATAACCACACTGAAGAAAATGATTGCTAACCTGTTGTGTATTATGAACCAAATCCTGCAAGGCCTTCCTATCTAAAGGCTCAGGAGAGGCTAACTTTTTCTGCAAATCATCCATCAAGAAATCCTGATACTGAAACATATGAAAAAGGCAGTTAAGGGCCCTCATGGCAAGGGTGGTTGAAGTATAAACGTTTTTGCCCCACCTCTCCAGGGCCCTAGATTCCCTGTCTGCGGGCAAAGGATTTTTGGCCGTGGAGGTGGCTACTCCTTTGGGCCCCTGGGAAATAGTTTCTAGATCAACAGAATGGGCCTTAAAAAGATGTTTATGAGTTTCAGGAACACTGTAGTATCTGTCTGGCTTAACAGGAGCAGGAGGGAGAGAATCCGGAGAAGCACTCAAATCTGAGTACACATCATCCAGTACATCTAACACTGGAGGGATAGCTAAAGGCCTGTGCTGGGGAAGCTTAAGGAAGGTACGAAGCCTTTTCCTAGAGTCGGAAAATTCCTGGCCCTGCCACTGAAAATGCTCTCTCATGGAGTGGAGAATTTCCACAATCCTGGCCCTGCCACTGAAAATGCTCTCTCATGGAGTGGAGAATTTCCCCAAAAGAAATATCCTCAGGTGGGGAGGCAGAAGGAATAGATTCCTCCGCATGAGAATCCTCGTAGGCCTGGAAGGACTCTTCCTGGGTATCGGAGTGATCAGAGTCACCGGAGGCCTCATCTGAAGAAAGGGTGTCTGTTCAACCCTGGGCCGTTTGTCTGAGGGCGGCTGAGAATCTCTGTCAGGATGAGCCTGGGAACCTCTGATTAAGGAAATTAGATCTGCAGCTAAAGTCATGATCTGTTTATCAGTAGTGGGACCCTGAGAAAGAGTTTTAGGAGGGTGAGACTTAGACTTTGGCTGGCAGCCTTAGCATGTGTGTAGGCCTTGACTGACATGGACACCGGAGGCCTAGCTGCCCCACGTGCTGAAGTAACTTTGTCCACCGGTATGGTCTCGGGCAAATCTTGGGCTTCAGCTTCTGGGGGAAAATCAACAACCAGCACCGGCGTAGGCTCCGGGGCCGAAGAGAACGGTAAAGCGGTGTCGTCGGTCTGGAGCGGTGGAATAACCGCCTCAGAAGAGACCGAGACTGCGTCGGTGGAAGTCGCGGGCTGAGAATGTCGGTCCCGGTCCTTCCGTTTTTTGGAAATATGGGTTGTCTGTTGTTCCGACGGCATGATATACGAGTATTTTTCGCCAAAAAAGTCTTCAGCAAATTCTGCCCGGCACCTGAGTGTGCGCTTGTTGAAGCGAGCACAGGCAGCACAGGCCGAGACGTTGTGGTCTGGGCCAAGGCAGGGAAGGCAGTAAGAATGGAAGTCCTTATGAGGTATTTGTTTACCACAAGACAAACAGTTATTAACTTTTGCGGTTTTATCTGACATCGGCTGAGGCAAGAAAAGGTTCCCCAACGGGGTACTTTGCTTTTTGATGACTTCGGATACTGAAAACACAGGAGCTGACCGACCGGCACTTGCGAACTGCTTCTGCTTTGGGCACCGCGCGGCAAGAAAGACTGAGGAAGATGGCGTCGGCTGATGCTTTTATACCCCAGCCGCTCTGACGTTGGGGAGGAGCCGACGCCGGACCCAGACTTTGGAATCCGGCCGACCGAGGGCTGCCTGAGGCAGGACAACCCATATGTAAGGACTGCAGTTGCATTCTTGAAGGACATTGGAGCCACCACAAGAGAGACCGCTTGCAAGCCTTGCTGATTGCAATGGGATGATACAGGGGGAGGGAGAGAAATGACCATTGCACCTGAAGTGTCCATTGAAGCACCCGCATGTTCAAGCGGGCGTGTGGAAGAAGAGTAATCGCTGCCGCCATAGACCCTAGCGCCCTCAGGATCAATTCCGCAGGTGATGAGCTGGAGTGAAGGATGGCCCGCACCTGGAGTTGCAGATTCCGAACCCTGTCGGTTGTGAGAAAGGCTCTTAAATTTCTCGTGTCTAACCTGGCTCCTATAAATTCTATTGTTTGAGTAGGGACCAGGTTGGACTTCTCTATGTTTACCGTGATGCCTAGCTTGGGAGCTAGACGAAGGAAGGAGTCTCTTGCCAAAGAGAGTAGATGCCTTGTTGGGGCGGTGAGAAGCCAGTCGTCTAGGTACGGAAAGACCTGCACCCCATGAAGCCTCAGGTGGTCCGCAACAACTGCTAACACTTTGGTGAACACCCTGGGGGCTGTGGTGAGACCAAAGGGAAGGACCCTGAACTGGTAGTGATTGGCTCCCAGCCGGAAGCGAAGAAACCTCCTGGATCGTCTGTCCATCCGAATGTGGTAGTATGTGTCCTTGAGGTCTATAGAGCACATCCAGTGATTCTCCCCTAGGAGGGGGAGGATGGACTGCAAAGTGACCATCTGGAACTTCTCTTTGGGAACCGACAGGTTCAACAGGGACAGGTCTAGAATGGGTCTGAGGTCCCCAGTCTTTTTTGGCACTAAAAAGAGCCTGGAGTAGAACCCTGATCCAATCTGGTCTGGGGGGACGGGCTGGATGGCTCTTTCTCAGCAGATGGCCAATTTCTGCTGAAGTGGCCTCCCTCTGATCGGGTGGAACATCGGGGAGGATTTTTAACTTTGGGAGATGAATAAAGGGGATCTTGTAACCTCTGGATATAATCCGGAGTACCCAGCGGTCTGATGTAATGGACTCCCATGCCGTTAGGTGCTCCGAGAAATGTCCCCCGACTGCCTCCAGAGTGGAGCAGCCGGGCAACCCCTCAGGGTTGCTGCGTGGGCCGTTCAGAGAAAGGTTCCCTGGACCCAAAGTTCCTGGGAGCCCCTCTGCCCCTAGGGTGGCATCCTCCCAGTCCTCCTCTGCCGCGGAAGGACTGGTTGTCCGGAGCGGGTTGGGAATGCTGCGACTTCCGGAACCACATCTTCTTCTGGCCCTTTTGGTTCCTAGAGTAGGACCTCTGGGGCACAGAGAAGCGGACTCAGACGGCAGACAGCGTCTTCCCGTCCTTCTCGCTTTGAACCAAGGTATCGCGAACCGTCTTGCCAAAAAGGGCAGAACCGTCAAAGGGGGGGTTCGCGAAAGACACCTCGAAGGGCTCTGTAAAATCGCAGTGGCGGAGCCAGGCCTGCCGTCTTGTGACTAGGGCCGCTCCCGCAGCTCTAGCAGCTCCCTCGGTAGCGTGGGAAAGTAACCACATAGAGGTGTTAGTCACAGAACAAAGAGTGGCCATACGGGTGGAGTGCATAAGTTTGTCCTATTCCGACATGGACTCTGGGGGGGATGCAGCGTATTCCTTGATAAGATCGTGCTGCCTCCTGATGACGTGTGCCAAATAGTTGAGCACCCTCACTGAGAAGGTCGCTGAACTAAACATTCGCTTCCCCAAACGGTCCATCATCCGAGACGCCTTGCTCGGGGGATGGACTGAGGGACTCTCCTGGGCGAGTTCCCTCTTAGTGGCTGCTGCCGACAACATGGCATCTACCGGGGGTCCCTTGCTCCAGTGGGCACGGTCAGCAGGGGGGCTAAGGATCCTGTCAGGCCTCTTAGGGACTGGCTCCATGGTGTCCGGTTCCTTCCACGCCCTGGTGGTAAGGTCCACCAGGGGGTCGGCAGGAGGGGACACCCAAGAGGCAGACGGGCCCGCTTCAAATGCCTCCAAGAACACTGACTCGTCCGAGGAAGACTTTGGGGCAGACCACCCACCTCTAATCCGTAACATTTACATGATGTCTCCGAAGGAGACATCCTCAGGGGGTGATCTTGGGGAGCCTTCCCCTTCCTCCAAGTCAGTGTCTTCAGTCAAAGACTCGGGGGAGTCCATGTGCCTCCTCTTGCACGAATGCTTGAGAGGTGCTTCCTCGGGGGGCTGTCCAAGGAGCCCTCGCCAGCAATGCCCAGAACCGCAGGAACTGCTTGGGGCAGTGAAGCGGGCTGTCCCAGTGGCCGGGTGATGGAAGCCTGGCCCAGAGCAGATGGAGTGCGGGACGGAGCCGAAGCAAGGGCCGGGGGTCCGGATGCCCTCAACAGAGCCCTCTCCACTACATCAAAAGCAGAGGGGGAGCCAGCCTTGACAATAGGATCCGAAAGTCGGCTCCCCCTCAGATCCGATGAGCGGATCGGAGCCGGCGCCGAAGGCACACTGAGTCCCTCGGATCCGAAGCTCGGGCCAAGGCTCTGAGAGGTCGGATCCGACAGACTCGAGAGCAGGGTCGGATCCGAAGTACCCAGTACTGTCGGCACCGACCCACCCGCGGCTCCGAGGCTGCCCGGCTCCGGGCGCTCCGAACCCGGGTAGTGGGTCGGAGAAGGAGCAATGGGCTTAAAAAAGGGGGTCGAGCTCCCCCCCAGAGGGGGGGGGGGGCAGGAGCACTCCCATCTGCATCTGGGCCTGGATGAACCTTCACATCATCCGGTCCAGATCAGCATCGGAGAGGCTGTAAGTAGACCTCGACGAGGCTACCGAGGTAGGCCTTGAGTGCCGCCTCGATAGCCTCGATGGAGGTTGGGTCTCCTCATCCTCAGGCTCCGGTGAAAAGCACGGGGACTGGAGCAGAGGAGGGGGAGAGCCAGGCCGGAGGAGAAGCCCACAGCCGGCAGGGCCGAAACAGAGGTCTCTGCCCGCCGCTTGTGGTGCTTCTCTCTCCGGTCCTTTTTCCTGGCTTCCCTCTCCTCTGACCCTTTGGCGGGAGTTTGAATCCCGGGTGGAGGAGGGGGAGCAGGCAAGGCAGGGACTGCCGAGGCAGTGACCACCAAGGGGGCGGGGGCCGAAGCCGAGTCTGGGGGCAAGAGTCCCGCCAAGACTAGCTTCGACCTCCGCTCCTTCAATGCCCTGGGGTTGAACCCTGCACAGATAGAACACCCTGAAGTGAGGTGTTCAACCCAAAGGCATCGAACGCACCGAGTGTGGCCATCAGCAGGGGAAAGCTTATGGCCACACTCGGAGCACTTTGAAAACACAGCCTTTGGGGCCTCGGACATTACTATATTTTTTTTTTTTTTTTTAAAATAGTAACAATAAAGTAAACTAAAAAACACTCACACAAAGGCCCCAAAGAAACACACACACACCAACTACGAACCAGCGAGGGGAGGGTAAAAACTAAATTAAATTAGCCCAAAAAATATCAAAACAGAAGGGGAACCTATATCTTTCACACAAATTTAAAGTTTAAACAATTGTAACACCCTTTAATAAGAAAATATCAACTTAGCTTTAGGAGCTCTGACAACCCAGCCTACACCATGCGCGGCAAACTAGATCTGAGGTCATGTAGGGAGAGCAGGGCATTATGGGTGAGGGGAGGAGCTAGGAGCTCGGATCCATAGCTGGATAAACCATGCCGGTTAGGATCAAATATCGGATCCATACCCACAGGTTGCTGACAAATGAATTCTCCTACTTCAGATTGAAAATTTCAGGAGTCGGCCGACCGGCACTTGCGAACTGCTACTGCTTTGGGCACCACGCGGCAAGAAAGACTGAGATAATGGTGTCGGCTGCATGTTTTATACCCCTGACGACCTGACGTCATAGAAGAAGGGACAGCAACTGACGTAGGACTCAATCAGGTCGACTGAGGGCAACCTGCCAGCAGATTACCCAAATGTAATGACTGCAACAGTGAAACACTAAGAACATCCTTTAAAGCTGTAGCATCAAGAAAACATCAGTTTGGGAAAAGAATGTGATACTAAAGAACCTGAGCAAGAGGAAGTGTATAAATATTTAGGAACTGAAAAAGGATCAAAAATAAAACATGCAGAAATGCGAATAAAACACAGTATAGAATATTTTGGAAGACTTAAATTAATCCTGAAAACAGAATTGACATCTAGGAACAAAGTTCAAGCTACAAACCAATTTGGTCTTCCTATCCTAAAACTTGCAGTTTTGGAGTGATCGATTGGCCCCAAAAGGTGCTGGACAGATTAGACGGGAAAATAAGGATGCTTCATGCTCAAATGATTTATAAAAATCAGTGTATACCACGATTATATATTCCCCATTCCAAAGGAGGTATGGGCCTCCTTGAAACTGATTACATGAATAGATCTGTAATCGTGGGACTGCGTATATATCTGCTGACCTCACAAGACCCAAGCATAGTGAAAAGTTTGAAACATGAGGAGAATAAATCTAAGATGACTTCCCTGGTTAGTCTGCAGGAATGAAAATCAAACCAAAAGTATATAACAATCAGGCAGCAACTGAATGTGCCAAAAAACAAAAGAAAGAACATCAAGGTGAAGGATCAGATGAGAAGGCAAGAAATGTGGAAAATGCATAAATATAGTTGTAAGTACAGAAAACTCCTGCAACAACCTCATGTTGATCAGGATCAAATGCAGGAATGGTTAAAGAGAGGCAAATTCAAAAAAGAAGATGAAAGGTTAATATTGGAAACCCAAGACAGTGGACTACATACATGTTGGTTTACAAAGTCCATTGAACACGTGGGAGAGAGAGATAAACATAGGTTTTGCAAAACAGAATTGGAAACAGTCACACACCTTGTTGCTGGCTGTGACATACTAACAGCAGAAGGATTGCATACCGAAAGGCTAAAGTGGCAAGATTGTTGCACTGGGGATTGTGCAGACATTATAATACTGAATGAAGTCTACATCACATGGGATCACTCATTACCAACAGTTCAAAAGGTAGATGCTAGAAAAGCAGATATAATGGTCCATGAAAAGAAAACAAAAGTAGCATTCATCAATGAAATGACTACACCCAGTGACTACCGTGTCTTGTGTACAGAGACACAAAGTCATAAATTATCAGGATTTGCAGGCAGAAGCAAAAACAATGTGGAAGAGAGACACTCCGACAGGTCCAGTAGTAGGAGCAATGGGTCTTACCAAAAAATCTACAATCGTATTTAGATGCTACAGATACATGTAATTCCGTACGAACTGCAGGAGTCATTTAATGGGCACGCTGCGGGGTGCTGCGAACAGCACTTCTGGTCAACATCAAAGACCAGAAACAATACTAATTTCATGAACTTTAATTATACGCCGACTTAGGAATGGGGTCCATTCCAGTCATGGTATTAAAAACCCAAAAGACTTGGAGAAATTAAAAAAAGAACAGAAAAGAGGGACTGCCTGTTCAGAGAGGAGGAAAGACCTACTCGAGGATTATCCCACCAATGGACTACGTCCAGAAACACGTCTCTGTGAAGTATCAATTCGTGAGCCTGTGTTTTTCAAGGCATCTGCAACTAGACTGTGCTCTGAAGAAATGTATACTGCCTAAAGAGTTAACTGATAAATGAGAGCCAGTTCCCAGGCCTGAACAGCCAACATTATTTATTATTCATTTATTTATTTTACATTTGTTAACCGGGGGTGTCTGAGCTGAAAAGGCCCTTTTTCAGCTGAGGCCCGGGGAGAAAAGCTCCACATAGAAAAATTACAGATACATTTAGACATCATCAGTATACAAACAAATTACAACAGATTTTTACAGTGGTATGCAGCACATTAACAGTTACAGTGGAGAAGCACAGTTTTGTACCCATCATAAATGTAGATGTTTGAGTGTAAACACTGCTGCAGTCATTACACTTGGGTTATCCTGCCGTCAGGCCGTTCCCCAGTCAGCCTGAGTTCCAAATTCCTGGTCCGGCGTCGGTTGCTGTCGCCTCCTCCCTGATGTCAGTGCGACAGGGGTATATAAGATGCAGCCGCCATTTTCTTCAGTTTTTCTTGCCCAAGATGTCAGGTGCCCCCAAATAGGTAGGCAATTCAAACTGCTAGTAAAGTATACAAAAGAAAAGCAAACAATTTTCAGTTACCAGCAAATACTCCCCATAGGTAGTAAAGGGTAGAAGACCTAGGTACGTAACAGCAAGTAAGAGGGGAAGGAGGGAGGGTAACCTGGACTGCAGCAGTGTTTACACTCCAACATCTACATTTATGGTAGGTACAAAACTGTACTATGTTCATAGTGTTACACTGCTGCAGTCATTACACTTGGGTGGAATCCCAAAGCTGAGGTAGGGAGGCTGGATCTATAAGGCACTAGGGGTGGCTATAAGGCCCTGCAGCACAGCAGTGGCGAAGCCAGCTCTAGATTTGGAGTATAAAGGCAAATGGTAATGCTTGGTGAAGGTATGCACAGAACTTGTTGCTGCTTCCAAAATATCCTTGGTAGGTACTCCTCCGAGGTAGGCAGTTGAAGTGGCTGTTGCCCTAGTGGAGTGAGATCTAATGCTGCTAGGTACAGGTTTCCCATGGTGTGTATAGCAGAAGCTTATGCAATGTCCTATCCATTTTCAAATAGTCTGTTTTGAAATGGCTTTTCCCTGTGTTCCTGCAGCATATGCTACCAATAATTGCTCAGATTTTCTGAAAGCTTTGGTCTTGTCCAAGTAGAAGCGTAACTGTCTGTGAATGTCCAAATAATGTAGTAGTCTCTCCCCTTTGTTCTGTGGTTTTGGATAGAAAGTTGGCAAGTGAATAGTTTGGTTTAGAGCCACACTTGAAACCACCTTTGCAAAAAACGTAGGGTTAGTTCTTAAAGACACCCTGTCCTGGTGGAAAATGAGGAAAGGTTCCACTGCCATTAGTGCCTGTAATTCTGAAACTCTTCATGCTGATGTTATTGCCAGTAGCAGAGCAGTTTTCCAAGAGATATATTTTAATTCTGCTGTGTTACCTGGCTCAAAAGGAGGTACAGTTAATTCTTCCAAAAAAAAGTTGAGGTCCCAAGTTGGAGTAGGTGCTCTATGGGGCGGTCTTATGTTTCTAGCCCCTCTGAGGTACTGTTTGAGCAAAGGATTAGAGAAAATTGGTGGATCCGTGTTGTAATGAGCAGAAATGGCAGAGGCGTTGATCTTGATGGATGAGAAGGAGAGTCCTTTGTCCAGCATCTCAGTTAAATATTGAAGTATCTGAGGAATGTTTGGGGCAAGAAGGTCAAGGCTGTGCGTCTGGTTCCAGGCACAGAATCTCTTCCATTTATCCGAATAGGTTTTCCTGGTACTAGGCCTTCTGGCCTCCAGAATGACATCCGTAACCGCTTTGGAGAGAGAGGTGTTGCTTGCTTGACTAAGGAATTTTCCATGCAGCTAGGTTTAAGGTCTTTAGCTGGCAGTGACGTATCTGACTGTTGTGCTGTGTCAGCAAATGTGGGATCTGAGGCAAAATCCAGGGTGTTTCTTGTGCTAAGTTCTTTAAGATTGGGTACCAGTGCTGGCGTGGCCAGTCTGGTGCAATCAGGATAATCTTTGGCTCTTCTTGCCTGGCTTTTATGAGTACCTTTGGAAGGACAGGTAAAGGAGGGAAAGCGTATACTTGCAGGTTTTTCCAGCTGAATGAGAGGGCATCCACTTTCCATGCTTGTGGATGGTAACTCCTTGTGCAGAATTTCTGTAGCTGGCAGTTCGTTGGGGATGCAAACAGATGTCCGGGCTCCACCATTTTTGTGTGATCATTCTGAATATTTGTGGATTCAATTCCCATTCGTGGGGATCCATGATGTTTCTGCTTAGGTCGTTTGCCAGTGTGTTTTTCTTTCCTGGCAGGAATTGTGCTTGCAGATGAACTTGGTAGTCTAGAGCTGTGTTCCACAAGGTCAGGGCTTGTCTGCAGAGGGGGTAGGAGTGTGCACCCCCTTGCTTGTTTATGTACCACATAACTGTGGTGTTGTCTGTCTTTAGTAGTAGTTGTCCTGGATGCAGCAGGTCCTTGAAAGCTATAAGTGCATTTTGCACAGCTAGCATCTCTTTTTGATTGATGTGAAGATGCCTTTGGTCTGTGGGCCACTCGCCCTGAATACATTTTCCTGCCATGTGTGCTCCCCAGGCGTAATCCGATGCATCTGTTGTCAGTGTTTGCCTGGCTGTGGGTTGAGTAAAAGGCTGTCCCTTGTTGAGGTGACAAGCTTGAGCCCACCACTGAAACTCCTGTTGAAGGCAAGGAATTAGTGGTATAACTGTTTCCAAACTTTGACAGTGTTGAGACCATACATTCTTTAGGTACCATTGTAGTTTCCTCATATGCAGTCTGGCATATGGAATTAGTAGTATGCAAGATGCCATGAAGCCCAAGGCCTGCAGAATTTTTCTTGCAGGGAGTTGGGTCTTTGTTGCCATCAATTGAAAGTATTGTGTCAGTTGTCCTTCTCTGGCGTGAGAAAAGCCATCTAGGCCGTTGTGTTCAAGCTGGCACCCAGGAATATTATCTCTTGTGAGGGCACTAGTTTTGATTTCTTTTCGTTTACTGTGTACCCCAGGCAACTTAATCTTTGTTACAAACGTCAGATGCTGTAGAAGAGTGTCCTTGCTCTCAGCTTGAATAAGGCAGTCGTCCAAGTATGGATAAATTTGAATTCCTTTGTCTGCAAAATGCAATTACTGGTGCCAGGCACTTTGCGAAGACCCTGGGTGCAGTAGATAAGCCAAAGGGCAGTGCAGAGAATTGATAGTGCATTGTACCAGCTAAGAACCTAAGGTATCTTCTGCAACTTTGTCTGATAGGGACATGCAGGTATGCCTCCTTGAGGTCCAAAGTCACAAGCCAAGCTTTCTTGCCCAGCATGGGAAGAAGCTGCTGTAGTGTCAACATTTTGAATTTCGGAACATTCAGGTAAATGTTTAGAGTAGAAAGACCCAAAATGGGTCTCCAGGCTTTGTCCTTTCTGGGAACCAGAAAGAGTCCAGAGTAAAATCCTTGTCCTTGTTCCTGTGGTGGTACCTTTTGAATAGCTCTCATGTCCATGAGTGCTGTAATTTGTTTTTGAGCCTCTGCCCATTGATTTGGTGGCAGATTTGGCATTCCTTTTAACCTTGGCAGAGTGTGAAAGTGGAACCTGTAACCTTGAGATACAATGCTGAGAACCCATTTGTCTTTGGTGATGCAATGCCAATTGTGATAGAAAAGTGCCAGTTTTCCTCCTAAGGGGCTGCCAAGAGAGAGCTGTTTGGCAGCTGTAGTGGGAAGTCACTGAGGCTGCTTTTTATATGGTTGGGGCCTGTCTTCCCCTTCTTTCTAGCCTGATGTACCCCACTGTCTAGGCCTGTAAAGACCTTGTGTTTGACCTCTACCTCTTGGACGTCTGTATCTGCCCCTTTGAGGTCTGTCTGTGACTGGAAAGGACCAATTCTTTGTTGGCCAATTTCTGCTAAAGCGAGGTGGATGAACCTGTAATAAATCCTTCACCGTTTGCATAGATTTTGCCTTATCCTCCATCTTCTTTAATACCTCCTCTGCCTCAACTCCAAACACATCACCCTGCAAAGGTGCATCCAATAATTTTGCCTTAACATGATCTGGTAACTTATGTTCTTTTAACCAAGTATGTCTTCTAATGACAGAGCCTGTAACTGCTGCTCTACAGGAGGCCCCTAAGGAATTAAAAAGTACAGTTTTGTACCTACCATAAATGTAGATGTCCGATAGGAATGCATCTGCAGTCCTTACAAATGGGTTGTCCTGTCGTCAGGCAGCCCTTCGGTCGGCCGGATTCCAAAGTCTGGGTCTGGCCTCGGCTGGTGTCGCACTTCACCCGACGTCATAGCTGCAGTTCTTCGGGTATAAAGGCATCAGCCGACGCCATTTTCCTCAGTGTTTCTTGCCCCAGATGCCAGGTGCCCTCTTGGAAGGCTAAATTTGGATAAATGCCAATGATTCCAAATAGTAGAGAGCAAACACAAAAATAAGCATGTATGTACATATATACAAACAAATACACCATAATAGATTCCCCAGCTAGCTATAAGATGGGCAAATACCCTAGGAGCACCACAGAGGGAAGGCGGGTGGGTATTCCTGACTGCAGATGCATTCCTATCGGACATCTACATTTATGGTAGGTACAAAACTGTACTATGTCCTTCAAGGATGCATCTGCAGTCCTTACAAATGGGTAGAATACCATAGCCAAACTGGGGAGGTGGAAAAATAAAGTTATGGTGTAGTTAGGATCCCTTGCAAAACAGCAGTGGCAAAACCTGCTCGGGATCTAGAGTATAAAGGTAAATTATAATGCTTGGCAAATGTATGCACGGAGCTCCAAGTAGCAGCCTCTAAAATGTCCTTGGTAGCCACTCCTCGTAAGAAGGCTGTGGTAGTGGCTGTAGCCCTTGTAGAGTGAGGCCTGATGTTCTCTGGAGTTTTCTTTCCATGGTAGGAGTAACAAAATCTAATGCAATTTCCTATCCACTTGGAGATTGTCTGTTTTGAAATTGCTTTTCCTTCCCTTCCTGTTGCATATGCTACCAGTAGCTGGTCAGTTTTTCTATTGCCCTTGGTTCTGTCCGGGAAGTAGCGTAATTGTCTATGTACATCCAAGGTATGCAGCAGTCTTTCTCCCCTGTTCTGTGGGTTGGGGAAGAATGTAGGCAGGTGGATAGCCTGGTTTAAAGAAACTCTGGAGACCACCTTAGGCATAAAGGAAGGATTTGTTCTCATGGACACTATCTTGATGGAGGATCAGGAAGGGTTGTACTGCCATTAATGCCTGAAGTTCAGATACCCTTCTTGCTGAAGTGATTGCCAGCAGGAAAGCAGTCTTCCATGACAAGTATTGCAATTCTGCTGTTGCTGCTGGTTCGAAAGGAGGAAGTGTCAATTTTTCTAGCACAAAGTTCAAGTCCCATGCTGGTAATGGTGGCTTCCTAGGAGGCTTTACATTTTAATTCCTCTCAGAAACTGTCTGAGCAGAGGATGTGAGAAGACAGGAGGATCCAAGTCGTATTCTGCTGAAATAGCTGATGCATGAATCTTGATGGAGGAATAGGACAGGCCTGTGTGGAAGAGCTCTGCCAAGTATTCCAGGATGTTGGCTATGTTTACCAGTGACACATCTTCTCCTTTTGCAGTACTCCAAATGAGATATCTTTTCCATTTTGCTGAATAATTTTTCTTGTTGAGGGTCTGCGAGCCTCAAGGATAATGTCTTTAACCCTTTGGGATAAATTTGGGTTAATTGGTCTTATGCAATGTTCCAGGCAGTCAGCTGCAGAGTTTTCAGGTTTGGATGCAGATTGTTGTAGTTGTTCTGTGTTAACAGCAAGGGAACCAGGGGTAGTGGCCATATTTGTTCCCGAGACATGCTCCTCAGTAATGGGTACCAATGTTGCCTTGGCCAGTCTGGAGCTATCAGAATGATCCTTGGACGGTCTTCTTTGATCTTCAATAGCACCTTGCGCATCAAAGGAAGTGGTGGGAATGCATATGCTGTCAGGTTTTTCCAACTGAAGGATAGGGAGTCCACCTTCCAAGCAAGTGGGTGGTACGTCCTTGTGCAGAATTTCTTTAGTTGGTGATTGCGTGGGGATGCAAATAAGTTTATTTCTGGGAGCCCCCATTTTCTTGTAATGGTTTTGAAGATGTCCGGATGCAGCATCCATTCATGAGCATCCGTGGTAGTCCTGCTTAAAATGTCTGCTAGAATGTTTTCTTTTCCTGGTACAACAATTGCTTTTAACTGAATGTTGTAGCTCAGGGCCACATTCCAGAGGTCCAGTGCCATCCGGCAAAGAGGATACAAATGTGTGCCTCCCTGTTTGTTGATGTACCACATAACTGTGGTGTTGTCCGTCCTTATCATCAATAGACCTTGTTGGAGGAATGATTTGAATGTTTGAATTGCCAGTTTTACTGCCAGCATTTCCTTTAGATGTATGTGTAGGTGCAGCTGGTCTTGAGTCCATAAGCCTCGTATGCACTTGTCCCGCATGTGTGCCCCCCAACCGAGGTCTGAGGCGTCTGTCGTGATGGTTTGGTTTGGTTGAGCACTGTGGTAGGGCAATCCTGTGTTTGATTGACAAGCCTGAGCCCACCATAGGAATTCTTGCTTCAGGCATGGAATAATTGGAATCTGGGTTTCTAAGCTGTGCTTGTGTTGAGACCATAAATTCCTTAGGTACCACTGTAGTTTTCTCATATGCAGTCTGGCATGAGGAACCAATATTATGCAGGATGCCATGAAGCCCAAGGCTTGCAGTATTTTTCTTGCTGTCAGATGGTTCTGCTTTGTTAAAGCCAAGAAGTAGAGAGGTAGCTGCTCCTGTTTTTCTAATGTTAGGAATGCCATTTGCTTTGATGTGTCCAACTCTGCATCCAAAAAGGTTATTCTCTGGGATGGTATCAGTCTTGACTTTTTTATATTGACTGTGTATCCCAGGGCTTGTAGCAGGTAAATGACCCTTTGTAAGTCCTCTGCTAGTTTGTTTTTGTTGTCCGCTTGTATCAGGCAGTCGTCTAGGTAGGGGTAGATTTGGATTCCCTGAAGCCTGCAATGAGCAATTACTGATGCCAGGCATTTCGTGAACACTCTGGGCGCAGTAGATAAGCCAAAGGGCAATGCTGAAAATTGATAATGCTCTGATCCTGCAAGAAATCTGAGGTATCTTCTGCAGTTTGGTCGTATGGGGACGTGCAGGTATGCCTCCTTGAGATCTAGAGTCACCAGCCAAGACTCCTTGCCCAGCATGGGAAGAAGCTGCTGTACAGTCAGCATTTTGAATTTTGGAACAATGAGGAATGTGTTTAAAGCGGACAGGTCGAGAATAGGTCTCCATTTGCTCTTTTTTCTTGGTACCAGGAAGAGTCTGGAGTAAAATCCCTTTCCTTGCTCCATAGATGGTACCTTTTCTATAGCTCTCATCCTTAATAATTGGGATATTTGTTTTAGAGCTTCTGTCTTTTGATTTGGAGGTAGGTTTGGCATTCCTCTCTTCCCTGGTAGAGTATGGAAGTGAAACCTGTAGCCTTGGTCTATTGTCTGTAAAATCCACTTGTCTCTTGTGATGTAATGCCAGTTTGTTGAAAATAAGGCTAGCTTCCCGCCTAAGGGTGCTTGTAGTTGTTCCCTGGTAGGCGGTGCCAGAGCCAAGTCACTGTGATTGACCTGTAGTTGTGGTGGTGGCTGTGTCTGTGCCTCGCTGGTTGTTGCCCTGCCACTGGTGTCCTCTGTAGGCACCCCTGGATTGGCTTCTGCCTCTTGAACGCCTATTCCTGCCTCTCTGAGTTCTGGAGGAGTCTGGAAAGGACCAATTCTTGGAGGGCCAATTCCTGCTAAACCTTGGAGGTTGGACCTGTAAGAAATCTTTCACTGTTTGGACAGATTTTGCCTTCTCTTCCATCTTCTTCAGCACTTGTTGTGCAGGAGAGCCAAACAAATTGATCTTATCCATAGGAGCATCTAATAGTTTTGATTTGACATGGTCTGGTAAGGCCTGTTCTTTTAACCATGCATGCCTTCTGATGACTGTGCCAGTCATGGCTGATCTAAAGGAAGCCTCCAGTGCATCATAGCCGCATTTTAAGGAATGGTTACTGACTTGTTGAATGTTATGTACCATTTCCTGCACATATTTTTTGTCTACTGTTTCATCCGAGGACACTTTTTTGGTTAACTGGTCTAGCAAAAATTCTTGATACTGCATCATGTGAAATTGACAGTTCAAGGCCCTAGCTGAAAGAGTAGCAGAAGTGTAAACTTTTTTACCCCATCTCTCTAAGGATCTGGATTCCCTTTCAGAGGGGAGGGGGTTTTTGGCAGAGGTAGCTGCTACAGCCTTAGGTCCTTGGGAGATAGTCTCTGGATCTGCAAAGGGAGCCTTATACAAGTGGTAATGTGTGTCCGGGACCCTGTAGTATCTATCGGGCTTAACAGGGGCCGGAGGCAGAGAATCAGGAGCAGTACAAGCATCATTAAATGCATCATCTACAACAGGAAGAACTGGAGGTATGGCTAAAGGCCTATGTTGTGGCAAATGCAGAAAGGTTCTAAGCCTTTTTCTGGAATCTGAAAAATCCTGGCCCTGCCACTGAAATTGTTCCCTCATAGCATGCAAGGTTTCCCCAAAAGAAAATTCCTCAGGCGGAGAGGCTGAAGGGATGGACTCTTCAGCATCAGAGTCTTCATAAGGGGAGTACAGAGCCTCTGGAGGGTCTGCATCATTTGAATCATCAAAGGAATCATCTGTAGACACTGGCTCAGGGGGCTCTGCTCTAGGCCTCTTCTCTGGAGGCGGGTGAGAGGCCCTGTCTGGTTGAGGTTGGGATCCTCGGATTAAAGAAATGAGATCCTCTGCTAAACTAAGCATTTGTGAACTAGAGCTAGGCCTGTGAGAGGGGGGCTTAGCAGGCACAGATTTAGTAGCTTTAGCCCTGGCAAAGGCCTTAATGGACATGGCTGCTGGTGGCCTAGCAGCTCCACGTGCAGGGGTTGAAATATCCAAGGGAATAGTGTCTGATAATTCCTGAGAAACTGCATCAGCAGGTGGGATTTCAGAAGCCGATTCCACGAGGTTGGAAGAGGCCTCGGTAGAAGGAAAGTTTTCGGCTGAAGGAAGAACCGCTTGCTCGGTTTCAGCCGAAACCGAGACACTCGCGGTTGGCTTAACCGCGGTTTCGGCCGAAACCGCGGACCGAGAGTGTCGGTCCTTTTCCTTGCGTTTTTTTAGATATTTGAGAAGTCGGAGGATCCGACGGCATAATATAAGCAAAAATCGGAGCCGAAAAACTCCTCAGCAAATTCCGACCGACGTCCAAGCGTCCGCCGGTTAAAAGAAGCACAGGCTAGACAAGCTGCGACGTCGTGGTCTGGGCCTAGACAAGGTAAGCAGTAAGAGTGGAAATCTTTATGAGGTATTTGTTTCCCACAAGTTAAACAGTTATTCACTTTTTCTGACATCGGCTGAGGCAAGAAAGAGTCCCCAATGGGGTACTTAGCTTTTTAGAAGTCTTCGTAGTAGTTTTCGGTAGTAGTAATCTCTGGTTCTGACCGACCAGCTTCTGCTTCGGGCGCCACGCGGCAAGAAAGACGGAGGAAAATGGCGTCGGCTGATGCCTTTATACCCGAAGAACTGCAGCTATGACGTCGGGTGAAGTGCGACACCAGCCGAGGCCAGACCCAGACTTTGGAATCCGGCCGACCGAAGGGCTGCCTGACGACAGGACAACCAATTTGTAAGGACTGCAGATGCATCCTTGAAGGACATCCACATTGCAAGAAGAAGTTATGTACTCACCATAACGTTACATCTGAGTAGGTATCTTCATTTGTCTGTAACCTTTGGGATACGGATCTGATCTCGGATCACAGCCGGCAACTTCTGCCACAGCATAGATACGAGCTCCTAGCTCCTCCCTTTACTCACAATCCCCTGCCATCCCTGACTGACCTCAGATCAAGTTTGCCCCATATAACAACTTAGTGTGTTCCGGAAGGGACTTGTCTAAGACAACTCCTAATTAGAATCATATTGGTCAGGGGGAAGGAGGGGGGGGATGGTTGCAGACAAATGAAGATACCTACTCAGATGGAACGTTATGGTGAGTACATAACTTCTTAATCTGAAGTAGGCACTTCATTTGTCAGCAACCTTTGGGACAGAGTCCCCAGCTACCTAAATCTTGGGTGGCCTTCATGGAAGGATATTCCAGAGCACTGCAGAGCCAAAGGACGCCCTACCTCTGGAGACAATATCCAGTTTGTAATGGCTGATAAAGGAATGAGATGAGGCCCAAGTGGCTGCGGAACAAATATCATCCAAGGGAACCCTAGATCTAAAAAGCAGCTGATGTAGCAATGGCCCTAGTAGAATGAGCGCGGACTCCCTGAGGTGCAGGCCTTCCCGAACTCTGATATGCTAAGAGAATACAACTAGGTATCCATTGTGACAGCGTAACTTTACAAACTGACTTGCCCAAATTGGTTTTGGCAAAGGAGACAAACAGCTGGTCGGACTGTCTATGACCAGCCGTTCGATGAATATAAAAGCGCAGTTGTCTGTGCACGTCCAAAGAATGCAGTTTATATTCTCCTTTGTTCTGATAGTTGGGGAAGAACACGGAAAGATTAACAGATTGATTAATGTTAGTGTCCGAAGATACCTTAGGCAGAAAAGATGGATTTATCCCGAGGTAAACTCTATCCTGATGGAAGGCCAAGTACGGTGGTTTGACACAGAGAGCCTGAAGTTCAGAGACTCTTTTAGCTGAAGTAATGGCCACCAGAAAGGCGGTCTTCCAAGAGAGGTATTTAAGATCAACCGTGGCCACCGGCTCGAAAGAGGGTCTTGTCAAGGCCTGTAGAACTAAAGATAAATCCCATGGGGGTACTACCTCCTTGACAGGAGGTCTGAGGAGGAAGGTACCCTTGAGGAAAACTTTACAGAGCTTGGAGGTAAGAGGGCCCGACTCATGCCCTATATGATAGTGCGAAATCGCTGCCAGTTGTACCTTGACCGTAGGAGCAGCTAGCCCCCTGATGAAAAAGGGTAGTTAGAAAATCCAAAACCGATGCTAAAGGTGCCGTAAAAGGATCTAAGTGACTGTGTTCAGCCCAGATGGAAAAACGTTTCCACTTACTCCGATAGACCCTTCTGGTGGATGGCTTGTGTGCTGCTACTAGAATGGCTTTGACTGGTGAGGAGATTCCGGGAGTCCTTTTCAGGAGTGGAACCGGAGCAACCAAGCAGTCAGCTTGAGGTTGACCAGGTTGGGGGTCGGAAGACCCAGGGGGTGAGAAATGAGAGTCAGAAGACCCAGGGGGTGAGAAATGAGATCCGGAAGGGGATCTAGAATCCAGGGCGGATGAATCAGGTGAGACCATAGGTACGGGAACCACGTCTGACAAGGCCAAAATGGGGCAATGAGGATCATCTTGCTCCCCAACTGACTGGCTTTCTGTAAAAGGTTTAGCATCAGAGGCAGTGGAGGGTAAGCGTAAAGAAGACCGGGAGGCCAAGCATGTACTAGAGAGTCTCTCGGGGACTCCCCCTGAGGGGAGATTAGAGCAAAGTAACTGTTGCATTTGGTATTTGAGGGAGAGGCAAAAAGATCGCAACATGGTTGCCCCATTGGTCAAATATCCACTCTGCTACTAGAGGATTGAGAGACCATTCGCATGGGGTCAGGATTGTACGACTGAGCCTGTCTGCTAGGATGTTGGACCGTCCCGGAATGTGCATTGCAATGAGAAAGTGGTTGGTGGATATCGCCCATTCCCACACACTCTCACGGCCTCGCGACAGAGAGGATAAGACCTGGTTCCCCCCTGTTTGTTGATGTACCAGACCACTGACATGTTGTCTGTTTGTACCGCAATCGTCCCAATCGGAAGAAGGTCGTGAAGTGCCTGCAATGTCAAAAGCACCGCCCTCATCTCTAGGACATTGATATGCAAGGAGGTCTCTATGTCGTTCCACGTGCCTTGGACCGTTCTGCCTGAATAGTCCCCCCCCCCCCATCCCAGGCGAAAAGCGTCCGTGGTCACTGTGGCAATGGGAGGAGGCATCGAGAATGGGTGTCCCGTGTGGAGGCTCGGGGACTGGAGCCACCACACGAGCATCCTTCTGCAAGTCCTGCTTAGGGGAATAGGATGGGATAGGGGGTTGCAAGATAGGGACCATTGCACTTGAAGGGTCCACTGTAGGACACTCATATTCAAATGGGCCAAGGGCAGCAGAGAAATTGCTGCCGCCATGGACCCTAGAGCCCTCAGGACCAATTCCGCCGGTGGAGCTTGAAGTTGGAGGATGGCCTGTACATGCAACCTCAGGTTCTGAAGCCGATATGAAGCCGATCTGGAGTCAGGAAAGCAAGCATTAGTCTGGAATCCAATCTCGCCCCTATGAAATCTATTACCTGTGTGGGAGCAAGAGAGGATTTGGCCATGTTGACAGTCAATCCTAGACTTGGAGCAAGATTGAGGTAGTAATCCCTGCATGAACAGAGCAGATGCCTTGTTGGGGCGGTCAGGAGCCAGTCGTCCAGGTACGGAAAGGCCAGAATTCTCTGGAGTCTCAGGTGGGCCTCTATTGCCGCCAAGACTTTGGAGAACACCCTGAGGGCTGAGGTGAGGCCGAAGGGGAGGGCCCTGAACTGAAAGTGACTGGCTCCCAGCCGGAAGCAGAGGAACCTCCTGGAGCGTCTGTCCACTAGAATGTGACAGTACGCATCCTTGAGGTCTATCGAGCACATCCAGTCGTTCTCCCGTAACAAGGGGAGAATAGATTGCAGCGTGACCATCTAGAACTTTTCTTTGGGTACTGCCAGGTTCAAGAGAGAGAGGTCGATGATGGACCTCAAGTCCCCCGTCTTTTTTGGCACCAGAAAGAACCTGGAGTAAAACCCTGATCCGAGCTGATCTGGGGGGACGGGTTGGGATGGCTCTTTTTTGTAAAAGCTGCTGAATTTCTGTAGCAGCCGCCTCCCTCTGATTGGGTGGTACATCGGGGAGGCTTCTGGTTTTGTGGGTTACAATAAAAGGAATTTGGTAACCTCTGGATATGATGCGAAGCACCCAGCGATCGGTGACTCCCACATTGCTAGGTGCCTCGAAAAACGCCCCCCCCCCCGACTGCCTCCAGAGTGGAGCAGCCGGGTAACCCCTCAAGGGTTCTGCGTGGGCCTCTCAGAGAAGGGTTCTCTGGACCCAAAATTCCTGGGACCCCCTCTGCCTCTAGGGCGGTGTCCTCCCTGTCCTCCTCTGCCACAAGAGGACTGGTTGTCCGGAGCAGACTGGGACTGATGCGTTTTCTGGAACCACATCTTCTTCTGACCCTTTTGGTTCTTGGAAAAACACCTCTGGGGAGCAGAGAAGCGGACTCCGACGGCAGACAATGTCTTCCCGTCTTTCTCGCTCTATAATCTATACTAAAGTGTTGTGAACGGTTTTGCCAAACAGTGCAGAACCATCAAAGGGGGCATTCGCGAATGACGCCTTAAAGGGTTCCGAGAAGTCACAATGTCGGAGCCAGGCTTGTTGCCTCATGACCAGGCCGACTCCGCCAGCTCTAGCGGCTCCCTCAGTGGCATGAGACAAGAGCCGCATAGGTGTGTTAGAAACGGAACGTAGAGTGGACATTCGGGAGGAGTACAGTTGTTTGTCTCCTTCCGACATGGACTCTGGGGGGGGAAACAGCGTATTCTTTTATTAGATCCCGCTGCATCCGAATGACGTGTGCCATATAGTTCAGTGCCCTCATTGAGAAGGTTGCTGAACTGAATGTCCGCTTCCCAAGGCGGTCCATTGCACGAGACTCCTTGCTTGATGGGTGGACCATGGAGCTCTACTGAGCCAACTCTCTCTTGGTGGCCGCCGCCACCAACATGGCATCCACAGGGGGACCTCTGCTCCAATGGGCTCTGTCTGCGGGGGCACTCAAGATCCTATCCGGGCACTTGGGGACTGGCTCTACAGTGTCCGGCTCCTTCCAAGCCCTGGTGGCGATAAGGTCCACCAGGGGGTCAGGGGGAGGGGACACCCAAGAAATAGACTGTCCTGCTTCGAACGCCTCTAGGAATATGGACTTATCTGAGGAAGCCTTGGGGGCAGACCAACCCCCCCCCCTGATCCTAAGCATTTCCATGATGTCTCCAAAGGAGACACCCTCGGGGGGTGACCTTGGGGAGCCTTCCCCTTCATCTAAGTCCGTATCTTCCATAAGGGACTCGGGGGAGTCCACGTGCCTCCTCTTACACTTAGACTTGTGAGTAACCTCCTCAGGGGGGCTGTCCGAGGAAGTCTCACCAGCAATGTCATGTTCTGAAGGAACACCCAGAGGTGCTGAAGCAGGCTGCCCCAAAGGGCGGGTGATGGGAGCCTGGACCAGCTGAGAGGGAGTGCACGGGGGATCCGAAGCCAGGAACGGAGGCCTGGATGCACTCAACAGTGCCCTCTCCACCACAGCGAAAGCCGAGGGGGAGCCGCTCTCTCTCGGATCAGAGAGCAGACTCCCACTCGGATCCAAAGTGGGGACCGGACCCGGGGCTGAGACCATCGGATCCGAAGGACCCGTGTGCTCCGACTGGGACGGAGCCGAAGGCACACTGAATCCCTTGGATCCGAAGCTCGGCCCACGGCTCCGAGAGGTCAGATCCGACAAACTCGAGGGAACAGTCGGAGCCGAAGTGCCCAGCACTGTTGGCTCTGACCTACCCCCAGATCCAACACGGCTTGGCTCCTAACGCTCCGGACCCAGAAAACAGGTCGGAGAAGGAGCGATTGCAGCAAAGAATGGGGTCGAGCTCCCCCCCGGGGGGGGGGGGGGAGAGGCAAGAGCACTCCCATCTGCAGCTGGGCCTGGATGAATCTCATCATCATCCGGTCCATATCTGCATCAGAAAGGCTATAAGTGGACCTCGAAGAGGCCGAGGCAGGCCTGGAGTGCCGCCTCGATGACCTCGACGGGGACCAGGTCATCTCCTCCTCGGGTCCCGGTGAGAAGCAAGGGGACCGGAGCCGAGGAGGAGGCGATCCAGAAGCCCTGGAAGGAGAAGCTGTTTGGCGGGCGGGGCCGAGGAGGAGTCCTCGGCCCGCCGCTTATGGTGCTTCTCCTTCCGCTTGTCTCTCCTGGCCTCCCTCCCCTCCGGGGCCGAAGCTGGAGGCTGAGTCCCAACCGGAGGGAGGCAGGAGTGGCTGCCACCAAAGGCTGGGTAGTGGCCACAAGTACCGGAGGCCGGAGCCGGATCTGGGGGCAAAAGGCCCGCCAGAAGCAGCTTCGACCTCCGGTCCTTAAGTGCCCTGGGGTTGAACGCCGCGCAGATCACACATCCAGAGGAGAGGTGTTCAACCCCAAGGCACCTAACGCACTGAGTGTGGCCATCTGCTGTTGAAAGCTTGTGGCCACACTCGGTGCACTTAGAAAAAGTGGCTTTAGGGGCCTCTGACATCTTAAATAAAGGAAACCACACTCATTGGGCCCCTACACACACCACACACACACACTACGACCAGTGAGGGCAGGGAGGAGAAAAGGTACCACAAAATTAAAAATTTGTTTAAACAAGATAAAAGAGGGATTACAGGGGAACATAACCAATTACTCTCACTCACACAGAGAGAAACAGTAAGAAAAAAGAAAAATTTTTCCTCACAAAGTTTACGATAAAGGCGGAGCTCAGGAACCTAGCTTGTAGCTTCAAGTGCGGCAAACTAGATCTGAGGTCAGTCAGGGATGGCAGGGGATTATGGGTAAAGGGAGGAGCTAGGAGCTCAGATCTATGCTGTGGTAGAAGTTGCCAGCTCGGATCCGTATCCCAAAGGTTGCTGGCAAATGAAGTGCCTACTTCAGATAGTATGTTTTCCCACTTGTTCAGCTGCATGCAATAAATCCTGCATTTCTTTAAAATTAGGAGGATCTGAATCTGGAAGCATCTTTTGTTTCAACTGAGACATCAAAAATTGCTGATATTTTAGCATGTGAAACTGGAAATTTAAAGCTCTCATTGCTAAAGTTGCAGACATATGTACTTTCTTTCCCCATCTGTCCAATGCTCTGAAATCTCTGTCAGAGGGAAAGTACAGTTTTGTACCTACCATAAATGTAGATGTTCGAGTGCTAATACAGCTGCAGTCATAACAGATGGGTTTTCCTGCCGTCAGGCGGGTCCTCGGTCGGCCGAATTCCAAAGTCTAGGTCCGGCATCGGATGTAGTCGCTTCTTCCCTGACGTCAGTGCGACAGGGGTATAAAAGAACCAGCTGACTCCATTTTCTTCAGTTTTTCTTGCCCTAGATGTCAGGTGCCCCCAGAAGGAAGGCAAAACATAAATTTATGTAATAATGCAATGCAATAAATCAAAAAACAGTAGTTGCAAGCAAGTGCACCATAAAAGAACACCCCAATCATGTTGTATGAGGAGGTGTTAGCAATTAGGCCGGTCCCAAGAGGGGAAGGAGGGAGGGAACCTTGGACTGCAGCTGTATTAGCACTCTAACATCTACATTTATGGTAGTTACAAAACTGTACTATGTTCATCGTGCATACAGCTGCAGTCATAACAGATGTGTAGAATCCCAAAGCTAAAGAAGGGGTGGTAGGCACAAAGTGGAACTAGGAGGAGCCAGGATGCCCTGCAAGACTGCAGTGGCAAAGCCTGCTCTAGATTTGGAGTATAATGGCAGGTGATAGTGCTTGGAGAAAGTATGTACAGAACTCCAAGTGGCTGCTTCCAAAATATCTTTGGTAGGAACCCCCCTGAGGAAAGCTGCGGCGGTAGCTGTGGCCCTTGTGGAGTGAGATCTGATGCCTGTAGGTACAGTTTTACCATGAAGAGAGTAACAAAAGCGAATGCAGTGGGCTATCCATTTTGAAATTGTCTGTTTGGAAATAGGCTTCTCTTGAGCACCTGTAGCATGGGACACAGAGTTGCTCTGATTTTCTGTAAGGCTTTGTTCTGTCCAAATAATAACGGAGCTGTCTGTGAATGTCCAAGGAATGTAGTAGTCTCTCCCCTTTGTTTTGTGGATTACGGTAAAAGGTAGGTAAGTGGATAGCCTGATTCAAGGCTACCCTGGATACTACCTTTGGCATAAAAGAAGAATTGGTTCGTAAGGAAACTCTGTCCTGATGGAAAATGATGAAAGGCTGCCCAGCCATGAGGGCTTGTAGTTCTGAAACCCTGCGTGCTGAGGTGATAGCCAGAAGGAAGGCTGTTTTCCATGACAAATATTGCAGATGTTATTCATCTCACATTGCTGCAGTCCTTACACTTGGGTAGTCCGCTGTCCTCGGTCGGCCCGAATATCAAAGTATTAGGCTGACGTCGGTCAAGGCGCTTAAGACTGACATCAGGACGTCAGGGTACAAATGCGCATGACCGACGTCATATCCTCAGTCTTTTTTGCCGCATGGTCCGATGCAGAAGCAGCGTTGCAAGTGCCGTCGCATTCTGAAATTTTCGAATTCGAGTTTCAGACAGAGTCAAAGTTGGCTAAGTACCCGTTGGGGAATATTTTAGTTTTTCTTGCCTCAGTGGTTTACCGATGTCAGAAAAAGTGAATAACTGTATTTCTTGTGGGAAACAGATACCGCATAGAGATTATCATACTTTGTGTATTCCTTGTTTGGGGCCTGAACACGACGTTGTTGGGTGTCGCTTTTGTGCTAGGTTCAATAAGCGCACTATTGCGAAGGTTAGATTGTGCCAGGTTGGTCTTTGGGAAGCGGTGCAATTATAACATGCCGCCGGATGCTCCACGCCCGCTTCTTGAAGAAGCGCAAAGACAAGGCAGCTAAGCCCAGGCAAGAAGAGTCGTCCGGACGCCGGTTCTTAGAGGCGCCAGTGGAACCGGTGGTTCCGCCGGAGGCTTCTCTGGAGTCCCAGGGGGAGACTTTGTTATTGCAGGATGTGGCCTCTCAGGAGGCAGGTCAGGCTGAAGGGGCTTCTCAGGTTACTGTACTCCCCTCCCTTCCTAGGGTGGTTAGGCCCTCTCCTTCTGTTTCTAAGGCTTCTCCCAGAGGCAGGCCAGGTTTAGCTTCTGTTGGTGTCACTCCTAGTTCTTCAGGATCTGTGCCCAAGAAGCACATGCTTAAAATGGCAGAAGATTTAATTACTTTGATTAGAGGTTCTTTGCCCCCCCCCAGATAAGAGGCCTAGGGTGGAACCAGAGTTGGGGAGTTTTGAGCAGGCTTCAGATGTTTCAGAGTCTTCGGCTGAAGACTTGCAGGAGTACTCTCCTTATTCTGATTCTGATGCAGATGATTTCACTCCTGCTTCTCCTCCAGAGGATTTTTCTTTTTCAGAAACTCTTCATTCCATGAGGGAGCATTTTAAGTGGGAAGGTCAGGACTTCTCTGATTCCAGGAAAAGGCTTAGGGAATTTTTGCTTTTACCCCAGCATAGGCCTTTGGCTATACCTCCTGTTCTGGATGTTGTGGAAGATGTGTTTGCGGAGGCTTCACTTAATCCTGATTCTTTGCCTCCTGCTCCTGTTAAACCGGATAGGTATTATAGGGTGCCTGAGGCTCATAAATATCTTTATAAGAGTCCTAGGGCGGACCCAGAAACTGTTAGTCAGGGACCTAAGGGTGTCAAGGCCTCTGTTGTAAAAAATCCGGTTCCTCCAGATAAAGAGGCCAGAGCTTTGGATAGATGGGGAAAGAAAGTCTATACTTCTTCCACCTTAGCTATGAGGGCTTTGAATTGCCAGTTTCACATGTTGAAATATCAAAACTATCTTTTTTCTCAACTGAAGTCTAAGGTAGATGCTCTGGCGGAAGGCATTGAGTGTAAGGAATTACAAGATTTGGTACATGTCTCTGAACAGGTGGGTAAGCATTCTTTACAATGTGGTTTTGATGCTATACAGGCCTCGTCTAGGGTGGCTGCCACTGGGTCAGTTCTTCGCAGGCACGCCTGGCTGAGGGATCAGAATTTATCTGAACATGTTAAGACAAGGATTTTGGATGCTCCTTTACAGTCTGATGTGTTGTTTGGTTCACCTGTGGAGTCAGTCTTGAAGAAAATGGAAGACAAGGCTAAGTCTATGCAGACTGTTAAAGATTTTTTGCAAGTCCAGCCTCCAAGTTTAGTAGGAATTGGCCTGCTAAGGGGTGGACGTACCCTTCTTATGATTCACAGTCTAGGGGTAGATCTAGACGTGGTAGGGGCAGAGCTCAGAGCTCCTTCAGACCTAGAACAGGGAGTTCTCCTGCACAATCTTCAGGTGAGGGCAGGGGCCAGTCCTTTCGTAAACAGGCCCAATGACCTACCTTTTCAGCTGCCAGATCCTTCTTGCCTGGCAGCACCTTTGGGAGGAAGGTTGGCACTCTTCAGGGAAAATTGGAGTTTGATTACCCAAGACAGATGGGTATTGGATATCATACACCAAGGTTACAGGTTTTATTTCCATACCTTGCCTCCTTTCAAAGGCATGCCGGACGTTCCTCCTCAGCAAAGACTAGAGGCTCACAAACAAATTTCTCTGCTGCTCCAAATAGGGGCCATACAACCGGTCCCTCTGCCAGAAGTGGGCCTAGGATTTTATTCTCGCCTGTTCCTAGTACCAAAGAAGGGGAACACGTGGAGACCAATTTTGGATTTATCTATCCTCAACACTTATCTGGACATTCCCAAGTTCAAAATGTTGACGTTACAACAGCTTTTACCTCTGCTGGGCAAAGATCACTGGATGGTGACTCTGGATCTCAAGGAGGCTTACCTTCATGTTCCTATCAGGCTAAGTTGCAGGAAGTATCTGCGTTTGGCTGGGACTTCTCATTATCAGTTCTCTGCATTGCCCTTTGGCTTATCTACTGCCCAGAGTGTTCACGAAGGTTCTGGCTCCAGTGACAGCTTTCTTCAGGCTAAGAGGAATACAGATCTATCCTTATTTGGACGATTGCCTGATTCTGGCCCAAGGAAAGGACGAACTTCTTCATCATTTGCAATATGTGATAGCAGTGCTAAGATGCCTGGGGTATTCTGTGAACGAAATAAAGTCCAGTCTAGTACCCTCTCAGGACATGTGCTTTCTGGGTGTGAGACTGAATACAGCATCCCAGATGGCCTTTTTGACCCCGGACAAACAGAATCTTTCTCTTTACTTCCATCAATTGTCTCATCAGTCCAGGCTGACTGCAAGGACAGTCCTTCAAGCCTTGGGGTTCATGGCATCTTGTATTCTGGTGCTTCCCAATGCCAAACTGCATATGAGGAAGCTACAATGGTATCTCAAAATGTATGGACACAGCACTGCCAAGATTTGGACACTGTCATTCAGATAATACCTTGCATTCAAAAGGAATTTTTGTGGTGGGCTCAGGAATGTCACCTAAACAAGGGACTCTCTGTGACCCGGCCAGAGGAGAGTCAGATTCTAACGACAGATGCCTCAGACAAAGCTTGGGGAGCTCATCTAAATGGAAAGTGGGTACAAGACACGTGGCCTGCCAGACTTCAACATCTACATATCAACTTGAAGGAGATGTTAGCAGTCCAATTTGCATTAATAGCTTTCAAGGATTTACTTCTTCCAGGGCAGGTGTTGATTCTAACAGACAACACAACTGTCATGTGGTACATCAACAAGCAAGGGGGAACACATTCTTATCCTCTATGCAGACAAGCAATGATTTTGTGGGAGACTGCTCTCAGTTTACAGCTAAATCTTCAGGCAAGGTTTCTGCCGGGAGCACAGAACTCCTTAGCAGATGTGTTGAGCAGGCAAATTATGGATCCCCACGAGTGGGAATTGGATCCTCATGTATTTCTGAAGTTGACAGTGTTATGGGGAACCTCCAGACATAGATCTGTTCGCTTCTCCACTAAACTACCAGCTGCCAAAGTTTTGCACAAAAAGGTTTCATCCCACAGCTTGGACAGTGGATGCTCTTTCATTCAATTGGAACAATCTTCATGTGTATGCCTTTCCACCTCTGCCTCTCCTCCCAAAGGTACTCCTGAAGGTCAGACAGGACAAGCCAAAGATGATTTTAATAGCTCCAGATTGGCCTCGACAGCACTGGTACCCATTACTGAGAAGTCTGGTACGGGAGCCTCCATGGCCTTGTTCGATTCCACACCTGCTGTCTCAGGAGAACAGTCATTTACTCAATGTCAAACTTCACTCTCTTCACCTGACAGCCTGGCATATTCTGTTTTGAACCCTGGAGGGTCTCAGCTTCCACAGCAAGTTTTGAATGTTATTTTGGAGGCCAGAAGGCCTAGTACAAGGAAAGTGTACGCAGATAAATGGAAGAGATTTTTATTTTGGAGTGCAGCAAAGGAATTTGATGTTTCTAAGCCTAATTTAAGTGTGGCTCTTCAATATCTTACTGAGTTACTGGACAAAGGTTTGTCCTTCTCTTCTGTTAAGGTTCATGCTGCAGCAATTTCTGCTCACTATGACTGTGACCCACCATTGTTTTCTCATCCTTTGTTTAAGCAATTCCTTAGAGGGGCAAAGAATATAAGACCCCCCACGGAGAGCTCCTACTCCTGCTTGGGATCTCAATTTTGTGTTGGAGAAACTCACTCTACAACCTTTTGAGCCTGCAGCTACTGCTGAGTTGAAATATTTATCATGGAAGACTGCTTTTTTGTTGGCCATTACCTCTGCGAGAAGGGTTTCTGAATTACAGGCCCTTATGGCAGTTGAGCCTTTCTTAATTTTCCATAAGGATAGGGTATCTTTGCGTAATAATCCCTTCCTTTATGCCTAAAGTGGTTTCTAGTGTGGCTTTAAACCAAACTATTCATTTGCCTACTTTTTATGCAAACCCCCAAAATAAAGGGGAAAAGATTTTGCACACTTTGGATATACACAGGCAGTTGCGATATTATTTGAGCAGAACTAAAGGGTTCAGGCAGTCTCAGCAGTTATTTGTTTCTTTTGCTTTGGGTTCTCAGGGCAAGCCTGTGTCAAAACAAACTATTTCTAAGTGGATTGGGTTGTGTATTGCTTTCTGTTATTCCCATCATGGTAAGGAGATTCCAGCTGGGATTAGGCCTCATTCCACTAGGGCTACTGCCACTTCTACAGCTTTTTTAAGGGGGGTGGCAACTAAAGATATTTTGGAGGCAGCTACTTGGAGTTCAGTGCATACTTTCTCTAAGCATTATCACCTTCCACTTTACTCTAAATCTAGGGCTGGTTTTGCCACTGCAATTTTACAGGGCATTTTGGCAGCTCCTACTGCTTTATAGTTTTGCCATCCTCCCTTCTCTCTGCTTTGGGATTCTACCCAAGTGTAAGGACTGCAGCAATGTGAGATGAAGAACATAGTACAGTTTTGTACCTACCATAAATGTAGATGTTTGAAGATCCACATTGCTGCAGTCCAATCCTCCCTCCTTCCCCTCTGTAGTTAGAGGTGGTTGTGTGGTTTGGGTTGTACATATTGTGAATATTGTATATATTGTACATTTGGTTAGTACAAGGGTGGTTGGTTGTTTTTTGCTGTCTTTTGGTTTTGACCTTTCTGTTTAGGGTCTTCTGACATCTGGGGCAAGAAAAGACTGAGGATATGACGTCGGTCATGCGCATTTGTACCCTGACGTCCTGATGTCAGTCTTAAGCGCCTTGACCGACGTCAGCCTGATACTTTGATATTCGGGCCGACCGAGGACAGCGGACTACCCAAGTGTAAGGACTGCAGCAATGTGGATCTTCGAACATCTACATTTATGGTAGGTACAAAACTGTACTTTCTGTTGAAGCAGCTGGCTCAAAAGGAGGCAGGGTCAGTTTTTCTAGAATGAAATTGAGGTCCCAAGCAGGTACTGGTTGCTTCCTTGGGGGTTTTATATTCTTAACCCCTCTGAGGAACTGTCTTAAGAGAGGGTGAGAGAATAAAGGAGGATCAGTGTTGTATTCTGCAGAAATGGCTGAGGCATGGATTTTGATGGAGGAGAATGAAAGTCCACTGCTTAGCATCTCAGCTAGGTACTGTAATATTTGAGGTAAATTCAGTGTTTCAGGATTCTGACCCTTTTTCTGATTCCAGGCACAAAACAGTTTCCATTTTGCGGAGTAGGCTTTTCTAGTAGAAGGCCTTCTGGCCTCCAAAATGACATCCTGCGCCTCCTTGGAGAGTAGGGTCTGTTGTGAATTTAAGGAATCCTCCATGCGGCTAGATTGAGTGTTTTCAGCTGACTGTGAAGAGTTTTGAAGTTTTGCTGAGTCAGTAGAAGAGGCATTAGAGGCAGGATCCATGGTGGGGAATGCGTCAGGCTCCTCAGGAGTGGGTACCAGTGTTTTCTTGGCCAGTCAGGAGCAATGAGAATCATCTTTGGTCTGTCTGCTCTGGCTTTTACTAGAACTTTGGGCAGCAGAGGAAGCAGTGGAAAGGCATAAACTGTCACTGTTGTCCAACTGAAAGAGTGCGTCCACTTTCCAGGCCTGTGGATGAAAGGTCCTTGAGCAGAATTTTGTCAATTGGTAATTTCTGTGGGTGGGAAAGAGATCTATGTCTGGCCTTCCCCATGCTTGAATCATCTTTGTAAAAACTTGAGGATGCAACTTCCATTCGTGTGGATCAGTCATATTTCTGCTTAGGTTGTCTGCCAGCGTGTTTTCCTTGCCTGGCAGGAACTGTGCTTGAAGTTGGATTTGTAATTCCAGAGCCATGTTCCAAAGAGACATGGCTAGCCTGCATAGGGGGTATGAATGGGTTCCTCCCTGTTTGTTTATGTACCACATCACTGTGGTGTTGTCTGTCCTTATCAATAGCTGGCCTGGATGCAGTAGGTCTTTGAAAGCCATAATAGCATTTATTACTGCTAGCATTTCCTTTTGATTGATGTGTAGGTGCTTTTCTTTTTGGGACCATTTGCCCTGAATGCACCGATCTGTCATGTGCTCCCAGGCAGTCCGAGGCGTCTGTTGTGATGACTTGATTTGCTTGAGGCTTGCAGAATGGGAGACCTATATTTCTTTGGCATGCTTCAGCCCACCACAGAAATTCCTTTTGAAGACATGGAATCAGTGGTATAATTGTTTCCAAACTGTGGCTGTGTTGAGACCATAAGTTTTTTAGGTACCACTGAAGTTTCCTCATATGCAGCTTTGCACATGGGATTAGCAGGATGCAAGATGCCATGAATCCCAGAGCCTGCAGGATTTTCCTTGCAGTCAGCCTGGTGAAGGTTGCCAGTTTTCTGGAGTAATGAGTTAGTTGCCCTTGTTTCTCTGGCGTGAGGGAGGCCATCTGGGTGTTTGTATTCAAGCTGGCACCCAGGAAAATTATTGTTTGAGAGGGTATTAGTCTTGATTTCTTTTTGTTGACTGTGTATCCCAGAGAATTCAACATTATTACAAACGGCAGGTGTTTCAGAAGTATGTGTTTGCTGTCCGCTTGGATCAGGCAGTCGTCCAAACATGGGTATATTTGTATCCCTTGAAGTCTGCAGAAGGCAATTACTGATGCCAGACATTTCGTGAACACTCTGGGTGCAGTAGATAAGCCAAAGGGCAATGCAGAGAAGTGATAATGGGTTGAACCTGCAAGAAATCTGAGGTATCTTCTGCAATCTTGTCTGATTGGGACATGCAGGTATGCCTCCTTGAGGTCCAATGTTACCAGCCAAGACTCCTTGCCCAGCATGGGAAGGAGCTGCTGTAATGTGAGCATCTTGAATTTTGGTAAGAGTAAATATGTGTTTAGGATGGATAGGTCCAAAATAGGTCTCCAATCTTTGCCCTTCCTTGGTACCAGGAATAGTCTGGAATAAAAACCTTGACCCTGTTCTTGTGCAGGTACCTCTTGAATAGCTTTCATGTCCATGAGATCTGAAATTTGTTTTTGTGCCTCTGCCCTTTGATTGTGTGGCAGGTTTGGCATGCCTCTCATTTTTGGAAGGGTGTGAAAGTGGAATCTGTAGCCTCTGTCTATAATGTCCAGGATCCATTTGTCTTTTGTGACAATATGCCAATTTTTCGAAAATAACGCCAGTTTTCCACCTAAAGGTGCTGCCAATTGAGCCTTGCTTGGCATGCAAAGGGGAAAGTCATTGGTTCTGCTTTCTGAATGGCTGTGAACTATCCTCACCACCTCTTGGTGTTGGTGCTTGCCACTGTCTGCCTCTAAATGATCCTTGAGATTGCCCTCTACCCCTCGGGTGCCTGTATCTACCTCTTTGAGGTCTGTCCGTGGCTGGAAAGGACCAATATTTTGAAGACCAATTTCTGCTGAAACGTGGAGGTTGTACCTGTAGGAAATCTTTCACTGTTTGCATTGATTTTGCTTTTTCCTCCATTTTCTTTAATACCTCCTCAGCTTTAACACCAAACAATGCATCTTTTTGAAGAGGTGCATCCAGTAGTTTAGCTTTGACATGATCTGGTAAGGTTTGCTCTTTGAGCCAAGCATGTCTACTTATGACTGATCCTGTAACAGCAGCTCTACCATGAGGCCTCTAAAGCATCAAAACCACATTGCAAGGTATGTTTACCCAATTGCTCTGCACTATGCAACAAATCCTGCAACTCCAAGTCTGGTTGTTCAGGTTGTGACATTTTGTTTTCAACTGAGATAACAAAAAATAGAAGTTATGTTCTTACCATAACGTTCCATGTTAGTTGTCTTCTTCTCGCCTTCTTCTTGCTGGATGGGTTCGGAGCCGACTGCTCGGCTCGCCACTCTAAAGCTCGAGAGTTGGTTCCACCGCTCGAGGCTCCCCTTATATCCCACAATGCTAGGCGATAGTTACCTCAGATCTCGTTTGTAAGCTAACCCCAGCTTATAATAGAAACAGTATAACTGTAAAAAACAGAATCCACCTCTAACAACAGGAAGAAGAAGGGTGACCTACATCCTGAAACAAGAAATATGCATAACAGCATATAGCTAAGAAAGAGGTGGTAGAAAGAGAGGTCACGATCACAACTCCTCTAGGTCTGTCCAGGCCAGGGGAAGGAGGGACTAAGAAGAAGGCGAAGAAGACAACTAACATGGAACGCTATGGTAAGAACATAACTTCTATATGTTGTTGTCTATCGCCTTCATTCTTGCTGGATGGGACCGTCCTAGCACCTTGTCCCGGGTGGCCTAACGGAACAGACTCCTGAGAACAGTGGAACCAAAATTAGCTCTATGCCTAGAAGCTAAATCCAACTTATAATGGGAAATAAAAGTGTGAGGAGTAGCCCAAGTAGCCGCTGCACAAATGGTGTCAATAGGCAGTCTGTCTTGGAAGGCTAGAGAAGTAGCCAAAGCTCTGGTGGAATGGGCTTTAGGCTTAATAGGCAGTTTTTGGTGTCTAATCTCATAAACAAGGGTAATCAGAGATGTTAGCCATCTGGATAAAGATACCTTTGAAACTGGAAGTCCCTTTCTGCTTTCCGCATAGGAGACAAACAGCTGATCAGATTTTCTGAATTGTTTACGTCCTGTCCAAGTAGTACCTTAATTGACGATGAACATCCAGACAGTGTAATTTTGTTCAGACCTATTTGAATACTCCGGGAAAAAACAGGGAGGTCAATGCATTGGTTTAGATTTGATGTTGAAACCACCTTAGGCAAAAAGGACGGGTTAGTTCGTAAGGAAACTCTGTCCTTATGGAACACAAGGTAAGGAGAACGACAACTGAGTGCTTGAAGTTCTGAAATTCTTCTAGCTGATGTGATAGCCACCAGAAAGAGAGTTTTCCATGATAATAACTTTAAGGAACATGAAGCTGCAGGCTTGAAAGGGGAAAGAATCAAAGAAGCAAGAACTAAATTTAGGTCCCAAGGAGAAGGAGGATTTCTTACAGGAGGTCTGAGAAGAAAAACTCCTTTCAAAAAGGCTTTGCAGAGTTTGTGGGACATTAGGGCAGATTCAGAAATACCCACATGGAAATTTGAAATAGCTGCCAATTGAACCTTAAGAGTAGATGGAGATGAACCTGCATGGAAGAGTTCAGCAAGAAAATCGAGGACTAGTTGGATGGAAGCGTGAAAGGATCTACGTCCTTTCCTTGTGCCCAATATGAAAATCGCTTCCACTTACTCAAATAAATCTTTCGAGTGGAAGATTTATGGAAGCTATCAAAAATATCTCTAACAGAGTGAGATAATTGAGGAAGCCTGGCTACGGTTGGAAGTGGAGGAACCAAGCAGTGAGGTTCAGAGAGGGGAGGAGCTGCATGAAACTGACCCGACTGATGGATCAAAAGATCTGGAACTAGGTCCAGATTCCACGGTCGCCTCCACAAGAAATCGATGCAGAAAGGGGAACCACACTTGTCGAGGCCAGTAAGGAGCAATGAGGATCAATGAGGCCTTCTGAGCGATAGCTTCTGTATTACTTGAGAGATCAGTGGGAAAGGAGGAAATGCATACAGAAGTCCCCGGGCCAAACTTGGACTAGCGCCCCTGCTGGGTTGGCCTGGTAAAGGAATAGAGTGAAGTATTCTCTGCACTTGCTGTTTTGGGGAGTAGCAAAAGATCGCAGCAAGGCTGACCCCACTTGAAGCACAAAGCATTCAATACATGGTAAAAAAAGTATAAACACAATGCATATACCTAAGCACAAAAGTGCTCCACACAATGCATAGGGTATTTCGCCACACACAATGCACAGGGCATTTCAATAAAAAGCATGTAATATGAAATCAAGCACAAAAGCACAACGCACAGGCATTTCAAGCACAGTACACAAACGGAAGAAAAGGGCTGCCAACAAAAAGCATGAAAGGTCATAAGGAGGATTGAAGACAGAACAGCATGTACACAATGCATAGGGTACTTGCTAATAAAAAAGCATGTACCAATGCATAGGGCATTTCAAGCACAACAAACGAGAAGTATTTGCCAATAAAAAGCATGTACACAATGCATAGGGCATTTTGCTAATAAAAAGTACGTAATAATAACAATGCATAGGGCATTTCAAGACAAAGCATGTACACAATGCATAGGGCATTTCAAGCACAGGCATAGCATTTAAGCACACCATGAAAGGTCGGAGCACGTGCATACACACAGGCATACACAAAGCAATATAAATGCATGAGGTATTTCAAGCAAACGATGAGGCATTTTCTTAAGCACAAAAAAGCATGTATTAATAACGCAGGCCCGGCACAAAAGCATAATGTTCTATTAGGGTATCGCCAAAAAGCATGTACACAATGCATTTCAAGACAAAAAGCATGTACAATGAATAGGGCATTTTGCTAATAAAAGCACGCAAGAAAGTATTTCTGCACACAAAACATCACACAAACCACTATAAAGGTAATATGGGGATAAAGCTGATACTTATACTGAATGTGTAGTAAGCACAATGTTGCAGAAACATACAGTGCCAGCAATGAGAATGATATATGGAAGATAGACTATATACTTAGGTGAGGAAAAGAGTGAAAAGCTGAAAGCAAATAGAATGAAAGAGGAAGAGCATAGTTGATAGATTAAGTATAATAGTTACTGAGGAAACTAAAAATCAAAAGCAGGACTGGATAGGTGCATGATGGCAGTAGGTGTGAGAGCTAGGAAGATCAGTTTGGGTTGTTGTAATGAGCACAGCCCAGCCACAAGCGCCTTTAGTTTAGTTTTAAACAGTGTGATGGAAGTTTGGGCTATTAGGTCTGGAGGAAGTTGATTCCAAATCTTACCAACTGAGTTGGAAAATATAGTCACCTGTGGTGTTCTTTGATAGAGAAGTTTGAATCGGTGTTTTGTTAGATGAGCGAAGGTTTTTTAGGTTGTTGTAGGGTTTTATAAGGGTGGAGAGCATAGGTGTATTTTCAGGGTGGTGAAGGGCTTTCTGGGCTATTGTAAGCTGATAGTATTGAATTAGGTGGGGTAGTTCTAGCCATCCTAGGTAGCGGAGGTTCCGGCAGTGATGTGTTTTATATGGGGAGGCAGTGGCAAATCTGGCAATGTTGTTGTAGGCTGCTGTAAGCTTATTGATGTTGTATTTAGAAAGGTTAGTATATATTGGGGAAGCATATAGTAGTGTAGAGAAGATGGGTTCTAGCTATGGTAGTTCTTGCTTCAGGAGTTAGGAAAGATTTGATTCTGTAGAGAGAACCTAATTTTCTATTTGTTGCTTTTATGATTGAGTTGATATGATAGTCAAATTTAAGTAGGTTGTCAATAGTTATGCCTAGAAGTTTGGTTGTTTGATCAGGAGAGATAAGGGTGCCATTGTTAGAGGTAAGAGAAGTTGATAGATTGGATTGGTGTGTGTGTGGCAAGAAGAGGAGAAGTTTAGTTTTCTTAGGGTTTAGGAGGAGACCGTGATTAGAGAACCATTGCTCTTTTTTTATTGGTGGTCGAATAGTTTGTTGGCGTTTATGATTGAGATAGTCAAATTTAGAGTAGTAAGTTGTCAATAGTTGCTTGAAGTTCTGAAATTCTTCTAGCTGATGTGATAGCCACCAGAAAGAGAGTTTTCCATGATAATAACTTTAAGGAACATGAAGCTGCAGGTTCGAAAGGGGAAAGAATCAAAGAAGCAAGAACTAAATTTAGGTCCCAAGGAGAAGGAGGATTTCTTACAGGAGGTCTGAGAAGAAAAACTCCTTTCAAAAAGGCTTTGCAGAGTTTGTGGGACATTAGGGCAGATTCAGAAATACCCACATGGAAATTTGAAATAGCTGCCAATTGAACCTTAAGAGTAGATGGAGATGAACCTGCATGGAAGAGTTCAGCAAGAAAATCGAGGACTAGTTGGATGGAAGCGTGAAAGGATCTCACGTCCTTTCCTTGTGCCCAATATGAAAATCGTTTCCACTTACTCAAATAAATCTTCGAGTGAAGATTTATGGGAAGCTATCAAAATATCTCTAACAGAGTGAGATAATTGAGGAAGCCTGGCTACGGTTGGAAGTGGAGGAACCAAGCAGTGAGGTTCAGAGAGGGAGGAGCGATGAAACTGACCCGACTGATGGATCAAAAGATCTGGAACTAGGTCCAGATTCCACGGTCGCCCACAAGAAATCGATGCAGAAAGGGGAACCACACTTGTCGAGGCCAGTAAGGAGCAATGAGGATCAATGAGGCCTTCTGGCGATAGCTTCTGTACACTTGAGAGATCAGTGGGAAAGGAGGAAATGCATACAGAAGTCCCCGGGCCAAACTTGGACTAGCGTCCCTGCTGGGTTGGCCTGGTAAAGGGAATAGAGTGAAGTATTCTCTGCACTTGCTGTTTTGGGGAGTAGCAAAAAGATCGCAGCAAGGCTGACCCCACTTGAGAAAAAATCTCTCTCACAACAGAGTCTTTCAGAGACCACTTTCGTGAGGCATGAGAATAGCTCTGCTCAACTTGTCCGAATGTGATTGGACTTCCGGGATGTGCGTTGCTATCAGAAAACGCTGAGAAGAAATAAGCCCATTGCCACAGTCTGAGTGCTTCTCGACACAGGGGTATGATCTGGTTCCGCCTTGTTTGTTGATGTACCACACTACAGACATATTGTCTGTCTGGATTGCAATCGTTCCCAAGGGAAGAGAGTGTTGAAGGGCTTGCAACGCTAAAAGCACTGCTCTCATCTCCAGAACATTTATGTGCAAGTGGCATTCGTTTGGTTGCCATGTGCCCTGGACTGTCCTGCCCTGATAATGCCCCCCCCACCCGATCAGGGAGGCATCCGTTGTCAGAGTAGCAACCGGAGGAGGTGGAACAAATGGTCTCCCCAACAGGAGCTGGGGGGGAAGACATCCACCACATGAGATGCTTTTTGCACGCTTGCGTGATCATAATGGTGCGAGACATTGGAAGTTCCTGGTATGACCATTGAGAAAAGAGCATCCACTGAAGGATCCGCATGTGGTATCTGGCCAATGGAAGGAGAGGTATGGCGCTGCCATGATTCCCAACACCTTTAGAACTAACCTGGCTTTGGCTCTGTTGTTGTTGAGAAGTAGTGATACCAATTTTTGAATGTCTGATATCCTCTGGTTCGTTAGTGTTGCAGACATGTTTACAGTATCTAATTTTGCGCCTATGTAGGTAATAGTACGACAAGGCGACAAAACAGACTTTTCGCAATTTATTGAGATACCTAGTCTTTGACAGACGCGAAAAGTGTAATCTCTGGCCATCAGAAGGAGATGCTTGGTGGGAGCTGTGAGGAGCCAGTCGTCCAAATATGGAAACACCTGGAATCCTTGTCGTCTCAGGTGAGAAGCTACCACTGCCATGCATTTGGTAAACACCGGGGCAGTGGTGAGACCAAAGGGCAGGGCCCTGAATTGAAATGACTGGTTCCCAGCCTGAAGCGGAGGAATCTTCTGGAGCGCCTGTTCATTTTATGTGATAGTGCAGCGTCCTGAAGGTCTATAGGGCACATCCAGTTTCCTTTTCCCAACAGGGGAAGAATGGATTGCAGCGTAACCATCCGAAATCTTGTTTTCTTGACCGATCTGTTCAAGATACTGAGATCCAAAATTGGTCTCCAGTCCCTGTTTTCTTTGGAACTAAAAAGAACCTTGAGTAGATTCGGATCCTAGTTGGTCTGCTGGCACTGGCTGAATAGCTCTTTTGCAAGCAGTTTTGAAATTTCCAAAGCTGCTATATCCCTTTGGCGGGTGGAACATCTGGAAGGATTTTTGACTGACTTGGAAAACGAAGAAAGGGAATAGAATAACCTTGAAATGGACTGTACCCATTTGTCTTGTGTCAAGAATAGCCAGGCTTCTGGGTACAGTGACAATCTTCCCGACTGCCTCCGAAGATGGGCAGTCGGCAACACCAGGGATGCTGAAAGGGCTTATCGGAAGGCGTTTCGATTGCCCTGGTTCTCGCGGACCCCCTCTGCCTCTAGAGGCGGCGTCTACCATTGTTGTTCCCCCTCTGCCTCTGGCGGGAACCGACTCTGTCGTCAGGCGAAGTCCCTTGAGATTGTTTACGGAACCACATCTTTCCCCTTCTGGCCTTTGGGGTAAGGCCTAGAAGGAGTGGAAAACGGACTCGGCGGCAGAAAGGGTCTTGCCATCCGTCTCGCACCTAGTCAGGGTTTCTTTCACTTGTGGACCAAAAAGGGATGATCCATCAAAAGGGAGTTTGTGAAAGACGTCTTGAAAGGTTCCGCAAAATTGCATAGGCGCATCCAGGCGTGCCTACGTAAGGCTACCCCTGTTCCTGCGGCTCTGCTCGCTCCATCGGCCGCATAAGAGAGGAGGCGCATGGAGGAGTTGGAAATAGAATTAGGATAGCCAGCTGCGTGTTCATTTTCTTGAAACCCGCGGCTGTAGGGTCATAAGCATTTCACTCGCTTCTTTGATCAAGTCCCTTTGAAGGCGAGTGAAATGGCACAGGTAATTCAGCGAGCGCATAGTAAATGTCGCTGAGGAGAACATCCGCTTCCGTACCTATCCATGGACCTAGATTCCTTGTTAGGTGGATGGACAGGCACTGAAGGATCAGCCAGTTCCTTCTTTGTGGCGGCAGCTACCACCATAGCATCCACAGAGACTCCTTTTGATAAAAATTCCTTGTCTGCTGGAGCTGTGATGAATTTGGAGGGTCTCCTGGGAGTGGGGTCCACTGAATCAGGAGCCGTCCATGCCTTTTAGCAACCACCTGCATGAGGGGGTCAAGGGGGACACCCAGGACCTGGACGGACGAGAGCCAAACGCCTCAAGATACCCGGATTCGCCCTCCGAAGGGTTGAGGGCGCCCCAATTTCCCCTCTCTTTAAGGATCCCCAGAATGTCTGCAAAAGAGACATCTTCAGAAGGGGAACGGGGAACCCTCAGAATCATCCAGATCTGTGTCGGACGTGATAGACTCAGGTGAGTCAATGTGCTTCCTCTTGCACTTCCTCTTCCGAGGGGCTCTTCTGCCAAATCAGGAGAGGCCTCGGAAGAGGATGAAATCCCACAGGGGCTCCTGAGGAGTTGGCTCTCTGCGGTCCGGGATGAGGGAGTGAGTCGACTTACCCTGAGGCAGCATAGAGGAGGGCTGACGGAGCCGACTGTGGAGTAGAGCCAGGCTCTAACACACCCGCATGACCTCGAAGCACCCTGTCAGGCAGAGCCAGAGGTCCCGCCCGAGGAGCTAAAGACCCTCGGCACCGACAGTGATGGCTCCGAGGCGATGTCGGAGCCGAACTCACCAGCGTCGGGCACCCGAGAGAGGGGGTCGGACAAGGGTCCGATGCCACTCACCCTCGAGCCGACGAGGAAGTCCGCGCCGAGATTCCTCCATGGAAGAAAACGGAGCCGACGACGGAGCCGAAGACAATTGTCTCGCCCGAGGTGACCACAGTCTCGGTTCCGGACCACCCCGCCCGAGCTCAAGAGAGTCGGGGAGGAAGGAGTTGATGGACGGGACAGGCACCACTGATGAGTCGGGCTCTGAAGCATCTGGGCTAGTGCCTCAGACTTGAGTAGTCGACTCACCACCCTCTGAAGGTCATGATCGGACAACCTCGATGACCCAGAGGAATGAGATCTTTGGCCCGTTCAGACAGCAGGGAGAACCTGGAGCCGAATGAACGGAGCCAAGAGAAGGTGACCTAGACCTCTTTCTGGTTGTCGGGCTCAAGATCTTGTCGAGCCGACCACGGGTACCTCGATAACCTCGGCTCCGAGGAGCCACAGAAACTGTGGACTGAGTCTTATCGGCAGCCGGAGCCGATAAAGGCAAAGGTTGAACAACCTGAGGTCTCGGCTCAGAAGCCGGAGCCAAGACCTCGATGCCTTGGAGGGCTTCCCTGTTGAGACAGACAGGGAATCCTCAGGCTTCAACAAGCCTCTCAAATGAGCTTGTTTTTCTTTCCTGCAGGACCCTGGGGCTGAAGCCATGGCAGACAGCACAGGAGTCCTGCAGGTGCAAAACCCCAGACAATAGACAAAGTGTGAGCGTCTGTCAGAGACATTTTCTGACAGCACGCATCACACTTCTTGAATCGAGACCTTTGCTTCTTTAGACATAGCCTAACTGGTGAACACAAACACACACTCAAACACACCAGTTATACCCGTCAAAAACACAATTATAGTAAAAATATACTAAAATAAGTACAATAAGCAGTAGTACACTACACAAACACTCCTAGGAAGGAAGGCCTAAGGCCCAAGGGAAGAACTAAAAGTTCTTTTGACAAGAAACGGGAAGAAAATAGGTTCGGGATAGAGTTTAATGAACTATACTAATTTAGGAATAATTAAACTAAAAAAGGGGGAAACAAGAGTAACTTTTTATAGAAAAAGCTAAAACTTACCAGGAACCGGTAGAAAAACCAACCTCGAAGCTGTAGCGGCAAACGAGATCTGAGGTAACTATCGCCTAGCATTGTGGGATATAAGGGGAGCCTCGGGCCGGTGGAACCAACTCGAGCTTTAGAGTGGCCGAGTCGGAGCCGAGGTCGGCTCCGAACCCATCCAGCAAGAATGAAGGCGAGATAGACAACTTAACATCTGTTGATACTTTAACATATGGAACTGACAGTTTAATGCCCTCATGGTTAAGGTGGCCGAGGTGTATACCTTTTTCCCCCACCTTTCTAAAGCTCTGGAATCTCTCTCTGAAGGTAATGGATTTTTGGCAGTGGAGGCCTTAATTCCCTTGGGACCCTGTGAAATAGTTTCTGGGTCAGCCGCATGGCTTTTGTATAGGAATTGGTGTGAATCAGGAACCCGGTAATACCTGTCAGGCTTGACTGGAGCCGGAGGTAAAGAATCTGGGTTAAGGCTGGCCTCTGAATACACATCTAGTATGTCTAAGACAGGAGGGATAGCCAGAGGCCTGTGCTGAGGGAGCAAGAGGAAATCCCTGAGCCTTTTCTTGGAGTCTGAGTAATCTTGGCCTTCCCAGTGGAAGTGTTTATTTTATTTTACATTTGTTAACCGGGCTAGTCCAACTGAATACATGTCCATTTTCAGTGGAGGCCCGAAGAGAAAAGCTCCGCTATCTAATACATGGTAAAAAAAAGTATAAACACAATGCATAGGGCATTTCAAGCACAAAAAGCATGTACACAATGCATAGGGCATTTCAAGCACAAAAAGCATGTACACAATGCATAGGGCATTTCAAGCACAAAAAGCATGTACACAATGCATAAGTCATTTCAAGCACAAAAAGCATGTACACAATGCATAGGGCATTTCAAGCACAAAAAGCATGTACACAATGCATAAGTCATTTCAAGCACAAAAAGCATGTACACAATGCATAGGGCATTTCAAGCACAAAAAGCATGTACACAATGCATAGGGCATTTCAAGCACAAAAAGCATGTACACAATGCATAGGGCATTTCAAGCACAAAAAGCATGTACACAATGCATAGGGCATTTCAAGCACAAAAAGCATGTACACAATGCATAGGGCATTTCAAGCACAAAAAGCATGTACACAATGCATAGGGCATTTCAAGCACAAAAAGCATGTACACAATGCATAGGGCATTTCAAGCACAAAAAGCATGTACACAATGCATAGGGCATTTCAAGCACAAAAAGCATGTACAATAATGCATAGGCATTTCGCACAAAAAGCATGTACACAACGATAGGGCAGGGCATTTCAAGCACAAAAGCATGTACACAATGCATAGGGCATTTCAAGCACAAAAGCATGTACACAATGCATAGGGCATTTCAAGCACAAAAAGCATGTACACAATGCATAGGGCATTTCAAGCACAAAAGCATGTACACAATGCATAGGGCATTTCAAGCACAAAAAGCATGTACACAATGCATAGGGCATTTCAAGCACAAAAAGCATGTACACAATGCATAGGGCATTTCAAGCACAAAAAGCATGTACACAATGCATAGGGCATTTCAAGCACAAAAAGCATGTACACAATGCATAGGGCATTTCAAGCACAAAAAGCATGTACACAATGCATAGGGCATTTCAAGCACAAAAAGCATGTACACAATGCATAGGGCATTTCAAGCACAATAAGCATGTACACAATGCATAGGGCATTTCAAGCACAAAAAGCATGTACACAATGCATAGGGCATTTCAAGCACAAAAAGCATGTACACAATGCATAGGGCATTTCAAGCACAAAAATACTCAAGGCATTTAAACCACAATATGAGGAAGTACAGACAGGTACTAGGAGATAAAGCTGATACTTAAGTACTGGAATGTGTAGTATGACACAGCAGAAATTAAGATGTTTAAAAGTTAGCAATAGGATGTAGAGAAGAGTATAGTTGATAGATCAGTGACAGTATTTCTAGTAGAAAATAGTAAAGTTAGCAATAGAATGTAGAGAAGAGTATAGTTGATAGATAAGAGACAGCATTTCTAGTAGAAATTAAAACACTGCAAAAAAAGTAGACCTGAGAGAAAGTGTAAAGGATGCAGTAGGTGTGAGGAGTTGTAAAGATCAGCTTGGGTTGTTGCATGAGCATAGCCAGTCATTGGTTAGAAAGTGTTTTAGTTTAGTTTTAAACAGTGTGATGGAAGTTTGGGCTATTAGGTCTGGAGGAAGTTGATTCCAAATCTTACCAACTGAGTTGGAAAATATAGTCACCTGTGGTGTTCTTTGATAGAGAAGTTTGAATCGGTGTTTTGTTAGATGAGCGAAGGTTTTTTAGGTTGTTGTAGGGTTTTATAAGGGTGGAGAGCATAGGTGTATTTTCAGGGTGGTGAAGGGCTTTCTGGGCTATTGTAAGCTGATAGTATTGAATTAGGTGGGGTAGTTCTAGCCATCCTAGGTAGCGGAGGTTCCGCAGTGATGTGTTTTATATGGGGAGGCAGTGGCAATCTGGCAAATCTGGCAATGTTGTGAAATGTTAGTATATTGGGGAAGCATTTATTGATGTGAAGGGAAGCATTGGGAAGTAGTGTAGTGTAGAGAAGATGGGTTCTAGCTATGGTAGTTCTTGCTTCAGGGAAAGATTTGATTCTGTAGAGAGAACCTAATTTTTCTATTTGTTGCTTTTATGATTGAGTTGATATGATAGTCAAATTTAAGTAGGTTGTCAATAGTTATGCTCCTAGAAGTTTGGTTGTTTGATCAGGGAGATAAAGGCCATTGTTAGAGGTAAGAGAGAAGTTGATAGAGGGGATTGGTGTGTGGGTAAGAAGAGGAGAAGTTTAGTTTTCTTAGGGTTTAGGAGGAACCGTGATTAGAGATTAGGAGCTCTATGGTGAAAAGTTTTGTAAGAGAGTGTAGTTTGGGTGGTGGCAGAGCTGAAGCCATGGCAGACAGCACAGGAGTCTGCAGGCAAAGGTAGAGTGTGAGCGCCTGTCAGAGAAAATAAAGTACAATAAACAGTAGTACACTATCCCTAGATGGAAGGCCTAAGGAAGAACTAAAAGTTCTGGAAAATTAGGTCGGGATAAAGTTCAATGAACTACACTAATTTAAGAATGAGATCTGAGGTAACTCTCCTAGCATTGTGGGATATAAGGGGAGCCTCGGGGAACCAACTCTCGAGCTTTTAGAGTGGCCGACGGGAGCCTTAGTCACCCATCCAGCAAGAATGAAGGCGAGATAGACAACTTAACATACCAGTTTAAGGCAATGCTGTCAAGAGAAAGAGATTTTAAGCGATGTAAGAGTAGTTGGTGGTTCACCATGTCAAAGGCTTTTCCCTCAAGGTATGCAAGGATTCCCCAAAAGAGTAGTCCTCAGGGGGGGAGACAGAGGGAATGGACTCCTCTGCATCAGAATCTTCAAAAGGGGAGTATGAATGTTCCTGGTCTTCAGAATGTTCTGAAGTAATGGAGGCCTGGTCCAAGGAAGGGTATTCTTCCTCCACTCTGGGCCTTTTGTCCGAGGGGGGCTGAGAACGCCTGATAAGAGTAATCAAATCCTCAGCCATTTTGAGCATCTGCTTTTTAGGCATGGGGCCTTGAGAGGGGCCCTGTGGAGCTTGTCTCTTAGAATGCATGGCTGCTTTAGATTTAGTGAAAGCCTTAATGGAAAAAGAAGGCAGCGGCCTGAAGACACCTAGTGAGGTGGCAGGCCTGTCTAAACTCTGAGTTTCCCCGCCAAGAGTGGCTTCGGTATCTGTAGTCGGGGTGTGGGCCGAAGAGCCTGCGACCTCGGGCACAGAAGACACCGCTAATGAAGTGTCATCGGTAGTCAGGGGCTGCGTAGGTGCCTCGCTGAGAACCGGAGCACCAGTAGTCGGCTTTAGCGTGGTGTCGGTAGAAGTCGCGGACCTCGTATATCGGTCCTTATCTTTGCGTCTTTTACTCAAAACTGGAGTCGGATTATCCGACGACATAATGTAATTAAACTTTTTGCCAAAATAGTGTTGGGCGAACTCCGCCCGACGCTTAATAGTGCGTCTGTTGAATGTAGCACAAAAACGACAGGCCGAGATGTCGTGGTCTGGGCCTAAGCAAGGAATGCAGAGGGAATGGAAATCCTTATGCGGTATTTGCTTCCCACATGAAATGCAATTATTAACTTTGTCTGACATCGGTCTGAGGCAAGAAAAGTTTCTTCAACGTGGTACTTAGCTTTCAAGAAGACTTCGGTTGAAAAATATTCGTAATCTCAGGAGCTGGCCGACCGGCACTTGCGAACTGCTTCTGCTTCGGGCACCGTGCGGCAAGAAAGACTTAAGAAAATGGCGTCGGCTGGTTCTTTTATACCCCCGTCGCACTGACGTCAGGGAAGAAGCGACGACATCCGACGCCAGACCTAGACTTTGGAATTCGGCCGACCGAGGACCTGCCTGATGGCAGGAAAACCCATCTGTTATGACTGCAGCTGTATGCACGATGAACATCTGGGTTTTTTGCTGATGAGGCCTTATTCCCTTTGGGTCCCTAAGAAATAGTTTCAGGGTCAGCAACAGGGCTTTTATACAGAAATTTGTGAGAGTCAGGGACTCTGCAGTATCTATCAGGTTTAATGGGGGCTGGAGGTAAGGAGTCAGGATTTAAGTTGGATTCAGTATACACATCATCCACAATATCTAACACTGGCGGAATAGCAAGGGGTCTGTGTTGAGGTAATAAAAGTCTCTGAGCCTTTTCTTGGATTCTGAGTAATCCTGGCCTTCCCAATGGAAATGCTCCCTCATGGTATGTAAAGTCTACCCAAAGGAGTAGTCCTCAGGCGGAGAGGCTGATGGAATTAATTCCTCAGCATCAGAATCCTCATGAGGGGGTAAAGAATATCCTAGGTCTGAGGATGAATTTGAAGAAATGGACACCTGGTCAGAAGATTCATAGTCTGCATCCTGTCTGGGCCTTTTATCAGGTGGGGGATGGGACCCCTTGATCAGGGTGATTAGGTCTTCGGCCATTTTGAGCATTTGTTTCTTAGGCATGGAGGCCTGTCCTGGAGAATGCTGTATCTGTTTCTTTGTTTTTAGGGGGGGCCTTAGGCTTAGCAGAGGGTTTAATGGTTAACTGGGTAGGTCTGAAGACACCCTCTGAAGCTGTGGATTGCTCAGCTACTTCGGTTCTCTCTGAGGGGTTAGTTTCGGTAGGCTGAAAAACTTGTGCATCTGAAGGGCCAGCCAGCTCCACTTGGGAGTCAGAGGTGGTCCATGGTTCTGTGGAAGTGGTCATCAGGGGCTGCGAAGGCGCCTCGCTGAAAACTGGAGAACTGGCGACTGGCCTAGAAGAGGCCTCGTCGTCAGTTTTGGGCCTTGGATGCCTGTCCTTGTCTTTGCACTTTTTATGTATTCTGGTCGTCGGAAGTTCCGATGGCATGGTGTCATTGAATTTTCTGCCAAAATAATGTTGGGCAAAATCAAACCGTTTAATAGTGCACTTGTTAAACCTAGCACAAAACAGACAACCAGTGACGTTGTGGTCTGGGCGGAGGCATGGGATACAATAGGAATGGAAATCCTTATGAGGTATTTGCTTCCCACAAGAAATACACTTATTAACTTTTACTGACATCGGTCTGAGGCAAGAAAAAAGTTTCCCCAATGGGGTACTTAGCTTTGTAGAAGACTTCGGTTTCTGGATTCGGAATGAAAATCTTAGGAGTCGGCCAACTGGCACTTGCGAACTGCTTTTACTTCGGGCACCGCGCGTCAAGAAAGACTGAAGAAAATGGCGTCGGCTGCATCTGTCGCACGGATGTCAGGGAGGAGGCGACAGCAACCGACGCCGGACCAGGACTTTGGAACTCAGGCCGACTGGGGAACCGCCTGACGGCAGGATAACCCAAGTGTAATGACTGCAGCAGTGTAACACGATGAACATCAAGAAAATATTAATTTACAAATAAATGTAATTAATAGATTTGGGGTGTACAGCTGAAATTTGGAACATAGGTAGAATACATAGTACACAAGTACAGTACATACACTGTACATTAGCCAGTGTTTGTAAGAGTGAAAACTATCAAGTACTCTAGGTTTAGTATGTGTAAACATGCAGAAAAAGTAAGACTTCGTGCCCACCTGTTTAACATACCACATCCCTGTGGTGTCATCCATGTAAACCTTCAGAGGGTCTGGAGAGAACATGGGGTAAAAAGCCTGAAGAGCCAGAATCAGTGCCATCACCTCTTTGAAGTTGACATGATCTGACCTCTGATTGGGGGAGCTAAAGACCTTGAACTTTCACATGACCACAGGAAGCCCCCACCCCATGTCTGGGGTGTTGAACAGTTCTTGAGAAGGAACCAGAGACTGGAAGGGCAGCCTGGGTTGAGGGAAAGTTGCTGAATCTACCAAATTCCTCCTTTAGACAAGGAAGGACATGCATAATGAAATGTAGAGGATGGCAATGCTGAAGCCAAACTCACTTGAGGTAGCACTGAAGCTTCCGCATTATGCAGCCTAGCAAGAGGAAGCATTGGAATAGAAGAGGCCATGAATCCCAGGGTTGGAAGAAACTCTCTGGTTGGAAAAGCAGGCAAAGGAAGAACAGACTGAAAGAAAGCTGTCAAGGACAGAACCTTTGGAGGTGGAAGAGAAGCAGACATTGGCACTGCCTGAATCTTGTAAGCCAGATATACATGGTCCTGAGAGGGAGGCAGGTCAGCCTTCTGAAAGTTGACAGTGAACCCCAGACTTTGGAAGAGAGAAATGACGAACTCCAGATCCTGGGAGAAGGTCTCTGAAGCAGCAAGTTGTTTAGATAAGGAAACATGTGAACGCCTTGCAGCCTGCAAAAGGCAATCGCAGAAACCAAGTACTTTGTGAATACTCTTGGGGCAGTAGAGAGGCCAAAGTGCAAAGCAAAAAACTGAAATTGAGAGGCACAAACAAAAATTTAAACACTTCCTGAAAAGGTGAATAGGAATATGAAGGTAAGCATCCTTCAGATCCAAGGACACCAGAAAAGCCTGGGGCAGAACAAGAGGTAACAGGGTTTGAAGAGTTAGCATCTGAAAAGGAACCTTGAAAAAGGAGGTGAGCAAGGACAGATCCAAAATATTTCTCCAAGTGCCCTCCTTTCAAGGGGCCAGGAACAACCTGGAGTAAACTCCCTTTCCTATTTGTGGGGCAGGAAAAGTTCGAATAGTTCCCTGGTCCAACAGGGACCTCCAAGAAATGAAGAACTTGTTCCAGAGGAGGTTGGGGAATCCCAAAGGAGGGAGAGACTTTCACACTATGAAGTAACCCTGGTGGATAACAGACAGAACCCAAGAATCTTAACGTCATATTTTTTTTGTTTCTTTGACATTTGTTTATTGGGGTGGTCTGACTGGGTCTACAGAACCAGTTTTCAGCAGAGGCCAGGGGAGAAAAGCTCTACATGCAGTATAATACAAATACAGTACAATACAATATACACATGAGAAATACTATACAAAGATAAGTAGAAAGAACATAAAAAGAAGTTATGTACTTACCATAATATTCCATCTGTGTTGTCTGTCCATTTATACTTGAACTTTGGGTATTGTGTTCCGATCCTCAGAACCAGCTCGGCCATTACATAGTTTGTGCCAGCCAAAAACTCTCTAGCTAAGCCTCTACCCACAGTACCCATCTCCATATTACCTCAGATAGAGTTTGCAGCTATACAGAAAGACAGAATAATATGTATATGGAATGAAGAGGCTATGTCCAAGGTCAAACCTGATAAAGTTACCAGAACAAGCATCCGATCCTGCAGGAAGTCTGCAGGAGGGGGAAGGAGGGAGGGTTGCCAAGGATAAATAAAGATAGACAACGCAGATGGAACATTATGGCAAGCACATGTCTATCTGATGTTGTCAATCTTCATTTATCCTTGACCTTTGGGACAGAATTAACAGCTACGTTAGATCCTTGGTGGCCTTAGGGAAGGATATTCCTGATGACCATAGAGCCAAAGGATGCTCTTCCCCAGATCATCAGATTCAGTTTGTAATGTGTGACACAGGTATGCACAGTAGCCCAGGTTGCTGCAATACATTTCATCCATGGAAGCCTTGGAGTGGAAAACAGGAGATGTGGCTATTGCTCTAGTGAAATGCGTTCTCACTGGCTCTGGTAACCAGAGATTCTTTTTATTGTATATGAAAGTAATACAGTTCCTAAACCATCTTGGCAAAGTAACTTTTAAAACAGACATCCCCAGAGATGGACCGGAGAAAGACAGATAACTGGTCCGATTTTCAAATTCTTTAGTTCTGTTGAGGTAGAAATCTATTTGTGAACATCCAGCAAATGTAAGCAATATTCACCTTTGCTGGAAAATTGTGGATAGAAAATGGGTAAGTCAACAGTTTGATTAATATCTTCTAAGACCACCTTAGGGAGAAAAAATGGGTTGGTTCTTAGTGAAAATCTGTTATGAAAAGTCAAATATGGGGGTCATGAAGATGGTGCATGTATTTCAGAAATTCTTCTGGCAGAGGTAACGGCTATCAGAAAAACAGTCTTCCATGAAAGAAACTAAGTGACAAGTAGCCACTGGTTCAAAGGAAGAAAGTACCAGGGACTGCAAAACAAAGGTCAGATTCCAATGAGCTAGAGGGTCTTTAACAGAGGTTTCATCTGCAAAGCTCCTTTCATGAACACTTTACATAACCTATGAGAAATAAATGAATGGTCCTCAAAGCGATTGCAGGAATTGGAAACAGCAGCTAGTTGGACCTTAATGGTAGAAGCAGATGCTCCTTGACAGAGAAAAGCATAGCTAAAAACTCCAATACCTCAACTGGTGCAGAAAAGGGGTTAAGACCATTATTGTATGCCTAAACAGAAAATTCTTTCCACTTTCTGTGGTAAAGTTTTCTAATAGAAGGTCTATGGGGAAATCCAGTCAAATTTTTTGGACTGTGGAAGATGCATTTTTTTGCCTGGCGACTAACGGAATTGGAGGAGCCAAGCTGTAAGCTTGAGATTCTGAAGATTGGGGTGCACCAGTCCCTGTGGATGAGAGAAGATCCAGAACTGGGTCCAGAATCCATGGACGGTGAATTTGATGAGGCCAAAGGAAGGGGAACCAGACTTGTTGAGGCCAGAAGGGCCCACAGAGGATCACCTTGCTTTTCAACCTACAGGCTTTCTTTAAGAACAGAAATCACTGGGAAGGGGGGAAAGGCATAGAGTGGTCCTGAGGGCCAGTCATGAAGGAGATAGTCTCCTGGGGACTCCTCCGGAGGGGGGATTAGAGTAAAGTAGCTACTGCACTTGCTGGTTAGGGGTGATGCAAACAGGTCACAGCAATAAAAATTTCCACCACTCTGGGATTGAGGGCCCACTCATAAGGCAGCAGAATGCATTGGTCAGTTTGTCCCCCATCATGTTTGAGCTCTCTAGGATGTGCATTGCTATTAGAAAGCAGTTGGAGGATATTGCCCATTGTCACACTGAGAGCTTCTTGACACAGGGGGGTAAGACTTGGTTCCACCCTGTTTCTGGATGTACCAGACTACTGACATGTCTCACTGAAGTGCAACTGTTCCTACAGGGAAGATGGATTGGAAGGCTTGCTATGCTGACATCACTACCTTCAGTTTCAGAACACTGATATGCAGATTGGCTATCAGGAACCAAGTACAGGCCCTTGGGATTTCTTGAACCACATTTTTTCACTGCTCATCTGGTTCCCAGAAAAGGAGCTTTGGGGTGGAACAATGTATACCCATGGCAGAAAGGGGCTTACCATCCTTCTCACATGTGGATAAAGTCTCTTACTTTAGGACCAAATGAGGATGTTAAGGAGCACTGATGAAAGAAGACAAATAGTTCCGCAAAGTCTAGAGGCAGGAGAAATAACAGAATTAGAGGGAGGTAACTGCTCCAAAGGTGAAGGTGCTGTCTCCTTATGACTACACCCCTGTACCCACTGCTCTAGACATCCCTTCGGCTGTATGAGCGATCAGCCTCATGGATGAATTGGACACAGACTCCAGGGTGGCTAACTGGGAAGCCACTTTCTCTTGGACTTCCTCAGCTGCAGCTCCTGTCAGGGTATCTGACAACTCTTTAATCAGATCTTGTTGCCGTCTGGTGAAATGTGCCAGAAAATTCAAGGACCTTATAGCCAAGGTCGATGAAGTGTAGACCTGCTTCCCAAATCTGTCAATGGCCTGAGAATCTCTATTGGGCGGATGGATGGAGGAAATTTCCTCAGCAAGTTCCTTTTTAATGGCTGCCGCTACGACCATAGTAACTACAACCAACCCCTTAGCCCAAATCAGCTTATCCTTCTGGAGTGGAAAGAATCTTATTCAGTCTTTTGGGGATGGGCTCCGTGTCTGGAGCCTTTCTTGCCCACTGAAAATAAAAAACGGAACGAGTTCATCAGTGGGTGGAGTCACCCAAGAGGTAGATAGGCAGATGCCAAAAGCCTGCAGGTAAACAGATTCCTCAAAGAAAGGGTTTGGGGACTTCCAGCCACCTCTCTGTTTTAAAATCTCCAGCATGCCTCCAAATGAGACATCTTCAGGGGATGACCATGGGGACCCCCCCAATCGAAATCTGTGTCTTCTGTGACTGATTCCTGGGGGGGGGGATCCAAGTGTTTCCTCTTGTATTTCATTTTCTGAGGAACCTCCTCGGGGGGGGGGGGTGATAATCTAAAGAGGTATTAGAAAATTACAGTACCTGTGCCTGTGATACCAGAGGCATTCAGCAGCTGCCGTCCATGTGGAGAGGCAGGAGAAATAACAGAATTAGAGGGAGGTAACTGCTCCAAAGGTGAAGGTGCTGAGTCTCTGCATTAGAAAGGGCCCTCTGCATAGTCTCAAAGGCCGGCCCCCCTGAAGAGGGAAGGGAGCCCCAAGACCAAAGCCAGAGCCAAACTAATTCGAGCTGAAGCTTTGAGGAGCAGGGACGGCTCAGAAAAACCTGAAGTCCAGACCTGTCCCTCAGAACTGGCAGGGTAGCCATGGCTCCTAGAGATCTCTAGTTCAGAAACAAACGAAGAGCTCTAGGTAACTACTGGCTCCGAAGAAGTGAACAACTCCGGAGTTGGTACAGTTGATGCTGGGAGGTCCAGAACAGAGGACTCTAAGACCTTTGAGAAGATAGGAGTAGTAGTTAATGGTGTAAAGGAAGTTTCGCTGCTAAAACCCAAAGGGGTTGGTACTGAAGAGGGGCCCGAAAGTTCTCTAGCCCATAACATTTTTACTCACTAGCCTCTCCATGTAGAGTTTTGAAAGGCTTTAGGTGGAACGGACAATGTGGAAGGGGACTTAGACCTCTGGAAACTTCCCAGCAAAGGGATCAACAAATGGACAGTAGGTGGTCTTGTCAGGTGAAGCAGCAGTCACTTTTTGTCCACATCAAAGGGCTCAAAATTGCAATCGGTGTCAGAATGCACATTGACGCCGGAGTGCCAACAGCAGAGGCCTTCAGTTCAGTGGAAACTTTCAGAGCAGAGATCTTCAATTTGTTTGTCTTTCGGAACAGACATGGAGGTCAAAGTACAGTTTTGTACCTACCATAAATGTAGATGTTCAAGTGCTAATACAGCTACAGTCATAAAAGATGGGTTCTCCTGCCGTCAGGCAGGTCCTTGGTCGGCCGAATTCCAAAGTCTAGGTCCGGCATCGGTTGTCGTCGCTTCTTCCCTGACGTCAGTGCGACAGGGGTATAAAGTAACCAGCCGACGCCATTTTCTTCAGTTTTTCTTGCCCCAGATGTCAGGTGCCCCCAAAAGGAAGGCAATACATAAATTTGTGTAATAAAGCAATGCAATATAATCAAAATACAGTAGTTGCAAGCAAATACACCATAAATGAATACCCCAATCAAGTTGTATGAGGAGGTGTTAGCCCATAGGCCTGTCCCAAGAGGGGTAGGAGGGAGGGAAACCTGGACTGCAGCTGTATTAGCACTCGAACATCTACATTTATAGTAGGTGCAAAACTGTACTATGTTCATCGTGCATACAGCTGCAGTCATAACAGATGGGTAGAATCCCAAAGCTAAGAAAGGGGTGGTAGGCACTAGGTGGAACTAGGAGGAGCCAGGATGCCCTGCAAGACTGCAGTGGCAAAGCCTGCTCTACTTTTGGAGTATAATGGTAGGTGGTAGTGCTTGGAGAAGGTATGCACAGAACTCCAAGTGGCTGCTTCCAAAATATCTTTGGTAGGAACTCCTCTGAGGAAAGCTGCGGAGGTAGCTGTGGCCCTTGTGGAGTGAGATCTGATGCCTGTAGGTACAGTTTTGCCACGAAAAGAATAGCAAAAGTGTATGCAGTGGGCTATCCATTTTGAGATTTTTTGGAAATTGGCTTTCCTTGAGCTCCTACAGCATAGGACACAAAGAGCTGTTCTGATTTTCTGAAAGGCTTTGTTCTGTCCAAATAATAACGCAGGTGTCTGTGGATGTCCAAAAAATGTAGTAATCTCTCCCCTTTGTTTTGAGGATTAGGATAAAAGGTAGGTAAGTGTATGGCCTGATTCAAAGCTACCCTGGATACCACTTTAGGCATAAAGGACGGGTTGGTTCGTAAGGAAACTCTGTCCTGATGGAAGATGATAAAAGGCTGCACAGCCATGAGAGCTTGTAGTTCTGAAACCCCATGAGCTGAGGTAATAGCCAGAAGGAAAGCTGTTTTCCAGGATAAATATTGCAAATCTGATGAGGCAGCTGGCTCAAAGGGAGGCAAGGTCAGTTTTTCCAGAATTAAATTGAGATCCCAAGCAGGTATTGGTGGTTTCCTTGGGGGGGGTCTTAGATTCTTAGCCCCTCTGAGGAACTGTCTTAAGAGAGGGTGAGAGAATAAGGGTGGATCAGTGTTGTATTCTGCAGAAATGGCTGAGGCATGGATTTTGATGGAGGAGAATGAAAGTCCACTGCTTAGCAGCTCAGCTAGATACTGTAGTATTTGAGGTAAATTCAGTTTTCCAGGATCCTGACCCTTTTTCTCATTCCAGACACAAAACCGTTTCCATTTTGCTGAGTAAGCTTTTCTAGTTGACGGCCTTCTGGCCTCCAAAATGACATCCTGCACCTCCTTGGAGAGTAGGGTCTGTTGTGATGCTAAGGAATCTTCCATGCGGCTAGATTGAGTGTTTTTAGCTGGCTGTGAAGAGTTTTGAAGCTGTGCTGAGTCAGGAGAAGAGGCATTAGAGGCAGGGTCCATGGTGGGGAATGCGTCAGGCTCCTCAGGAGTGGGTACCAGTGTTGTCTTGGCCAGTCTGGAGCAATGAGAATCATCTTTGGTCTGTCTGCTCTGGTTTTCAATAGAACTTTGGGCAGCAGAGGAAGAGGTGGGAAGGCATAAACTGTCATTGATGTCCAACTGAAAGAGAGAGCGTCCACTCTCCAGGCCTTTGGATGGAAAATCCTTGAGCAGAATTTTGTCAATTGGTGATTTTTGTGGGAGGCAAAGAGATCTATGTCTGGCCTTCCCCATGCTTGGATTATTTCTGTAAAATCTTTTGGATGCAACTTCCATTCGTGTGGGTCTGTCATATTTCTGCTTAGGTTATCTGCCAGCGTGTTTTCCTTGCCTGGCAAGTACTGTGCTTGTAGTTGGATTTGTAAGTCCATGGCCATGTTCCAAAGGGACATGACCAGTCTGCATAGGGGGTATGAATGTGTTCCTCCCTGTTTATGTACCACATAACTGTGGTGTTGTCCGTTCTTATCAATAGTTGACCTGGTTGCAGAAGGTCTTTGAAAGCTATAACAGCATTTATTACTGCTAGCATTTCCTTTTGATTGATGTGAAGGTGCTTTTCTTTTTGGGACCATTTGCCCTGAATGCACCGATCTGCCATGTGCGCCCCCCAGGCGTAGTCCGAGGCGTCTGTTGTGATGACGATTTGTTTGAGGCTTGCTGAATGGAAGACCTGTGTTTGTTTGGCATGCTTGAGCCCACCACAGAAATTCCTTTTGTAGACATGGAATAAGTGGTATTATTGTTTCCAAACTGTGGCTGTGTTGAGACCATAGGTTTTTCAGGTACCATTGAAGTTTTCTCATATGCAGCTTTGCACATGGGATTAGTAAGATGCAAGATGCCATGAATCCCAGAGCCTGCAGGATTTTCCTTGTAGTCAGCCTGGTGCAATTTGCTAGTGTTCTGAAGTATTGAGTTAGTTGCCCCTGCTTCTCTGGCGTGAGGTAGGCCATCTGGGTGTTTGTGTCCAAGTTGGCACCCAGGAAAATTATTTTTCGAGAGGGTATTAGCCTTGACTTCTTTTTGTTGACTGTGCATCCCAGAGAGTTCAACAACATTATTACATACGCCAGATGTTTCAGAAGAATAAGCTTGCTGCCCGCTTGGATCAGGCAGTCGTCCAAATAGGGGTATATTTGTATCTTTTGAAGTCTGCAGAAGGCAATTACTGATGCCAGGCATTTCGTGAATACTCTGGGCGCAGTAGATAAGCCAAAGGGCAATGCAGAGAATTGATAATGGGTTGAACCTGCAAGAAATCTGAGGTATCTTCTGCAATTTTGTCTGATTGGGACATGCAGGTATGCCTCCTTGAGGTCCAATGTTACCAGCCAAGACTCCTTGCCCAGCATGGGAAGAAGCTGCTGTAGAGTGAGCATCTTGAATTTTGGTACAAGTAGAAATGTGTTTAGGATGGATAGGTCCAAATAGGTCTCCAATCTTTTCCCTTTTCCTCTATTTTCCTTAATACCTCCTCAGCATTAGCACCAAATAATACATCCTTTTGTAGAGGGGCATCTAGTAATTTAGCTTTGACATGATCAGGCAAGGTTTGTTCTTTGAGCCAGGCATGCCTACGTATGACTGATCCTGTAACAGCAGCTCTACATGAGGCCTCTAGAGCATCAAAACCACATTGTAAGGTATGTTTACCCACTTGTTCTGCACTATGCATCAAATCCTGCAACTCCTTCAAGTCTGGTTGTTCAGGTTGTGACATTTTACTTTTCAATTGTGATAACAAAAACTGTTGGTATTTTAGCATATGGAACTGACAGTTTAAGGCCCTCATGGTTAAGGTAGCCGAGGTATACACCTTTTTTCCCCACCTTTCTAAGGATCTGGAATCTCTCTCGGAAGGTAATGGATTTTTATTAGTGGAGGCCTTAATTCCCTTGGGGCCCTGTGAGATGGTTTCTGGGTCAGCAGCATGGCTTTTGTATAGAAATTGGTGTGAGTCAGGAACCCTGTAGTACCTGTCAGGCTTGACTGGGGCTGGAGGCAGAGAATCTGGGTTAAGGCAGGCCTCCGAGTAAACGTCATCTAGGATGTCCAAGACAGGAGGTATAGCCAGAGGCCTGTGCTGAGGTAGCAAGAGAAATTCCTTAAGCCTTTTCTTGGAATCTGAATAATCTTGGCCTTCCCAGTGGAAGTGTTCCCTTAAGGTATTCAAAGTTTCCGCAAATGAATAATCCTCTGGGGGGGATACAGAAGGAATGGACTCCTCTGCATCAGAGTCTTCAAAAGGGGAGTAAGAATGTTCCTGATCATCAGAGTGCTCTGAAATAATGGAGCCCTGATCAGAGGAGGGGGATTCTTCCTCCATTCTGGGCCTTTTGCCCGGTGGGGTTGAGAACCCTGATAAGAGTAATTAAATCCTCAGCCATTTTAAGCATCTGTTTTTTAGGCATGGGGCCTGGAGATGGGCCCTGTGTAGCTTGTCTCTTAGAATGCATGGTTGCTTTAGACTTAGTGAAAGCCTTAATGGAAAAAGAAGAGGAAGGTCTGAAGACACCTTGAGTGGAGGTAGACCTGTCCACATTTTGAGGTTCAACGCCAGGAGTGGCTTCGGTATCTGTAGTCGGGGTGTGGGCCGAGGAGCCTGCGACCTCGGGCACAGGAGACACCGCCAATGAAGTGTCATCGGTAGTCAGGGGCTGCGTAGGCGCCTCGCTGAGAACTGGACGTGTAGTCTGCTTTGGCGTGGTGTCGGTAGAGGCTGCGGACCTCGTGTGTCGGTCCTTATCTTTGCGTTTTTTAGACAAAACTGGAGTCGGAGTATCCGACGACATAATATAGTTAAATGTTTTTCCAAAATAATGCTGGGCGAACTCCGCCCGACGCTTAATGGTGCCTTTGTTGAATGTAGCACAAAAGTGACAGACCGAGACGTCGTGGTCTGGGCCTAAACAAGGTATACAGAGGGAATGGAAATCCTTATGCGGTATTTGCTTCCCACATGAAATACAATTATTAACTTTGTCTGACATCGGTCTGAGGCAAGAAAAGTTTCCCCAACGGGATACTTAGCTTTCAAGAAGACTTCGGTTTCCAAATTTTCGTAATTTCAGGATCTGGCTGACCGGTACTTGCGAACTGCTTCTGCTCTGGGCACCGCGCGGCAAGAAAGACTGAAGAAAATGGCGTCGGCTGGTTCCTTTATACCCCTGTCGCACTGATGTCAGGGAAGAAGTGACGACAACCGACCCCGGACCTAGACTTTGGAATTCAGCCGACCGAGGACCCACCTGACGACAGGAGAACCCATCTGTTATGACTGCAGCTGTATGCATGATGAACATCCAAGAGACTTCTTTTCTTCAATTTTTCTACAGAAGACAAGGAAGGAGGAGATTAAACATCTGTCCTAGCTTTATGTCTAGAGGATAAGGCTTCACTAAAGGGAGAAGTTCTTTTAAAATAAGAACCAGAACACTAAAGAAACACTGGAGATCAAATACCACTCAGGAACAGGATAGGTCCAAAAATGAAGACCAGCCACACTGGAGTAATGTCAAAAGTGTTTATTAATCCACAAAAACACAGTTGATTAAGCGTTTTCGTATATGTACCTAATCAGAATCACAAAAACATATAGCATCCAGCACTTTGAAATACCCCACCCTTCATGCATTATCCAATGAAATTGAAAAAAGCAGGGTCTATGCTAAATGTTCGAACATTACATGGTCGAGACGAAATGTTCAACATTTGGATGTTCGAACATCAAATAAAAAAAAAAAAAAAAAGAAAAAGACACTAACAGCGCAGGCAGGGGGCAAGCCCCCCTGCACCCCCCACCCCCCCTACTTATATATACCAACCAGAGACCGCACTTCAGTGCAGATCGAACGTTTGGTCTCGACCATGTAACGCTCGAAATTTTGAGCGTTGGAAGATTTGTCAGGTAGCCAAAAAGCATTATCCAATCTATGACATAAAAGGGAAAGAGTAAAGTTGTAAAAAACATAAGTAACCTGACTTTCACCTAACACATTCTCCCTAAAACATTTGATATGCAAATAGCTGATAATCAACACACTTGACAAATACATTTCTAAAATTGTCATAAATATATATATTTATATAAATATGAATACATAAATATAGAAATATACGAGTATATGAATATGTAAATATATAAATATAAAAATATGTAAATGTATAAAAATATGCAGATGAAGATAGCCTGTAATGGTTGCGTAGATGTTGACACCACGTGATTTTGACTTTAAAACGCTGGTAATAGATGTACTTTCATTCAGGCCAGGGAAGGTGGTGGTATCCTGCCTTAACTGCTACCTAAGCTCCTTGGTTTCCAAGAGATCTTCCCAAGGTCCCTCCCTGAGATCTTTGTACAGGTTCCAAAACAAAGAAATTAAAACTATGATCTTTGTACTCCCCTATATGCTTGGGCCAACACATTTTTTGTATCTCCCTTCATAATATCAAAACCGTGCTCATACACACATTCCTTAAATTTTCTCTTCGTATTTCCCACATAGAAATACTGGCATCTTAAGCAACTGGCCACATAAATAACCCCATAAAGAGTTACAGTTATTGTGAACCCTTGATAAAATAGCAAAATGATTCACTGTTACCATGTCTGTTTCCATAACCATTTTGCATTGGGCAAAAGGGGCCACATGCCTCATATTTTACAGGTAAATTCCAACCCAAAATCAAAGGTGCCCTGCTATAAATGGTTCTTCAAAGTTTTTCCCATCCTAAAAATCACCTGGGTTTTTTTTGTTTGCCACTGTGCTTAACTCTTTGAAGTTTGAAAAAATATGCCAGTGTTTATAGAAATTTCTAATGTGGGCGTCCTCAATGCAATATTGAGTAATAAAAGCACTCTTTAAATCCAATCCTTTGTTGGTATAATTTTTCCTAAAGGGACTATTCTCTAAAAAGTCATGGGAAAAAATAAGGGGAATAATCTCTATTTCCCTTTTGGTTTTGATATCCGTGCACACCTCGGATACCCCACCCCTTCAGGGTACTCTCTACCAAAAAACATGTGGCTCATCTTTTCACATTCCTTAATAAAGGTTTCCCAGCTTGATAGCATATGGGCCAGCTGAATAAACTGGCCCTTAATAATCCCATATTTTTGATGTTGGGGATGGTTGCTTTCGAAATGTAATATACCGTTGCTGTAAGTAGGTTTGCAATAGATGGTGCTAACCCATCTCCTGTTCAGGAAGAACTTGGATAAGGTAACACATCTAGATAGCTCATGTTCGAGATATTATATTGATAAGTAAAAAGTACAGTTGTGTACACTTACCATAAATATAGATGTTAGAGTGTATTCACTGTTGCAGTCATTACATTTGGGTAATCTGCTGGCAGGTTGCGGCCTGATTAACAAAGTCTTGGGTCCTGCATTGGTTGCTGTCCCTTCTTTCATGACGTCAGGTCATCAGGGGTATAAAACATGCATCCAACGCCATTACATCAGTTTTTCTTGCCCCAGATGTCAGGTGCCCCCCAATGGGGAGTAAATAAAATGAAACACAAAAATATACCTCCAACCAAAAACAAATACACCAAAAAGGCTTTTAAGTGTAGTAGAAGAAAGTAGAGGTATAGCCAGAGAAATTTAGGGGGCTGGAGGGAGGGTAACCAGGACTGCAACAGTGAATACACTTGAACATCTACATTTATGGTAAGTGTACACAACTGTACTATGTTCTTCGTGTTTCACTGTTGCAGTCATTACATTTGGGTAGATTCCCAAAGCTATGGTTGGGAGGAGGAGTTTATACAGCATTAGGGACAGCTATAAGACCCTGCAAGACAGCAGTGGCAAAGCCAGCTCTGGATTTAGAGAAAATTGGTAAATGATAATGCTTGGTGAAAGTATGCACAGAACTCCAGGTAGCAGTTTCTAGAATATCCCTGGTAGGAACACCTCTGAGAAAGGCTACAGAAGTAGATGCAGCCCTGGTGGAGTGAGATCTGATCCCCTGGGGGATAGGTTTTCCATGGTGCTTATAGCAGAAATGAATGCAATGGCTTATCCATTTGGAAATGGTTTGTTTTGAAATAGCCTTCCCCTCTGCCCCTGCAGCAAATGCTACCAGCAATTGTTCAGATTTTCTTCGAGATTTAGTCCTGTCCAAGTAGAATCTAAGTTGTCTGTGCATGTCCAAGGAATGCAGAATCCGTTCCCCTTTGTTCTGTGGATTGGGAAAGAAGCTTGGCAAATGAATGGACTGATTAAGAGCCACACTGGAAACCACCTTGGGCATGAAGGATGGATTGGTCCTGAGTGACACCCTGTCCGCCATTAAAGATGATGAAAGGCTCCACTGCCATAAGGGCCTGTAAAAATCAGATATCCTTCTAGCTGAAGTGATTGCTAAAAGGAAGGCTGTTTTCCAAGAAAAACCAAACTGCAAAGTGGAAAAAGCATTCAAAAATACACCAATAATCACCAAGACAGTGCTTGAGGCGAAGCAATAACCAACGAGATATATCCAAACCGTTTATTTGAAGTACACAGAACAGCTGAAGCAAACGCCTTTACACATTTACTTGCGTTTACGTCTCAGTAGGAGGACTTCATCAGATGACCAGTGTAAAATAAATTAATCATTTATATTGAAGTTTAGTACTGAACCAATGAATTTGTACAAAATACGTTTGAAGGGACCAATGACATTTCCACAAAGAACACAATATTACAATACTGTTACTAATTCATTAAAATCATTTTCAAGTGTAATTACACTTGAACTAAAAAACATTCATATTACAACTAGTTAAGTCTCATTGAAAATTAGTTGAATAGTTAAAACAGAATAAATATATCTATCATGTTTTAAAAAATAAATGAATTAAAGTTTCACTCTCTCTTTTTGTGTGGTTGTATACCTATATGAATTAAGGAAACATTGCCATCTCCTGGTAAAAATGTAATTACATCTCATACCATTTAAAGTTTTGCAGATCTTAATTTCAACAATGGCAAAAAAAGAGACATTCAACCCAGGGAAATTTCCTGCTTCAAGGGTGACTTGCCACCACAATTCCCTGACTTCTATCCTCTCTTTCCATGGGCCTCCCCTATCATCATTTTTATTCTGTTCCAATACGAAGAAGGAAAATTCAGGTTTTGCACATAACGTTGTGTGCGTAAACAAAGCACTGGTTTCTTTCCTTACTGCCATATCATAAATATGTTCGTAGATCCTTCTTTTTAGCATTCTTTTGGTTTTTCCGACATAGAAGGATCTACAAACCAAGCAAATAGCCAAATAGACTATTACTTTTGTTTCATGGTTGTAATAGTACTGTCAATCCATCTTTTTTCCGACTCTCCAAATAAACTTTGTCTGTGTTCATAATATACACACATTGGGAGCAATGTCCACATTTGTATGTCCCTAACTTCCTTCTATTATAAATGGGTTTATTGCCCCCTATTTTCAAGTATATTCTTAAGACACTGAATTTTTATACACTACTTTAAAGGGAAAATTAGAAATATTGTTCAGATCTGAGAGGCCACAAATCTGTTCCATTCTTTGTTAAAAATGTTTTTAGTATTGTCATTCAAACCATTGTATTCTAAAATTATTGCTTATTGATGAATATTTATATTATTTTTATCCTTAAATGAATCAACATCACTAATTTGTTCCCTTTGACCTTGAATGGGTTTAAATCTACTACTACTTCCTTCTTCGACCTCAGTCCTAATGTTGTTAATAACTTCCTGGGGGTAGCCTCTCGCAATAAACATCTTTTCTAGCAAATTACACTCTAACCGAAAATCAGTATCCAGGCTAGTCATGCAACTCCCCCTTACAAAGTGACCCTTTACTATGTTTTTCTTACAATGTGGGGGGGTGTGCACTTTGATAATGAAGGGAGGAATTATCAAAGGTAGATTTTCTGTACATCATGTTTCAAACTTATTATCTAGCTTGCATACCTCTAAATCCAGGTATTATACATTTTCATTGGATAATTTGTAAGTAAAGTTTAAAAAAATTAGTAGTTTCCTTCATACATTTCATAAAATCTTCAAACTTTTCTTTACCTCCTGTCCAAAAAAATAACTATCATCCAGAAACCTCCACTAGAGGCTCCAACAGGAGGTAAATTCAGAGTCTAAAATGTACTTTTCTTCCCATTTCGCCAATACTAAATTGGCGTAGGCGGGGGCACACGCTGCGCCCATTGCCACCCCTTGAATTTGCTGGTAGAATTCTCCATTGAAACATATGAAATTTTACTTCAAAACCATATCCATTAAAAACACATTCAATAATTTCTCATTATGAGTTAACACCTGGTCCTCAAAAACAATCGATTTAGTCCCGTCCAAGTAAAATCTAAGTTGTCTGTGCACATCCAAAGAATGCAGAATCCGTTCCCCTTTGTTCTGTGGATTGGGAAAGAAAGTTGGCAAATGAACGGACTGCTTAAGAGCCACACTGGATACTACCTTGGGCAGGAAGGATGGATTGGTCCTGAGTGACACCCAGTCCGCATGAAAGATGATGAAAGGCTCCACTGTCATAAGGGCTTGTAATTCAGATACCCTTCTTGCTGAAGTGATTGCTAAAAGGAAAGCTGTTTTCCAAGAAAGAAATTTTAAGTCTGCAGTAGTAGCTGGCTTGAAAGGAGGTAAAGTAAGCTTTTCCAAAACAAAGGTAAGGCCCAGGCAGGGGTAGGAGTTCTCCTGGGGGGGTCTCAAGTTCTTTGCCCCTCTGAGATACTGCTTCAGCAGGGGATGAGAGAAGAGGGGTGGTTCTGTGTTATAGTGAGCTGAAATTGGAATATTCTTTTTACTTTTGCATCATCTTAAAATACTCAATTGTATTTATTACTGCTTGGTGTAACTCATTCTAAGCCTTTTGGTTTAAACACTTGGGCTTCGGACCAGTTAGTTGTTTTGCACTGAGAGGGTTTGTGGTCTGCACTGTTGTGGCAGAACAGGTAGCTTACATCCTTCTAGGTTGAGAACTGCTGATTGAGGGCTCAGTGTCTGTTATTCTAAAAGTGTATTAATTCTGGTTTAAGCACTTGGGCTTTCAAGCCAGTTATTTTACATTAAGAGGGTTCGTGGTCTGCACTCTTGTGGGAGGAGAGGCTGGACTCTGCCCTTCTGAGCTGGGAATTTCTGGTTAAAGGCTTATAGTGCATGCATATCTGAACTGTTTCTTACTGAAGTTGGTGCCTTGTTTGCTGTGGCATAGACTGGATTCGGGCCTGCTGGATCTAGCTTTGTTTGTGTAACTTGAGCACTAATCCAGACATTCTCTAAAGTATTCAATGGTATTTATTACTGCTTGGTTGTAACTTGATTAAAGTGTAGCTATCATTCAAGTCTTTTGGATTAAGCACTTGGGCTTCAGACCAGTTGTTTTACATTAGGAAGGTTTGTGGCAAGCACTGTGGTGGCAGGACAGGTAGCTTTCATCCTTCTAAGTTGGGAACTGCTGATTGAGAGCCCAGTGTCCAAGTGTATTAGTTCTGGTTTAGGCACTTGGGCTTCAGGCCAGTTATTTTACATTAAGAAGGTTCGTGGTCTGCACTCTTGTGGGAGAAGAGGCTGGACTCTGCCCTTCTGAGCTGGGAATTTCTGGTTAAAGGTTTATAGTGCCTGAATATTTGAACTGTATCTTACTGAAATTGGTTCACCTTGTTTGCTCTAGCATAGACTAGATCCAGGCCTGCTGAATCTAGCTTTGTTTATATGCTTGTTGTTTGTTTGCTTGTTATTTCCCTGGAAGCTAATTCCACCTAATACGCAACTTCTCAGCGCTTCTGTGGATCACTAGTGATATCTGCATTGCTTACTGTACCTTATTTCCTTGTTTCACTTGAAAGAAAGTTACTGTTTGTCGTTTTTGCATTTAGTTACTTGTAACACATTGCACTCAAGTTACCTGGCACTTGCTCACTAAAGCAATTATATAAGTCAGCACTAAAAATTAAAAGCACTACACCCTCACTCCCCACTGGCCCTTGTTTTCATTTAAGGAATTCCCAATATTATTCTAGCATGTCCAAAGGTCAGTTGTCAATCTTCTCTCTGGTCCAGCTGGTGAATCTGGGAATCTTGAGGCAATGTTATAACTGCCTCATGTACACAGACAACCCTCTCCTCCTCCCACATAACACAAATACTTGCGAGAGATGCAGCTATTTAGCCAAACTGGAGGCTGAGCTCTCTCAACTCAGGACTGGCAAGACCAGACAGGAGGAGAAGGCAACTACACACACCACAAAACCAGCCTCACATAATGCTACCACTCCACTGAATCAAACACATAAACACACAAAGACATACTCGGAGGCTCTGAGTAAAAATTTACCTAAACAGCAGAGGCCTCCAAAGCAGACACCCAAACAACTGCTACCTCAAGACACCCCACAAGCAACACATAAACCACAAAAGCAGTGTGCAAAGCAGTCACAGCCCTTAAGGCCAAATACAACACCAAACATACTTGTCATAGGTGACTCCATAGTCAGACACACTGGCGTCCCACTCACCAGGCTGAACAAGGAGAGGGTCACAGTAAGCTGCCTATCGGGCGCTAGAATCCGCCACATAACACAAGCACTCGGGTCACTCCACGGCAAGTACAAATATGACACAGTCATTGTCCATGCTGGTGTGAACGACCTGAGGCGTACCTCCCTGGACTACATGAAAAGAGACAGAGGAGCTCTCTGATTATGTAGCCCAGGCAGGTATGACCCTAACCCTGAGCAGTATCCTTCCTTCACCAAGAATGATGCCACAATATAGAGACAAGATGATCAGCTTTAACAATTGGCTTAATGTCTGGTGTCATTCAAAGGGGATCCAGTGTCTGTCTGCCTGGGATGACATGCTTGACAAGCCATGCTGCATGAGGGCGGCTTGCACCTGTCACCCTGGGATTCGGATATTGGCTAAGGCTCTTGCCACCCCCATAGTGCCTTTTTAGGCAAGGCTCAAATTCTAAACCTACCACCCTAGAAAACAAAAATGGGAAGAAACTGAGGGTAATGCTGCTCAATGCCAGAAGTCTAAATCTCAAAATGCATGCACTCGAGGCCCTTCTCAGTATGGAGAACATCGATGTCTGTGCTGTAACTGAAACCTGGTTCAAGGCTCCTGAGAGCACCCGGCACTATTAGGTTTTACCTCATATCATGCGTTCGGCCCCAAAACCCGGACCACACCACAAAAGGAGGGTGTATCCATATTCATAAAGGATACCCACACCTCCAGGTTGGTGGCAACGCAAGCTTCGGAAACCATCCAAGTGCAACTAACAATAGGCAAAACTGCTCTACAAATTGTAGCATGCTACAGGCCACCCTCTCAAACTCAGGAACCCCACACAGCCTTCCTGAAGACACTGGAGGGTATAAATGTATCTCCAAACACCATCATATTGGGTGACTTCAACTACCCGAATATAGACTGGGAACATTACTCAAGCCCTAACTTTCTAGCCCAACGGTTCCTGGAGTTCATAAATTCAAATGCCATGGAACAGCTAGTCACTGTTCCCACGAGAGGAGAAAATATACTAGATCTCATTGTCACAAACATGGGGACAAAATGCTCCACACGAAGTATATCCCTCATTGGTGAGATCTGATCATAAACTAATCTCACTGGAAATCCACATCCCACCCCACCCCAAACAAAAAGACCATAGTGAAGAACTTCTCTAAAGCAAACTTCACACTACTCAAGACTGGTGTGGTATCCTTCAAGGCCCTGAGCCAGTGGAAACCACAACCCAAGCTGCGAAGCCCTTACAAATGCCTTCTATGAACACCTCCAGGACTGCATGGATTAGGCAATCCCAAATAAAACCAAGACTCTTTCCACAAAGGGCAAGCGTCCAGTCTGGTGGACCCCAGCCATTAACAAACTTTACAATAAGAGGAGAAAGCTATTACATGATAGAACAAAATCCATAAAAGGAAGTCACCCTGATCATTATTAGTAAAAATACGAGGACTCAAAATCAACTAAGGCCAATTTTGAGAGAAAAATTGCCATGGATTCAAAGGACAATCATAAGGCCTTTTTCAGCTATGTTAGGAACATGGGTGGAAACTCCCAGATATGCTCAGAATTAGTCCAAAATGATACAAAAATCACTGAACCCACAGACATTGCCAACATACTGGCAGACAGGTTCAGTGCAAACTTCACCCCTCTCCCCTAAAGGAGAGATAACTATCCCAGCCGAGTGTAGCCTCCCGGACATCTCAAATGCGCAGGTGAAAGCTGCTCTCTCTAAAGCTAAAAACACAGCATCAATGGGACTGGATGGTGTCCCCAGCTGTGTGCTACACGAGCTAAATGAGGAATTAAACCCGCATAAGGCAGCTGTTTAATCTCAGCCTTACCACTGGATACGTGCCCAAGGAGTGGCGTCGGCAACTGTTGTCCCACTCCACAAAGGCGGCCTCACGGACCCTGGTAATTACGCCCCATAAGCTTAACAAGTCTAGTCTGCAAAGCTATGGAGAGGATCATAATGGAGCTCATAAACAAAGATATAGGGGACTTGCAGACATTGGACCCGACCCAGTTTGGCTTTGTCAAGGGAAGATCATGCCTTTTGAACTTGGTCGACTTCTTGAAACAGTCACCAAGGCCATTGATGAAGGAAAGGCAGTCCATACAGCCTACCTTGACCTTGCAAAGGCTTTCGACACAATACCCCACTCTGGTATTGTAGAAAAACTTACCAGCTTAAATGTAAACCCATATGTCACAAGATGGGTTGCAAACTGGCTTAAGGACAGAACCCACAGGGTTAGAGTTGCTGGCGCTGTGTCAGACTCCAAGCCGGTCACAAGTGGTGTCCCACAGGGCTCGGTCCTTGGCCCCCTATTGTTTGGCATCTACTTCTCAGAAGTACAGGCCAACATAGGAGGACTTTGGCTGACAAAGTTTGCAGACGACTGCAAATTGGGCGCCATAGTGGAAAGTGCATCAGACACGGATATCCTTCAGAAGGGACTCACGGAAACAGATAGCTGGTGCCAGAGCCATGGCCTGAAGTTAAATGCCAAAAATGTATAGTCATACCCTTCGGGAAAAACAAGGTAACCCCAAGCTACCATATAGGTGGCAATCCACTAAGCACAGAAGAGGTTATCAGGGACCTGGGGACCCAGGTTGACAGTGGCCTTTCTTTTGACAATCACATTGCTAAAGTGGTTAGAAAGACCTTCTACATTGCCCACCTGATCATGAAGGGATTCACATCCAGATCTAGTGAGGTTATTGTTCCCCTGTACTCTTCACTTATCAGACCAATGATAGAGTACAATGCCCCATTCGGGATGTATCTCACCCGACATCTGCAGCAATTGGAGAGACCCCAAAAGTTCCTCACCAAAAGGATAAAGGGACTCCAAAATCTGTCATATGCTGCCAGATTGAAGAAACTCCAGCTCTATTCAGTCGCATACCGTCTGCTCAGAGGTGACATGTGCCTGACATACAAGGCCATGTCCAACCCGGAATTAATGGACATGCTCCACCTCAAAAATCCAAATCCACCAAAACCACTAGAGCAAGCGACTTAAACCTTAGCACGGATATAAATAGGACGTGCTGGAGGGATAGATTTATCACTCAGAGACTCTCTATGCTGTGGAATAAAATCCCGGTCCATGTGAGGCAGAGCACCTCGCTGACTCTGTTCAAGAGAAATCTAAACCTGTGGATGGGAGATCGTAGGTTTACCCCGGGAATCATCTCTGTGTCACTGCTGGACAGAGGCACAACAAACTAATGGGCACAGTATTTTTTCATATAAGGGGTGGCGTAAGCCACAAAAATTTGGGCTAGGCTTATAAATGCCTTAGGGCAGATAGCCTAGTATAAACCTATGAACCTATGAACCTATGAAATAGCTGAAGTTCAGATTTTAATAGAGGAAAGAGACAGGCCCTTGTGAAGCATCTCAGTTAAGTATTGCAAAATCTGAGGTAAGTTGGGCACTGCTGTGCTCATCCCTTTAGACTGGTTCCAGGCACAGAAACTTTTCCACTTGTCAGCATAAGATTTTCTAGTACTAGGTCTTCTCGCCTCCAAGATGACATCCATCACAGGTTTGCTGAGGAATAAGGGTGAATTTAAGTGATTAGCCCGGCTGCAAGGTTCAATGTTGGAAGCGGAGGGCGCAGAATTTGGTTCACCTGCTGAGACAGCAAGGAAGGGGTCTGAGGCAGGTGCCATGGAGATATTTGTGACCCACTGCACAGGAGCGGGTACCAGTGTTTGGCGTGGCCAGTCAGGAACAATCAAAATCATTCTTGGTTTGTCCTGTTTGACTTTTAGCAGAACTTTGGAGAGCAGAGGCAGAGGGGGAAAGGCATAGACAGATAGGTTTTACCAGCTGAAAGACAAAGCCATCCACTTTTCCAGGCTTCTTTGTGGGGAGTCCTTGGGCAAAACTTTTCCAACTGGTAGTTCTGGGGGGAGGCAAAATCGATCCATGTCTGGGCTCCCCCATTTGCTTGTCAACATGTTGAAAATCCGTGGCTCCAGTTTCCACTCGTGTGGGTCCATGAGATTTCTGCTTAGTCTGTCTGCCAGTGTATTCAATTTTCCTGGCAGGAACTGAGCTTGTAGGTGCACTTGGTAGCTCAAGGCTGTGTTCCACAATGCCATGGCTAGTCTGCAGAGGGGGTAAGAATGTGTACCCCCCCACCTGCTTGTTTATGTACCACATAACCGTGGTGTTGTCCGTCTTTACTATTAGTTGTCCTGGAAGAATGTAGCCCTTGAAGGCTGTCACAGCATTATGCACAGCTAACATTTCTTTTTGATTGATATGTAGGTGCATTTGATTTGGGTCCCATTTGCCCTGAATGCACTTGCCTGCCAGATGAGCCCCCCCCATGCATAATCTGATGCATCTGTAGTTAGGGTTTGGGTGGCAGGGGGTAGTGTGAATGGCAGTCCCTTGTTTTGTTGGCAGGCCTCTGCCCACCATAGGAATTCCAGGCGTAAGCAAGGTATGATAGGAATCGTTTCCAGGCTGTGATAATGTTGACTCCATAGACTTTTTAAGTACCACTGTAGTTTCCTCATATGCAGTCTTGCATAAGGAATTAGAAGAATGCAGGAGGCCATGAACCCCAAGGCTTGCAGTATTTGTCTTGCTAATAGCAGGGTTTTTGTGGCCACTTGTTTGAAGTAAGTTACCAAATGAATTTGCTTCTCTGGCGTGAGGAAAGCCATCTGGGCAGTTGTATTCAAACTTACACCCAGGAATGTAATCTGTTGAGAGGGTACCAGTTGTGATTTATTTTTGTTTATGGTGTACCCCAGACAAGTTAGAACCCTTTTTACAAACGCCAGATGATTTAGAAGTATGACCTGGTTTTCTGCCTGAATTAGACAATCATCCAGGTATGGATATATTTGAATATTTCTTTGCCTGCAAATTGCAATAACTGGAGCCAGGCACTTTGTGAATACCCTGGGCAAAGTAGACAAGCCAAAGAGCAGTGCAGAGAACTGATAATGCAAGTAGCCTGCTTTGAAGCGTAGGTATCTTCTGCAAGATTCCCTGATTGGGATGTGCAGGTATGCTTTTTTTTTTAAGTCTAGAGTTGCCAACCAGACATCTTTGCCTAGCATAGGAAGTTAACTGGTGAACAGTCAGCATCTTGAATTTTGGAATGTCCAGAAAGGCGTTTAGCATAGACAGGTCCAGAATTGGATGCCAGGATTTGTCTTTTCTGGGTACCAGGAAAAGCCTGGAATAGAAACCTTGTCCCTTTTCCACTTTTTGTACCGGTTGAATAGCCCCCATGGTTAAGAGGGAAAGTACTGGTTTCAGAGACTCTGCCCACTGATTTGGGGCAGGTCTGGACACCCATTTGGTGTTGGCAATGTGTGGAAATGAAATCGGTATCCCTGGGACACTATATTTAAAACCCATTTGTCCTGGGTTATGAGTTCCCAGTTCTTTGCATGAAGAGCAATCTTTCCCCTCAAAAGGATGGCTAAAAGGTAAAGTGCTTGATAATTTTGAAAGGAAGTCTTTGAGACTGTTTACCATAGGGGGGTGTCTTGTTATTTCCAGATTTGGAAGTGGAGGCCCCCCATTGTTTAGTTCTGAGAGTCCCCTGGGGCTGAAACCTGGTGCTTTTGGTGTGTCTGGGTTTGGCTTGAGAGGATCTGGAAGGAGCTGGAAAAGACCAATTCTTAGTAGGCCAGTGTCTACGAAATCTTGGGAGGTTGCACTTGTAAGAAATCTTTGACAGTCTGCATAGATTTAACTTCATCTTCCATCTTTTTTAGAACTTCTTCAGCCTTATTGCCAAACAGGCAGTCCTGATTTAAAGGAGCATCCAACAATTTTGCTTTAACATGATCAGGCAGAGATTGCGCCTTAAGCCAAGCATGCCTTCTAAGCACAGACCCAGTAACAGCAGCCCTGCAGAAGGACTCTAAAGAATCAAAACCACATTGCAAAGTATGGTTTCCAACTTGTTCAGCAGAATGCAATAAATCCTGTAAATCTTTATTTTCCACACAGTCAGGAATCAACATCATTTTCTGTTTAAGCAGTCCGATAGTATGCTGTTGATATTTTAACATATGAAATTGGCAGTTTAAAGCCCTGATTGCCAAGGTTGCAGAAGTATAAACCTTCATACCCTATCTATCCAGCGCCCTGGAGTCTCTATCAGAAGGGGTAGGATTTTCAGCAGTAGAAGCCTTAACGCCCTTGGGCCCCTGAGAAATGGTTTCTGGATCTACAACAGGATTTTTGAAAAGGAATTTGTGGGACTCAGGTACCCTGTAGTATCTGTCAGGTTTACTAGGAGCCGGAGGCAGGGAATCAGGGGCCATACTGGATTCCGAAAATACTTCAACAATGTCTAGTACAGGAGGTATAGCCAAAGGCCTATGCTGAGGTAGAAGGAGGAAATCCCTAAGCCTCTTTTTTGAATCAGAAAATTCTTGACTTTCCCAGTGGAAATGCTCCCTTAAGGTATGTAAAGTTTCCCGAAAAGAAAAATCCTCAGGAGGGGAAGCAGAGGGAATGGTATCCTCTGCATCAGAATCCTTATAAGTAGGTATGGACAAATCCAGGTCATTAGAAGAGTCAGAAGAAACAGAAATCTGATTAGAAGATTCATAATCAAGCTCAGCCCTAGGCCTCTTGGCGGGGGGGGGGTTGACTACCCCTGATTAAAGTAATTAGATCTTCAGCCATTTTGATCATTTGTTTTTTAGGCATAGGGGCCTGAACATATGGCCTGGGTGTCGGTTTTTTAGACATAGAATGAGATTTAGGCCTTAGTAATGAAGGTGGAGTCGGTTTAATATGCAAGTCTGTAGGCCTGAATACACCCTCAGAAGCCGGTGCATGCACAGCAGCTCCGGACTCATCTACGGTAGAGACATCCGTGGGTTCCATAGGTGAAGCATCTCGCAGCATACCAGACTCCGAATGGGTCTCAGTGGAGGCCTGCGAATCAGAAGTAGTGTGCATCAGGGGCGGCGAAAGCATCTCACCGAGTACCGGCGAACTGGCAACTGGCTTAAGAGAAGCGTCGTCGGCAGTTTTGGACCTCGGCGGCCTGTCTCTGTCTATCTTTGCATTTTTTCGGAATCCCGGTAGTCGGATGGCTAACAGACATTTCTGGATAATTAGAGAACCGAAATACTTAAGAGGCAAAAATGTACAGACAAAGGATAGTGCGCTGATTAAATAAAGCACAAAACCGACAGCAAGGTACGTTGTGGTGAGGGCCTAGGCAAGGAATACAGTACGAATGAAAATCTTTGTGAGGTATTTGCTTTCCACAAGTAATGCAATTATTAACTTTTACGGATGTCAGTAAGGAGCAAGAAAAAGTTTCCCCAACAGGGTACTTAGTTTTAAGTTGAAGACTTTGGTTCTGAAACCCGAAAACGAAAATTTCAGGAGTCTGCCGACCGGCACTTGCAAACTGCTTCTGCTTCAGGCACCGCACAGCAAGAAACACTGATGTAATGGCGTCGGATGCATGTTTTATACCCCTGACGACCTGACGTCATGGAAGAAGGGACAGCAACAGACGCAGGATCCAAGACTTTGTTAATCAGGCCGACTGAGGGCAACCTGCCAGCAGATTACTCAAATGTAATGACTGCAACAGTGAAACACGAAGAAAGTACAGTTGTGTACCTACCATAAATGTAGATGTTAGAGTGTATTCACTGTTGCAGTCATAACTCTTGGGTTATCCTGCTGGCAGGCTACCCGCAGTCGGCCAGAATTCCAAAGTCTAGGTCCGGCGTCGGTTGCTGTTGCCTCTTCCCTGACGTCAGTGTGCCAGGGGTATAAAAGATGCAGCAGACGCCATTTTTTTCAGTTTTTCTTGCCCCAGACGTCAGGTGCCCCCAAAAAGGTAGGTTAAAAAATTATGCCAATAATTATGCATGCAGTAAAATAAACATTTCCTTCATCTATAAGCAAATACACCACATAGGTTGTATAAGATAAAGTATAGGTAAGTCCCAGCAAAGAAAAAGGGGATGGTGGGTGGGTAACCTGGACTACAACAGTGAATACACTCGAACATCTACATTTATGGTAGGTACACAACTGTACTATGTTCATCGTGTTTCACTGTTGCAGTCATTACTCATGGGTTGAATCCCAAAGCTGTGGTTGGGAGGCTGGTGCTAAATAGGATTAGGAGAGGCTATCAGGCCCTGCAGAACTGTAGAGGCAAAGCCTGCCCTGGATTCAGAGTAGAGAGGTAAGTGATAGTGCTTTGTAAAAGTGTGCACTGAAGTCCAAGTTGCAGCCTCTAAAATATCTTTGGTTGGTACTCCTCTGAGAAAGGCTGCTGAAGTGGCTGCTGCCCTGGTAGAATGTGGCCTAATGCCCTTGGGCACTGATTTGTCATGTTGTGAGTAGCAGAAATGAATGCAGTGGCCTATCCATTTTTTGAAATAGTTGAGATAGGCTTTCCTTGAGATCCTGCAGCATATGCCACTAAAAGTTGCTCAGTTTTTCTGAAAGCTTTAGTTCTGTCCACGTAGAAGCGTAGCTGTCTGTGTATGTCCAAGGAATGCAGAAGTCTCTCATCCTTATTCTGTGGGTTATGTAAAAGGTAGGCAAATGAATGGTTTGGTTAAGGGCCACACTGGACACTACTTTATGCATAAATGTTGGGTTCTTCCTTAGAGAAACCGTGTCTGGATGGAAAATGATGAAAGGTTCCACAGCCATGAGTGCCTATAACTCTGAAACCAGTCTTGCAGAAGTTACTGCTAGGAGCACAGCTGTTTTCCAAGATAAAAACTTTATATCAGCTGTATTGGCTGACTCAAAAGGCGGCAGTGTAAGTTTTTCCAAGACATAGGTGAGGTCCCATGCAGGTATTGGGACTCTCCTTGGAGGTCTTATGTTTTTGGCCCCTCTGAGGTACTGCCTTAGCAATGGACGGGAAAAAATAGGAGGTTCCATATTGTAATGAGCTGAAATGGCAGAGGCATGAATTTTAATTGATGAAAAGGATAGGCCTTTGGTCCAGCATCTCAGTTAGGTATTGTAAAATCTGAGGAATATTTGGTACAAATGTGTCAATTCCTTGTGCCTGGTTCCAAGGATAGAATCTTTTAAATTTTTCTGCATAAGGGTTTTCTGGTACTGGGCCTCCTGGCCTCCAAAATAACATCCATCACTGCTTTAGGGAGAGGGGTGTTTTGAATGGTTACATTATCCACCATGCTGCCAGATTTAGGGTCCTGAGTTGGCTGTGCAGAATCTGATTGTTTCGCTGGGTCAGTAAGTGAGGAATTAGAGGCAATGTCCAGGCTGGGCCTTGAGACAAGCTTTTTAGGATTGGGTACCAGTGCTGGCGTGGCCAGTCTGGGTCAATCAGAATCATTCTTGGCTTCTCTTGTCTGACCTTTAGGAGTACCTTGGGAAGGAGAGGCAGAGGAGGAAAGGCATATACTGTTAAGAGTTTTCCAGCTGAATGACAGAGCATCCACTTTCCATGCTTGCGATAAGTCCTTGTGCAGAATTTCTGTAGTTGGCAGTTGTGAGGGGAGGCAAATAGATCTATGTCTGGGCATCCCCATTCCTTTATCATGCTGAAGACTTGTGGATCCAGTTTCCACTCATGGGGATCCGTGAGGTTTCTGCTTAGTTCGTCTGCCTGAGTATTGTTCTTTCCTGGCAGGAATTGTGCTTGCAGGTGTATTTGATAAGTCAATGCTGTGTCCCACAAAGTCATGGCTTGTCTGCAGAGGGGGTAGGAATGTGCGCCTCCCTGCTTGTTTATGTACCACACAACTGTAGTATTGTCCATCCTTATCAGTAGTTGTCCTGGGTAGAGTAGATCCTTGAAAGCTGTCAGGGCATTCTGAACAGCTAGCATCTCTTTTTGATTGATATGTAGATGCATTTGGCTCGTGGACCATGTGCCCTGAATACATTTTCCTGCCATGTGCGCTCCCCAGGCATAATCTGATGCATCAGTTGTTATTGACTGCCTGGCTGTGGGTAGAGTGAATGGCTGTCCCTTGTTGAGATGACAGGCATGTGCCCACCATCGAAACTCCTGTTGCAGGCAAGGAATGAGGGTAATTAATGCTTCCAGGCTTTGACAATGCTGAGTCCAGACACTTTTTAGGTACCATTGAAGTTTCCTCATATGCAGTCTGGCATATGGAATTAGCAGAATGCAGGATGCCATGAAGCCCAAAGCCTGCAGAATTTTTCTTGCAGATAACTGGGTCTTTGTTGCCAACATTTTGAAGTAAGAAGTTAGTTGCCTTTGTCTGGTGTGAGATAAGCCATCTGGGCAATTGTATTTAGGCTTGCACCCAGGAATATTATCTCTTGAGAGGGTACTAGTTTTGATTTATTTTCGTTTACTGTGTACCCTAGGCAAATTAATAATCTTTTTACGAACGCCAGATGCTTTAGTAGAGTGTCCTTGTTCTCTGATTGTACAAGGCAGTCGTCCAAGTAAGGATATATTTGAATTCCTCTGTCTGCAAAATGCAATTACTGGTGCCAGGTAATTTGTGAAGACCCTGGGCACAGTAGATAAACCAAAGGGCAGTGCAGAGAATTGGTAGTGCACTGAGCCAGCTATGAATCTGAGGTATCTTCTGCAAGATTGTCTGATTGGGATATGCAGGTATGCCTCTTTTAGGTCCAAAGTTACAAGCCAAGCCTTCTTGCCCAGCATGGGCAGAAGCTGCTGCAGAGTTAACATTTTGAATTTTGGAACGTCCAGAAATGGGTTTAGAAAAGACAGGTCCAGTATTGGTCTCCAGGCTTTGTCCTTTCTGGGTACCAAGAAAAGTCTTGAGTAAAATCCTTGTCGCTACTCTTGTTGTGGTACTTGCTGAATGGCCCTCATGTTCATAAGGGACAAAACTTGATTGTGTGGCAGGTTTGGCATACCTCTTGCCTTTGGCAGGGTTTGAAAGTGGAACCTGTAGCCCTGGGACACTATATTCAATACCCATTTGTCCTGGGTGATCATTTGCCAATTTTTAAAGAAAAGTGCTAGTTTTCCCTCTAAGGGGGCTGCAAGAAGATAAGTGCTTGGTGCTGGCAGAGGCAATTCGTTGGGACTGTTTCCTGTATGGCTGTACTTTGTCTTCTCCACTTTTGGAGGTAGAAGCGCCCCACTGTTTAAGCCTGTATGAGCCCTGGGGCTGGGATCTGCCTCTGGGACGTCTGTATCTGCCTCTTTGTGGCCTGTCCGACACTGGAAAGGACCAATTCTTTGTAGGCCAGTTCCTGATAAATCTTGGTGGCTGAAACTGTAAAAAAAATCCTTTACTGTTTGCATAGATTTCGCTTTGTCCTCCATTTTCTTCAAAACCCCCTCTGCTTTAACACCAAATAAAGTATCCTGCTGTAATGGAGCATCTAATAATTTTGCTTTAACATGATCAGGCAGATTTTGTTCCTTTAACCAAGCATGCCTCCTAATGACAGAACTCGTAACTGCTGCGGCCCTGCAGGAAGCCTCCAGAGAATCAAAACCACATTGCAAAGTATGCTTTCCCACTTGTTCAGTTGCATGCAATAAATCTTGCATGTCCTTATTTTCTGCACAAACAGACTTGGTCAACATTTTCTGTTTTAACAGTGACATTAAGTATTGCTGATATTTAATCATATGAAATTGACAATTTAGAGCCCTCACAGCCAAAGTAGCAGAAGTGTAAACCTTCCCCCCCATCTGTCTAGTGCCCTTGAATCCCTGTCAGAAGGGATAGGGTTTTTTGTAGTAGCGGCCTTAACCCCTTTGGGACCCTGAGAAATAGTTTCTGGGTCAGCAGCAGGGTTTTTTATAAAGAAATTTATGTGAATCTGGAACCCTGTAGTATCTGTCTGGTTTAACAGGAGCTGGAGGTAAGGAGGCTGGAGATAGGCCGGACTCTGAAAATCATCTTCTACAGTGTCTAGCACAGGGGGAATAGCAGGAGGCCTGTGCTGAGGAAGTAAAAGAAAATCTCCTTTTTTTTTATTCTGAGTAATCTTGGCTCTCCCAGTGGAAGTGCTCCCTCATGGTATGCAGGGTTCCCAAAAAAGAATACTCCTCAGGAGGAGAGGCTGAAGGAATGGATTCTTCAGCATCAGAATCCTCATAGGGAGGAAGAGAGTATTCTTGTACAGAAGAGTCGTCAGAGGAAATGGAAACCTGATCTGAAGAGTCATAGTCTGTCTCTTGCCTAGGCCTCTTATCAGGAGGGGGATAGGAACCCCTGATCAAGGTAATAAGTTCTTCAGCCATTTTGAGCATCTGTTTCTTAGGCATGGAAGTTTGTCCTGGAGAATGCTGTACTTGTTTCTTTGTCTTTAAAGCTGCTTTAGTCTTTGCTTTAGAAGCTGAAGTAGGCTTTACATATAGCTGTGTAGGTCTGAAAACACCCTCAGAAGCCGAAGCCTGCTCAGCGGCTCTGGACCCATCCGAGGGAATGATTTCTGAGTGTCCAATACCTTGAGTATCCAGAGGCCTAGCTGGCTCCACGAGGGAGTCGTCAGCGGCCTGTGGCTCTGAGGTAGCGGGCGTCAGGGGTTGCGAAATCACCTCACTGAGAACCGGAGACTGGCTTAGCGGAAGCCTCGTCGTCGGTTTTGGATCTGATGCCTGTCCTCCTCTTTTTCCTTGTGTTTTTTTAGAAACTCCGGTCATCGGCTGTTCTGACGGCATTATATAATTGAATTTTCGGCCAAAGTAATGAAAAGCAAAGTCAAACAGACGCTTAATAGTGCGTTGGTTGAATCTAGCACAAAACAGACCGCTATCAACATTATGATCAGAGCCTAGGCAAGGAATACAGTAAGAATAAAAATCCTTATGAGGTATTTGCTTCCCACAAGAAATACAATTGTTAACTTTTTCTGACATCGGTCTGGAGCAAGAAAAAAGTTTCCCCAACGGGGTACTTAGCTTTAATGAAGACTTTGGATCTGAAATTCGTCTGTGAAAATCTCAGGATACAGCCGACCAGCACTTGCGAACTGCTTTTGCTTTGGGCACCTCGCGGCAAGAAAGACTGAAGAAAATGGCGTCTGCTGCATCTTTTATACCCCTGGCGCACTGACGTCAGGGAAGAGGCGACAGCAACAGACGCCGGACCTAGACTTTGGAATTCTGGTCAACTGCGGGTAGCCTGCCAGCAGGATAACCCCCCATTGCCACCCCCTTTCTTTGTCTATAATATTGACCCTCCAGGTATACAAAATTGTATTTTAGTACCAATTCCATGCACAAAACAAGAACAGTAACAGTATTATTGTCTAAACAAGTACATTCACTCAAAGAATCATGGAACCATTCTAACCCAACATCATGAAGAATGGTATCGAACAATTCAACCACAATCATTACGAAAATGCTTTGTTCATTATATTCAACATTTTTCATTTTCATAAGAAAATCCCAGGAATCCTTGCAAATATGATCAAAAGACCCTAGGCAATCCTCTAAAATGTCAACATACTTTCCCAGGGGTGGGTTTCTGATTTCCTTGCATTGACTATAGGCCTCATTGGTGGATCAGTGGTACTCTTGTGCATCTTTGGTATACTAAAGATGCACGGTACCAATGGATACTTAACTTGAAAATAATCAAAAATGTTGCATGTGATTTCACCTTCATCCAACATATCTTGTATGTAAAAGTCAATGCGCTTATAAGCCAAATTGATAATGTTAATGGAAGTTTCCTCATACATATCACTATTGTTAAAATAAGCTTATTCCACCTTTCCACTAAAGCACGGTGGCTGAAGGCATGGCAAATACTACAATCTTTCTGTAAATGGTGAGGGCCAAGACAATACACACTCAATAAGAGAGTCTGATGGAGTTTTATGACCACACTTCTGGCATTTTTTGAAGCCAGAGGGGCCTTTACCCTTCTCATCATGTCAAGCATGGAAAACCAGAGAGAAAAACTGCTAAGAAAATCTCACTCCACAAAAAAGGGAAAGCGAGAGCAGAAGGCATGCAATTGTAAAAGAGGGAAAAAGAAGACCATCAATGATGATAGTGGTAAAAATACACAAGTGTGTACAGGGACGAGAGAAAGACTATGGGGGGGGGGGTGACGATCGGCAATGATAGTGGGGAATACACAAAATTGTAAAGGGAAAAAATTATGATACTCAGAGAAATACACTAAGTGCGACGAGAAAAAAAGAAAAAGGAAACAAGACAAACTATAAGAAAAAAGACAAATTTACCTAAACCCACTAGTGCTCGAGAGTAGTAGCTAGATGCTACCATTTTCGGAAAGTGGATAACAAGATCTGAGGTAACTCAGCAAGAGGGATTCTGGGTAGAGGTGAAACTTGAGAGTTTTTGGCTGGTGCGAGCTATAGTAACGGCCGAGCTGGTTCTGAGATCAGAACCAAACCTATCTGTTAAGGATAAAACGAAGATTGACAACATCAGATCACTTGTTATGTGTGGGGTAACCTGAACTGATTTTCCCTGGCCAGATGAAACAGAAGGGGAACGAATATTGTCTGTGCCTAAAGGGAGCCAGCAGCAAGATTTCTGGACTGTATCAGGGGAAACAGGGGAAGGCATACAGGAACTTCTCAGCTCCAATAGTAGCGGGAGCAATGAGTCTAACAAAAAAAAGAATCGACGGTCATGCAACTCCATATGAATTGTAGGAGTCGTCAATTCTGGGTACACTGCTAGTGCTGTGAGAAGCACTTTTGGCTAACATCAAAAATTAAAACAATATCAATTTTATGAATTTTAATTACACCTTGACTTAGGGAATGGAGTCCATTCCTGTCACGGTATTATAAATCTCCCCCCCCCCAAAAAAAACTGGAACTTCTCCCACTAGTTGAAAGACATAGTGTCTGTCCTCCCAGACAGGAGGCAGGAGGTCGTGGAGCAGAAAGTACATCTGCAAAATTCCACCTACCTGTAACAGCAGAAGTTTGTAGTACACGCAGTCTTGCTGATATATGGACAGTAATGCCCTGCTACTCTCCCCCCCCGGCAGTCTGTCAGAGTTCAGAACTCCTACTGGTTGTTTGAGTGTTAACAATCAATCTGACAGGACGAGCACAAGTTCACACTTGCAGACAGGACTCGCATCTGCTCTTCTGGACCCTAGAAAACTGATACAAGCATTCCGAACACCTACTGTGCCATACCAAGCACCACACACAAAAAAAAGTTGCTGAACCAAACTAACCACCACCTCCTACAACCAACTATATACATCCGACAAAAAGGGGGATGGTGGGAGGGTACTGTCAGGAAGGCGGTGTGTTCAACGAACATAGTACAGTTGTGTACGCTTTCCATAAATGTAGATGTTACAGCGTATTCACTGTTACACTCCTGATTTGTGGGGATTTCCTGCTGTGGAAGTCCTTGTCCGTCCTGACTACCACAGTAAAAATCTCCCTCCTCTTAAGGCTGGCAAACGGCCTATCCTAACATCAGTATGCCTGGGTAAAAAGGGATCTGGCCAACACCATAACATCAGTTTTTTCTTGCCTCCTAGAAGGTGGGGGGGGGGGGCAGGATGAACCCTAAGCAAGGGTCAAAGGTAGAAAAAGGGTCCTGCAGGGAAAACACACAGGGGATCCTCTGGTTAGTGAAGAAGATAGAAGCAGACTACTACTGTAGGCAAAGGGGGAAGGAGGGAGGGAGAGAAGACTGCAACAGCGAATACACTCAAACTTCAAGTGTACACAACTGTACTACGTTCTTCATGTTTCACTGTTACAGTCCTGACTCGTGGGATGATTTCCAAAGCTGAGAAGAGGGTGGGAGAAAGATTATGGGGAATTGAGGTTACCCTGCAGGATGGCAGTGTCAAATTTTTATTTATTTATTTGACATTTGTTAACCAGGTTAGTCTAACGGAGCCAAAGATCCATTTTCAGTGGAGACTACAGGAGAAACGCTCCAGAAAATTTATAGTCGTGAAAAAGATAAAACAATGTGTTCTAATGTCCTAGCACACAAGCTAAGGATGTAGGATACAGTTCACGGCACAGTATTCTGCAATGCAACGAAAATACCATTACAGACGTATACAGTACATAAGACGTACCAAATCCTAGACTTGGAAAAGGCTGATAAGTGGAAGAGTTTGTTAAAAAGCACAGATGATCAGGTAACAGCGTTCAGAATGTCTTTGGTAGGTACTCCTTTCGGGAAGGCAGCAGAGGAAGCGGTGGCTCTAGTAAGCGAGTCCTGAAAGCTTCAGGTGGCTTTTTACCATGATGGCTGTAATAAAAGGAAACACAGTGAGATCCACTTGGAGAGAAGTTGTTTGGAAACTGGTGCCACTTCAGAGGCAATGGCAAAGGACACAGAGTTGGTCTGATTTTCTGAAAGATTTACTTCTGTCAAGATAGTAGCGGAACTGTCTGTGCACATCCAATGAGTGAAGGATTCGCTCCCCCTGGTTCTTAAGCTTAGGGAAGAAGGTGGGCAAGTGTACAGCTTGATTCAAGAATGTGTCCGTGACCACTCTGGACATAAAGATGGGTTAGTCTTGAGTGATACTCTGGGTGGAATATGAGAAATGGTTCCACTGCTATGACAGCTTGCAGCTCAGAACCCTCCTAGCTGAGGTGATAACTTGGAAACTGCCCTTTTACTGGCTAAGAATTTTAATTCACTCGAAGCTGCTGGTTCAAACGGGGATAGTGTCAATTTTTCCAGAACAAAACTGAGGTCCCATGGAGGTCTGAGTTGTGTCCTGGAATGTCTGATGTGAATCACCCCCAACAAATTGTTTTATTGGGGGGGAGAAAAAAAGTACAGTTCTGTACACTTACCATAAATGTACATGTTCGAGTGTATTCACTGTTGCAGTCATCACATTTGGGTTATCTGCTTGCAGTAGCCCTCAGTCGGCCTGATTAACAAGTCTTGGGTCCTGCGTCGGTTGCTGTCTCATCTTCCATGATGTCAGGTAGTCACGGGTATAAAGCATACAGCCGATACCATTACATCAGTTTTTCTTGCCCCAGATGTCAGGTGCCCCCATAACGGGAAGCAATAATATATACAATGTTACACCTCCAACAAAAAAGCAAATACACCAAAATGTTTTAAGCATAGAAAGCAAGAACAAAGGTATAGCCAATAGAAGTCAGGGGGCTGGAGGGGGGGTAACTAGGACTGCAACAGTGAATACACTCAAACATCTACATTTATGGTAAGTGTACACAACTGTACTATGTTCTTCGTGTTTCACTGTTGCAGTCATCACATTTGGGTAGATTCCCAAAGCTAAGGATGGGAGGAGGAAATTAGATCGCATTAGGACCAGCTCTAAGGCCCTGAAAGACTGCAGTGGCAAAGCCAGCTCTGGATTTAGAAAAAAGATTGGCAAATGGCAATGCTTGGTGAAGGTATGTACAGAACTCCAGGTAGCAGCTTCTAGGATTTCCCTGGTAGGTACACCTCTGAGAAAGGTTGCAGAGGTAGCTGCAGCCCTGGTTGAATGTGGCCTAATCTCCATGTGGGGTAGGTTTTCCATGGTGTTTATAGCAGAAATAAATGCAATGGCCTATCCATTTAGAAATGGTTTGTTTTGAAATGGCCTTCCCCTCTGCCCCTGCAGCAAATGCAACCAGCAATTGTTCAGATTTCCAGGGAGGTTTAGTCCTGTCCAAATAAAACCTAAGTTGTCTGTGCACATCTAAGGAGTGCAGTATTCATTCCCCTTTGTTCTGTGGATTAGAAAAGAAGGTTTGGCAGGTGAATGGACTGATTAAGAGCCACACAGGATACCACCTTGGGCATGAAGGCGGGATTGGTCCTGAGGGACACCCTGTCCGCATGAAAAATGATGAAAGGCTCCACTGTCATGAGGGCCTGTAATTCAAACACCAGTCTTGCTGAAGTGATGGCTAAAAGGAAGGCTGTTTTCCAGGAAAGGAATTTTAAATCTGCACTTGTAGCTGGCTCAAAAGGAGGTAGAGCGAGTTTTTCTAATACAAAGTTAAGGTCCCAGGCAGGAGTAGGGGCTCTCCTGGGTGGTCTTAGGTTTTTGGCCCCTCTGAGGAACTGCTTCAGCAGTGGATGAGAGAAGAGGGGTGGTTCTGTGTTGTAATGAGCTGAAATGGCTGAGGCATGAATTTTGATGGAAGAAAAGGAAAGGTCCTTGTACAGCATCTCAGTTAAGTATTGAAGAATCTGAGGTAAGTTGGGCGCTGCTGTGCCCATCCTCTGAGCTTGGTTCCAGGAACAGAATCTTTTCCATTTTTCAGCATAGGATTTTCTAGTACTAGGCCTCCTTGCTTCCAGAATGACATCCAAGACTTGTTTACTGAGAGATGGTAATGGAGAGATCAGATAATTAACCAAGCTGCCAGGTTCAGGGTTTGAAGCTGCGGGTGCAGAATCTGGCCCTCCTGCTGGAACAGCAGGGCAGGGGTCTGAGGCAGGTGCCATGGTGCCAGCAGTGACACACTGTGCAAAAGGGGGTACCAGTGTTGGCGTGGCCAGTCTGGTACAATCAGTATCATCCTTGGTTTGTCCTGTTTGATCTTTAGTAGTACCTTGGAGAGGCGAGGCAGAGGAGGAAAGGCATAAACTGATAGGTTTTTCCAGGTGAAAGACAGGGCATCCACTTTCCAAGCTTGTTTGTTGGGAGTCCTTGTGTGGAATTTTTTCCAATTGGTAGTTCTGGGGGGAGGCAAACAGGTCTATATCTGGGCTCCCCCATTTGTTTCTCAACATGCTGAATATCTTTGGTTCCAGTTTCCACTCGTGTGGGTCCATGAGATTTCTGCTTAGTTTGGTTGCAAGTGTATTTAGCTTTCCTGGCAGGAAGTGAGCCTGTAGGTGCACCTGATAGCTCAAGGCTGTGTTCCACAGAGCCATGGCTAATCTGCAGAGAGGGTAAGAGTGGGTTCCCCACTACTTGTTTATGTACCACATAACAGTGGTGTTGTCTGTCTTTACCATTAATTGCCCTGGAAGAATGTGGCCCTTGAAGGCTGTTGGAGCATTCTGTACAGCTAACATTTCTTTTTGATCGATACGCAGGTGCATTTGACTTGGGTTCCATTTGCCCTGAATGCAATTCCCTGTCCAGTGAGCCCCCCCCCAAGCATAGTGTGATGCATCTGTTAGGGCTTGGGCAGCAGAGGGTAGAGTGAATGGCAGTCCCTTGTTTTGGTGACGGGCCTCTGCCCACCAAAGGAGCTCTATCTGTAGACAAGGTATGATTGGAATCATTGCTTTTAGATCTTGAGAATGATGACACCATAGGCTTTTTAGATACCACTGTAGTTTCCTCATATGCAGCCTTGCATATGGAATTAGGAGAATGCATGAATCCCAGAAATTGCTGTATTTTCCTTGCAGATAGCTGAGTCTTTGTGGCCAGTAGTTTGAAGTAGGCTATCAAATGAACTTGTTTTTCTGGGGTGAGAAAGGCCATCTGGGAAGTTGTGTTCAAGCTTGCTCCCAGGAATACAATTTATTGGCAGGGTACAAGATGCGATTTATTTTCGTTTATGGTGTATCCCAGAGAAGTTAGCAATTTCTGTACAAACGCCAGATGCTTCAATAGTATGTTTTGGCTTTCTGCCTGAATTAGACGATCGTCCAGGTATGGCTATATTTGGATATTTCTTTGCCTGCAAAATGCAATGACTGAAGCTAGGCACTTTGTGAATACCCTGGGCACAGTAGATAAGCCAGAGAGCAGTGTAGAGAACTGATAGTGCGTGTAGCCTGCTTTGAAGCGTAGGTATATTCCGCAAGATTCCCTTATTGGGATGTGCAGGTAGGCTTCCTTTAAATCCAGTGTTGCCAATCAGGCATCCCTGCCTAGCATAGGAAGCAGCTGGTGAAGAGTTAGCATCTTGAAATTTGGGATCAACAAAAAAGTGTTTAGGATAGAGAGGTCCAGGATAGGATGCCAGGAGTTGTCTTTTCTGGGCACCAGGAAAAGTCTTGAGTAGAAACCTTGTCCCCTTTCCTCTTCTGGAACAGGTTGAATAGCCCTGATGCTTAAGAGAGAGAGAATTTGCTTTTGAGCCTCTGCCCACTGATTTGGGGGTAAATCTGATGAGTCATTTGGGGTTGGTAAGGAGTGAAAGTGGAATCTGTATCCTTGGGAAACTAAAACCCATTTGTCCTGGGTAATGAGTTCCCAAATTTTTTTGTGCAGGGCTTGGAAGATTTGAAGTTAAGTAATTGAGACAGCTGACCATAGGGGAGAGTCTTACCACTCCCTGCTTTGAAAGTGGGAGCCCCCCCCCCACTGTTTAGTCCTGTGTGTACCTTAGGACTGTAGCCTGGGAGTTCTGCTGATTCTGAGTTTGGACTGAGAAGGCCTGGGAGAGGCAGGAAAGGACCAATTTGTAGAGGGTCAATGCCTATTAAATCTGCGAGGCTGTCCTTGCAGGAAATGTTTAACAGTTTGCGTAGATTTAGCTCTTTCCTCCATCGTTTTAAGTACGACTAAACAGGTAAGTCTGGGTTTAAGGGAGCATCCAGCAATTCAGCTTTAACATGATCTGGCAACGATGACTCCTTAAGCCAAGCATGCCTTGTAAGTACAGACCCAGTGACAGCAGCCCTGCAAGATGCCTCTAGTGAATCAAAACCACATCGCAAAGTATGTTTTCCAACTTGTTCAGCAGAATGCATTAAATCCTGTAAATATTTTCAGCACAGTCAGGAATCAACAAAATTTTCTGTTTAAGCAATCCAATAATATGCTGCTGATACTTTAACAAATGAAACTGGCAGTTTAAGGCCATAATGGCCAATGTTGCAGAAGTGTATACCTTCTTACCCCATCTATCCAGCACCCTGGAATCTCTATCAGAGAGAGTAGGACTTTTGGCATTAGTAGCCTTAATGTCCTTGGGTCCCTGTGAAATGGTCCCAGGATCCGCAGTAGGATTTTTAAAGAGGAACCTGTGAGAGTCAGGAACCCTGTAATATCTATCAGGTTTTCTGGGAGCAGGAGGTAGAGTCAGGGGCCAAGCTAGATTCCGAAAAGGCATCATCAGCAATGTCCAGTACAGGAGGGATAGCTAAAGGCCTGCGTTGGTGCAGGAGTAAGAAATCCCTAAGCCTCTTTTTAGAGTCAGAGTAATCCTGGCTTTCCAGCAGAAATGCTCCCCAAGAATATGCAAGGTTTCACCGAAACAGAAATCCCTCTGGAGGGGAAGCAGAGGGAATAGAGTCCTCTGCATCAGAATCCTCATAGGTAGATAACGGTAAATCCTGGTCATCAGAGGAAACAAATTTCAGAGTACTGATCAGAAGAATCATAAGCAAACTCAGTCTTAGGTCTAAGAGGGGGAAGGGTGGCTTCCCCTCATTAAAATAATAAGGTCTTCAGCCATTCTTATTTGTTTTTTAGGCATACAGGCCTGACCATGCAGTCTGGGTGTCAGTTTTCTAGGCATGGATAGAGTTTTAGGCCTTGAAGAAGATGGCATCAGTTTAATATGCAAGTCAGTATGCCTGAATACACCCTCAGAAGCCGGTGCCTTCACAGTGGCTCCGGACCCATCCAAGGTAGAGACATCCGCAGATTCCACAGTTGATGGGTCTCAGTAGAGGCCTGCAAATCTGAAGTAGCGGGTATCAGGGGCTGCGAAAGCACCTCATTGAGTACCGGCGAACTGGCAACTAGCTTAGGAGAAGCATCGTCGGCAGCTTTGGATCTATGTGGTCTGTCTCCTTTGCGTTTTTTCAGAATGTCGGTTGTCGGGTGGGCTTACTGAAGTCATATCTGGATAATTGAACCTAATACCAAAATACTTAGAAGTGTAAATAAACAGACGACGAATTGTTCGTTATTTAAATAAAGCACAAAACTTACAGCGAGGTACGTCGTTGTCAGGGCCTGAGCAAGGAATGCAGTAAGAATGAAAATCTTTATGAGGTATTTGCTTTCCACAAGAAATACAATTCTTATCCTTTACTGACATCGGTTTAGAGCAAGAAAAAGTTTCCCCAACTGGTTACTTAGCTTTTTTGAAGGCTTCGGTTCTGAAACTCGAAAACGAAAATTTCAGGAGTCGGCCGACCGGCACTTGCGAACTGCTTCTGCTTTGGGCACCGCATGGCAAGAAAGACTGATGTAATGGTGTTGGCTGCATGCTTTATACTCCTGACTACCTGACGTCATGGAAGATGAGACAGCAACCGATGCAGGACCCAAGACTTTGTTAATCAGGCTGACTGAGGGCTACTACAAGCAGATAACTCAAATGTGATGATTGCAACAGTGAAACATGAAGAACATCAGGGATGTGGGCTGAAATGGCAGAGGCGTGAACTTTGATGGAAGAAAAGGATAGGCCTCTGTCAACCAGGGTAGCCAGGTAATCTAAAATGGCAGAGATACTGGCTGAGTTAGGATTGAGGCCTTGCTGCTGACTCCAAATGAAGAATCTTTTCCACTTGGCCGAGTATGATTTCTTAGTACTAGGCCTTCCAGCTTCCTTGAGAATGTTTTGAACTGGTCTGCTTAGGGTAAGCTCAGAGGAGTATGTTGGGGAATTACCCAGGCTGAAATTGTTTTCAGAGTTTGTAGGCTGGGATGCACAAACTTCCTCTTGTCCTGAATTAGGTCGACTCTGAGTTAACTGCCATGGATTTTCATTGGTTAAACTTAGTAGCAGAGAAGATCAGCGTTGCCTGGTCCAGTCTGGAGCTATCAGAATGACCCTTGGGCCTTCTTCCCTGACTTTTAGGAGGACCCGTGGAAGAGGCAAGGGAGGAGGAACAAAGGAAACAGTAGCTCCAAAGGAAGGGGAAAGCATCTGTCCTCCAGGCTGTGGGTAGTTTGCTCCTGGAAAAGAATAATTTCAATCAGTTTCTTTGGTGGCAAAGAGATCTATCTTTGGGGATCCCCTTTCTGGACTATGCTGAGAAATGCTTCCCCTACGCCGATCCCACTTGTGGGGATCCATCAGCTTCCTGCTGAAATGATCTGCTAGAGTGTTTTGAGTACCTGGGAGGTACTGGGCCATGAGGTGCAAACCCCAGAGAATGAGCAGTCTCCCAGACCTGCATAGGTTCATACTAGGCTATCTGCCCTGGGGCATTTATAAGCCTAGCCAGAGTGTGTTTGGCTTTCACCACCCTTTGATTTGAGTTTGCTGTGCCCTTTTTAAGGTTAGTTTACTGTGCCTCTGTCTAGTAGTGACACAGAAGTAATCCCCGGGGTAAACCTACGATCTCCCATCCACTCATCAAGATTCCTCTTGAAGAGAGAGTGAGGTGCTCTGCCTAACATGGACTGGGATTCTATTCCAGAGCGAAGGGAGCCTCTGGGTTATGAATCTGTCCCTCCAGCATGTTCTATTTATTTCTGTGCTGAGGTTCAAGTCCCTCGAGCGTGTGGTTTTGAGGGGATTTAGATTTTCTGAGGTGGAGCATGTCCATTAATTCTGGGTAGGGCATAGCTTTGTATGTCAGGCATAGATCGCCACGAAGTAGGTGGTATGCAACTGAGTAGAGCTGGAGTTTTTTTAACCGGGCAGCATATGGGATGTGCTGGAGTCCCTTGACCCTCTTTGTGAGGTACTTTTGGGGTCTTTCTAGCTGCTGCAGGTGTCTGATAAGGTACATTCCAAAAGGGGCATTGTATTCTATGATGGGCCCGATGAGGGATGAATAAAGGGGCACTATTACCTCACTTGATCTAGACGTGAATCCTTTCGTGATAAGGTAGACTATGTAGAAGGTCTTTCTAACCACTTTGGCGATGTGGTTGTCAAAGGAGAGATCGCTTTCAGCTTGGGTCCCCAGGTCCCTAATTACTTCTTCCGTACTTAATGGGTTACCACCTATGTGGCAATTTGTGGGCACTTTGTTTTTGCCAAAGGGTATGACTATACACTTTTTGGCATTTAGCTTTAGGCCATGGCTCTGGCACCAGTTATCTGTCTCTGAGACCTTTTTGGAGGATGTTCGTGTCAGCTGGAGTCAATTATGGCGCCGAGTTTGCAGTCATCTGCGAACTTGGTCAGCCATAGTCTTCCTGTGTTGGCCTGTACCTCGGAAAAGTATATGCCGAACAAGAGAGGTCCCAGAACAGAGCCTTGTGGGACACCACTTGTAACCGGTTTCGAGTCTGACATGGCTCTGGCAATTCTGACTCTGTGGGTTCTGTCTGAGCCAGTTAGCAACCCATCTTGTGACATAGGGGTTTATATTTAAGCTGGATAGCTTATCTATGATGCCCGAATGGAGTATTGTGTCAAATGCCTTTGCGAGGTCCAGATAGGCTGTGTGGACTACCTTCCCTTCATCTATGGCCTTGGTAACTGTTTCGAAAAAGTCGACCAGGTTCAAGAGGCAGGATCTGCCCTCGACAAAGCCGAATTGGGTAGCATCTAGTGTCTGTAGGTCCCCAATGTATTTGTTTATGAGTTCCATGATGATCCTCTCCATGGCCTTGCAGATAAGGCTAGTCAGGCTTATGGGGCGATAGTTACCAGGGTCCGTTGAGGCACCACCTTTGTGGAGTGGGACCACTGTTGCTGTACACCATTCTTTGGGTACATATCCTGTAGTGAGGCTGAGATTGTACAGCAGTTTTACGTGAGGGTTTAGTTCTTATTGGAGTTCATGTAGGACGCAACCCGGGACTCCGTCTGGTCCCATTGAAGCAGTGTTTTTAGCTTTGGAGAGAGCGGCTTTCACCTGAGCATCTGAGATGTTAGGGAGGCTGCACTCTGCTGGGATAGATATTTGCTCTTTTGGGGGGGGGAGAAGTTTGCACTGAACCTGTCTGCCAGGATGTTGGCAATGTCTGAGTTCAGTGTATTTTTTGTCATTTAGAATCAACTCTGAGCATATCTGGGAGTTGCATCCCAGGTTCCTAACATAGCTAAAGAAAGCCTTGTGATTATCTTTAGTGTCCTGTGCAATTTTTCTCTCGAAGCTGGCCTTGGAGGATTTTATGAGGGATCATAATTTTTTGCTATTATTGATCAGAGATGCCTTCCCTTTTAGGGATTTTGCTCCATCATGTAGTAGCTTCCTCCTTCTGTTGTACAACTTATTTATGGCTGGGGTCCACCAGACTGGACGCCTGGGTCTTGGTTTTGTTTGGGATAGCATGATCCATGCATTCCTGGAGGTGTCTGTAGAATGCGTTTATATAGGATGCTGAGGTTTGGGCCGTAGTTTCCACTGGCCCGGGGGCCTTGAAGGATCCCACCTCGGTTTTGAGAAGTGTGAAGTTCACTTTTGAGAAGTTTTTCACTGTAGTTTTCTGGGCTGGGGGTGGGGTCGGGTTTTGGATATCCAGTGAAATTAATTTATGGTCTGATCTTACCAATGAGGGTATACGTCTGGTGTAGAGCATAGGGTCCCCATGTTGGTGATGATCAAGTCAAGTATGTTTTCCCCTCTTGTGGGAGTTGTGACTAGTTGTTCCATGGCAATTGAGATTATAAATTCCAGGAACCTTTGGGCTAGGGTGTTGGGGCTTGAGTAATACTCCCAGTCTATGTTTGGGTAGTTGAAGTCACCCAATATAATGGTGTCTGGAGAGATCTTCATGTTCTCCAACGTTTTCAGGAAAGCAGAGTGGGATTCCTGATTTTGAGACGGTGGTCTGTAGCATGCTATAAACTGAAAGGCAGTTTTGCCCACTGTTAGTTGCACGTGGATGGTTTTTGATGCTTAGTGCTACGCCACTAACCTGGAGGTGTGGGTATCCTTGATAAATATGGATACTCCCCCTTCCTTTTGTGGTTCGGTCCGAGTTTTGGGGTCGAAAAGCATGATATGAGGTATAACCTGGTAGTGCTGGGGTGCTCTCTGGAGCCTTGAACCAGGTTTCTGTCACTGCACAGGTATCGATGTTCTCCATACTGAGGAGAGTTTCGAGTGCATGCATTTTGAGGTTCGGACTTCTGGTGTTTAGCAGCATTACCCTTAGTTTCTTGTTCTTTGCGTTTTCTATGGAGGTGGGTTTGTCGTTTGAGTCTTGCCTAAAAAAGGCACCATGGGGGTGGCAAGAGCATTTGCCAGTATCCGAAAGCCCAGGGGTGACAGGTGCAAGCCGTCCCTAGCGAAGCAATGTGGCTTGTCGAGCATGTCATCCCAGGCTGACAGGCACTGGATCCCCTTTGAATGACACCAAAAGTTTAGCCAATTGTTAAAATCGATCATTTTGTTTTTATACTGCGGCATCATTCTAGGTGAGGGTAAGATGCTGCTCAAGGTCAGAGTCATACCGGCCTGGGCTACATGATCGGAGAGCTCCTCTGTCTCTTTTCATGTAGTCGAGGGAGGTACGTCTCAGGTCATTCATGCCAGCATGTACTATGACAGAATCATATTTCTACTTGCTTTGGAGTGACCTGAGTGCTTGCGTTATGTGGTGGATCCTAGCGCCCGACAGGCAGCTCACTGTGACCTTCTCCTTGTTCAGCCTGGTGAGCGGGACGTCAGTGCGTCTGACTATAGAATCACCTATTACAAGTGTATCAGGTGTGTTATTCAGCCTTAAGGGCTGTGACTGTTTGGCACACTGACTTTGTGAGCTATGTGTAGCACGTGTTTTGCTGTGGAGTAGCGTTTGCTTGGGTTTCTGCTTTGGAGGTCTCTGCTGCTTAGGTAGATTTTTATTTAGACCCTCAGAGTATGTTTTTGTGTGTTTGTGTGTTTGGTTTGCTGTTGTGGTAGGACTATGTGAGACTGGATTAGTGTTGTGTGAGGTTACCTTCTCCTCCTGACTGGTTACACCAGTTCTGAAGTGAGAGAGAGCTCAGCCTCCAGTTTGGCTATATGGTTGCATCTCTCACATATGTTTGAACCTGTTTGGAGGAGGAGAGGGTTGTCCGTGTACATAAGGCAGTTGTAACATTGCCTCAAGATTCCGAGATTCACCAGCTGGACTGGAGAGGAAACCATTAACTGACCTTTGGACATGCTAGAGTAGTAAAGGGAACTTTTATCACTTAATTAAAAAGGACCAATAGGGGACAAGGTAATTTTGGAGAGTATATGAGGATGTAGTGCTTTTAGTTTATTAGTGCTAGATTGTAAGATTGCTTATTTGGGCAAGTGCAGGGCCTTAGATTGAGAATAGGGTGTTTAATTTGAGAGAGAGAGCAGTTCTAAGGGAAAAAGTGAAGAGCAGACTTTGTGGAGCCGGGATTACTTTAAACCCGATTAAGCGGCGCTGCCCGATGCTGCGCTATGCGCACAATCGAGCAAAGCCGCTCTAAAGTGGGTTTTTATGCAGGGAACTTCAAAGAGCTAGAAACGGCCCAAAACGGCCAATTACTACAAGATTCTTGTGCTGAGGTCACTCCTTCACAGACAGATAGGCTGCTTAAGGCTCCCCACTCCCACTGGTGAGCAAAGAAACTTCCTTATATCCAGGTAAGGAAATGGGCAACACAGGAACTATCCAAAAGTCCAGAATACAGCAAAGCCTGTATAAGGGACTATTCTAGTTTAGGAAAGGCGGGAAACGAGGATTTTTTTTTTTTTTTGTTTAGGAAAACAGGAGAATTACAGTATATTGAATGCACAGGCTAGCGCACTTTAGTGGGCAGTCTCAACAGTTAAATTTAACAAAAACTTTTAAACTAAGTGCAGGTAATAAAAAAAACACAAACAAGCTTATAACAGTTAAATCAGTAGTGTAAACTCCTTTTCGTTGAGAAAGGACGGTCGCACAGGTAGTAACAGAAAAAATATACTTATATCTTGAAAGCAGTCACTCTGTTTCTTTGCTGCTAGCACCACTCTGCAGGACCACGAGGAGCTGTTGCCGAGTAGGATAAGCGAAACAAACGCGCCAAAGCGGGTTTTTATGCAGGGAACTTCAAAGAGCTAGAAATGGCCCAAAACGGCCAATTACTACAAGATTCTTGTGCTGAGGTCACTCCTTCAGGGACAGATAGGCTGCTCAAGGCTCCCCACTCCCACTGGTGAGCAAAGAAACTTCCTTCTATCCAAGTAAGGAAATGGGCAACACAGGAACTATCCAAAAGTCCAGAATACAGCAAAGCCTGTATAAGGGACTATTCTAGTTTAGGAAAGGCGGGAAACAAGGATATTTTTTTTTCTTCCGGAAAACAACAGGAGAATTACAGTATATTCAATGCACAGGCTAGCGCATTTGAGTGGGCAGCCTCAACAGTTAAATATAACAAACAAACTTTTAAACTAAGTGCAGGTAATAAAAAACACAGAAACAAGCTTATAACAGTTAAATCAGCAGTGTAAACTCGCTTTTCGGCGAGAAAGGACGGTCGCACAGGTAGTAACAGAAAAGTACAGTTTTGTACCTACCATAAATGTAGATGTCCGATAGGTATGCATCTGCAGTCCTAACATATGGGTTGTCCTGCCTCAGGCAGCCCTTCGGTCGGCCGGATTCCAAAGTCTGGGTCTGGCCTCGGCTGATGTCGCTCTTCACCCGACGTCATAGCTGCTGTGGTATAAAGGCATCAGCCGACGCCATTTTCCTCAGTGTTTCTTGCCCCAGATGCCAGGTGCCCTCTAGGAAGGCTAAATTTTGGATAAATGCAAATAATTCCAAACAGTAGAGATCAAAAAATATATATATACATATGTACAAACAAATACACCATAATAAATTCCCCCAGCTAGCTAAAAGAGGGGTAAGTACCCTAGGAATACCACAGAGGGAAAGGAGGGTGGGTAATCCTGACTGCAGATGCATACCTATCGGACATCTACATTTATGGTAGGTACAAAACTGTACTATGTCCTTCAAGGATGCATCTGCAGTCCTAACATATGGGTAGAATACCATAGCCAAACTGGGGAGGAGGCACTAAGATAAAGATGGTGTAGTCAAGATCCCTTGCAAAACAGCAGTTGCAAAACCTGCTCGGGATCTGGAGTATAGAGGAAGATTATAATGCTTGGCAAATGTATGCACGGAGCTCCAAGTAGCAGCTTCTAGAATGTCTTTGGTAGCCACACCTCGTAGGAAAGCTGTAGTGGTGGCTGTAGCTCTTGTGGAGTGAGGTCTGATATTTTCAGGAGTTGTCTTTCCATGAAAAGAGTAGCAAAATCTAATGCAATTTCCTATCCATTTTGAGATTGTCTGTTTTGAAATTGCTTTCCCTTGTATTCCTGTTGCATATACTACCAGAAGCTGGTCAGTTTTTCTGTTGGTCTTAGTTCTGTCCATATAGTAGCGTAATTGTCTGTGCACATCCAAGGTATGTAGAAGTCTTTCCCTCCTGTTCTGTGGGTTGGGGAAGAATGTAGGTAAATGAATCGCTTGGTTCAATGATACTCTGGAGACCACTTTTGGCATAAAAGTAGGGTTAGTTCTCAGAGACACACTATCCTGATGGAAGATAAGGAAGGGCTGTACTGCCATTAATGCCTGTAACTCAGATACCCTTCTTGCTGAAGTGATTGCTAGCAGGAAAGCAGTTTTCCAAGATAAGAACTGTAAGTCTGTTGCTGCTGGTTCAAAAGGGGGAAGTGTTAACTTTTCCAGCACAAAGTTGAGATCCCATGTAGGTAAAGGTGGTTTCCTTGGAGGCTTTACATTTTTGATTCCTCTCAAGAACTGCCTGAGTAGAGGATGAGAGAAGACAGGAGGATCCATGTTGTATTCTGCTGAAATTGCTGATGCATGAATCTTAATGGAGGAGTGGGACAGGCCATTGTGGAACAGTTCTGCTAAGTATTCCAGGATGTGTGCTTTGTTTGCCAATGAGACATTTTCTCCCTTTGCTGTGCTCCAAATGAGGTATCTTTTCCATTTGGCTGAATAAGTTTTCCTTGTGGAGGGTCTGCGTGCCTCCAGGATAATGTCCTTAACCCTCTGAGATAAATCTGGTTTATTTTGTTTTATGCAATATTCCAAGCAGCTAGCTTCAGTGTTTTCAAGTTTGGATGTAGGATCTTGTAGTTGTCCTGTGTTAGAAGTAAGGGAAATAGAGGTAGGGGCCATGCGTGTGTCCGAGATATGCTTCTCAGTAGCGGGCACCAATGTTGCCTCGGCCAGTCTGGAGCTATCAGGATTACTCTTGTCTGATCCTCTTTGATCTTCAGTAGGACTTTGTACATCAAAGGAAGAGGTGGGAATGCATATGCTGTCAGGTTTTTCCAGCTGAAGGAAAGGGAGTCCACCCTCCAGGCAAGTGGGTGGTATGCTCTTGTGCAAAATTTCTTCAATTGGTGGTTGAGTGGGGAGGCGAACAGGTCTATCTCTCGCAGTCCCCATTTCTTTGTTATGGCTTTGAAGATATCTGGATGCAGCATCCATTCGTGAGCATCCGTGGTAGTTCTGCTTAAGGTGTCTGCTAGTGAATTTCCTTTTCCTGGTACAAATCTGGCCTGTAGTTGAATGTTGAGATTCAGGGCCACATTCCACAGGTCCATTGCCATCCAGCATAGAGGATATGAGTGTGTACCTCCCTGTTTGTTGATGTACCACATGACTGTGGTATTGTCCGTCCTTATCAGCAGGTGACCTTGTTGAAGGAGTGGTCCGAATGCCTGGATTGCATGTTTCACTGCCAGCATCTCCTTTAGATTTATGTGTAGATTCAGCTGGTCTTGGGTCCATAGGCCTTGTATGCACTTGTCCACTATGTGTGCTCCCCAGCCTAGGTCTGAGGCGTCCGTGGTGATGGTCTGGCTTGGATGTGGTTTGTGGAAAGGCAATCCTCTGTTCAACTGACAGGCCTGAGCCCACCACAGGAATTCTTGTTTCAGGCATGGAATTATTGGAATCTGGGCTTCCAGACTGTGCTTGTGTTGAGACCATACATTCCTTAGGTACCATTGTAACTTTCTCATATGCAGCCTGGCATGCGGAATCAATATTATGCAGGATGCCATGTAACCCAGGGCTTGCAGGACTTTCCTTGCAGTAAGCTGAGTTTGTGTTGTTAATGTCATGAAATAGACTGGTAGTTGCTTTTGTTTTTCTTCTGTGAGAAAAACCATCTGAGATGATGTATCCAGTTCTGCACCCAAAAAAGTTATCCTTTGGGATGGTACTAGTCTTGACTTTTGCATGTTGACTGTGTATCCCAAGGCTTGCAACAGTTGTATGACATTTTCCAAATCTTTTGTTAATTTTGCCTTGTTGTCCGCTTGTATTAGGCAGTCGTCCAGGTATGGGTAAATTTGAAATCCCTGAAGCCTGCAATGAACAATTACTGATGCCAGGCATTTCGTGAATACTCTGGGCGCAGTAGATAAGCCAAAGGGCAATGCTGAGAATTGATAATGCTCTGATCCTGCAAGAAATCTGAGGTATCTTCTGCAATCTGGTCGTATAGGGACGTGCAGGTATGCCTCCTTGAGATCTAGAGTCACCAGCCAAGACTCCTTGCCCAGCATGGGAAGAAGTTGCTGGAGGGTCAGCATTTTGAATTTTGGAACAATGAGGAATGTGTTCAGTGCGGACAAGTCGAGAATAGGTCTCCATTGATTTTCTTTTCTTGGTACAAGGAAAAGCCTGGAGTAAAATCCTTGGCCTTGTTCCATAGGTGGTACCTTTTCTATAGCTCTCATCCTTAGTAAGTTGCTGATTTGTCTTTGAGCCTCTGTTTTTTGGCTTGGTGGTAGGTTTGGCATTCCTCTCTTTTGTGGTAGAGTATGGAAGTAAAACCTATAGCCCTTGTCTATTGTTTGTAAAGTCCATTTGTCTCCTGAAATGCAATGCCAATTGTCGGAAAATAAGGCTAGCTTTCCGCCCAAGGGTGCTTCCAGTTGTTCCCTGGTAGGCGGAACTAGAGTCAAGGCATTGTGCCTGTCCTGTGGAAGTGGTTGTAGTTGAATCTGTGGCAGCACTTCTCTGGTTGGCAGGTTGCCACTGACGTCCCCTGTAGGCACCCCTAGATTGACCTCTGCCTCTTGGGCGTCTATTTTTGCCTCTCTGTGCTCTGAAGGAGTCTGGAAAGGACCAATTCTTCGAAGGCCAATTTCTGCTAAACCTCGGAGGTTGGACCTGTAAGAAATCCTTGACTGTTTGGACAGATTTTGCTTTTTCTTCCACTTTCTTTAGAACCTCCTGTGCAGGGGAGCCAAACAAAACTTTGTTTCTCCATAGGAGCATCTAGGAGTTTTGACTTAACATGGTCTGGTAAGGATTGTTCTTTTAGCCAGGCATGCCTTCGAATCACTGTTCCAGTCATAGCTGATCTAAAGGAAGCCTCCAGTGCATCATAGCCACATTTTAAGAAATGGTTACTGACCTGCTGAGAGTTATGTACCAAATCCTGAAGGGACTTGCGGTCTATAGGTTCAGGAGAGGACAGTTTTTTATTTAGCTGGTCTAACAAAAATTCCTGGTACTGTATCATGTGAAATTGACAGTTTAAGGCCCTGGCCGAAAGAGTAGCAGAAGTATAAACCTTTTTACCCCATCTCTCTAATGCTCTAGATTCTCTTTCAGAGGGAAGAGGGTTTTGGCAGAGGCAGCTGCCACACCTTTAGGGCCCTGTGAAATGGTTTCAGGGTCTGCAACAGGAGCCTTATACAAATGGTAATGTGTGTCCGGGACCCTGTAATATCTGTCAGGCTTGGCAGGGGCCGGAGGAAGAGAATCAGGAGCAGTACAGGCATCATTATATGCATCATCAACAACTGTTAGTACTGGAGGAATGGCTAAAGGCCTATGCTGTGGTAAGTGTAAAAAAGTCCTTAGCCTTTTCCTTGAGTCTGAAAAATCCTGGCCCTGCCATTGGAAGTGTTCCCTCATAGCATGTAGTGTTTCCCCAAAAGAAAATTCTTCAGGGGGAGAAGCAGAAGAAATGGAGTTTTCTGCATCAGAATCCTCATAAGGAGAATATGGGCCTTCAGGATGGTCTGAAATATCTGAGTCATCAGAGGAATAGTCTGTAGAGACAGTTCCGGGGGTTCAGTCCTAGGCCTCTTATCTGGAGGGGGTTGAGAGGCCCTGTCTGGGTGAGGTTGGGATCCCCTGATCAAAGAAATAAGATCCTCAGCCAGGCTGAGAATTTGGGAACTAGAGGTTGGCCTGTGTGAGGGAGATTTAGCAGGTAAGGCCTTAGAAGATTTAGCTGCTTTAGCCCTGGAAAAGGCCTTGATAGACAGAGGCAGGGGGTCTAGCAGCCCCATGTGCAGGGGTAGATATGTCTAAGGGAATAGTGTCTGACAAATCCTGAGTGCCTGCTTCTGTAGCAGTAATTTCAGTAGCAGATTCAGCCATGCTCTGTGAGGCCTCGGCTATCGGAGGCATGCTTTCGGCCGAAGGAGGAACCGAGGACTCGGTTTCAGCCGAAACCGAGACACTCGCGGTTGGCCTAACCGAGGCTTCAGCCGAAAAAAGTGTCGGTCCTTTTCCTTGCGCTTTTTAGCTAATTGTGTAGTCTGAGTCTCCGACGGCATTTTGTATGCAAAAGCGGGACCAAAAAACTCCTCTGCAAACTCCGACCGACGTCTAAGTGTCCGTCGGTTGAAGGAAGCACAGGCTAGACAAGCTGATACGTCGTGGTCTGGGCCTAAGCAAGGAAGGCAGTAAGAGTGGAAATCCTTATGCGGTATTTGCTTCCCACAAGTTAAACAATTATTTACTTTGTCTGACATCGGCTGAGGCAAGAAAGAGTCCCCAACGGGGTACTTAGCTTTTTAGAAGTCTTCGGTAGTAGGAATCTCTGGATCTGACCGACCGGCACTTGCGAACAGCTTCTGCTTCGGGCACCGTGCGGCAAGAAAGACTGAGGAAAATGGCGTTGGCTGATGCCTTTATACCACAGCAGCTATGACGTCGGGTGAAGAGCGACATCAGCCGAGGCCAGACCCAGACGTTGGAATCCGGCCGACCGAAGGGCTGCCTGAGGCAGGACAAGCCATATGTTAGGACTGCAGATGCATCCTTGAAGGGCATCAATATACTTATATCTTGAAAGTAGTCACTCTTCGTTTCTCTGCTGCTAGCACCACTCTGCAGGACCACGACAAAAAGGGCAAGAGTGAGTACCTTTCTTGTTTTTTTATATACCATGACTGTGGTGCTGTCAGTTTTGACTAGCAGGACCCCCAGTCTCCACTGTTCTTTGAAAGCTACTGGGCCCTTTTGAACTGCCATCAGTTCTTTCCAATTTATGTGCTTGTGTCTGAATTGATTTTCCCATCTGCCTTGGGACTGAAGTGTTGGAAATTATCCCCCCCCCAAGGTTGTCTGTGGAGCATCTGTGGTTAAATTTTGGCCCTGAGGGGTGAACCTGAAGGGGAGACCCGGGTTCTGAACAGATGCCTGTGTCAACCATGCAAATTCCTCCTTGAGGCAAGACATCAGCTGAATTTCTGTCTCCAGAGACAGTGTGCTGGCATCACAGATTCTTGAGGTACCACCGGAGCTTCCTCATGTGTAGCCTGGCCAGAAGGATCATGAGGCTACAAGATGCCATGTAGCCTAATGCTCTGAGGAATTCCCTGGTTGATGGGAATTGTCTCTGTATGTTTTGGAAGTACCGAGTCAGGAATGAGACCTTTTCCTGGGGAGCGGAAGGATTTTTGAAGGGAGGAATCCAAAAGAGCCCTCAAGAAAACTATCCTGGTGGAGGGATCTTTGCTGGATTTGCGAAGATTTATGATTTATGGCCCTAAGGAGGTGATGAGGTCCTGAGTGAAGGCCACATCCTTGAGGATTTTTGACCAACTAGTGGCTTGAACGAGGTAGTCATTTAGATAGGGGTAAATCTGGATCCCTCTAGTTCTGCAGAAGGCAATCACAGGAGCTAAACATTTTGTGAAGAGCACGGGAGTTGTACGCAAGCCAAAGGGCAGTACAGAAAACTGGAAGTGACTGGTACCTGCTCTGAAACGAAGAAAACTTCTGCAAGATTCCTCTATGGGACTCTGCAAGTAAGCATTTTTTAAGTCTAGGGTAACCATTAAGACCCGAGGGGCAATCACTGGAAGAAGTTTTTGAAGAGTCAACATTTTGAATTTTGGTACCAGCAGGGACTGATTGAGGGTAGACAGGTCTAGAATAAGGCTCCAAGAGTCTTCCTTTCTGGGAAGCAGGAATAGCCTTCTGATAATAGGTACTGCCAGCTATGCCAGGAAACGTAGAGCAGTGGATGTATGACTTGTGCCAGCACAGCTAACTGGAATTTTGTAAATATGTGATTTGTATATGAAACTGATTTGTACAGATACTTGTGCTGAAAATGCATTTGTGAGGTTTGCTTGTGTTGAAATGAATTAACAGTGCACCCTGCTGGAAAGAAAATAAATGTACATGTATTACTGTAACTGAATTAAATGTATATGTTTTAGTAAAGATACTGGGATGGCAGAGGTTAACCAGCTAGCTTACTTTGAGAAAAGTAAGGGAACTTGTGTGCCCTAACCACTTTATTTCATTACTGGCAAATTTTATTTGCGGTTTCTTCAGTTTGGTCTTAAAAGTAAGGGAAATGTAAATGAGCTGTTAAAGCATTAAAACAGTACCACACAGTGCTGAACAGGACCAGAGACAGTGGGCTTTGAAGAAGCCTTTGTTCATTAGCTAAAAAAGGGGAAGCCCCAGGCACTGCCATAAACATTTAGATGTGTATTGCAGCAGTCTATGCTAAATTTCTGTCTCTGCTTCAAAGGGGGATACTGTGAGAACCTGGAGTCAGGTGATCAGATGAGGTCATTCTGCAAGCCATCTAGGATATTATATTTTACAGGGATTAATCGCAGAGTACTGAGTATTCTGTTTTGACGAACCTAGCTGAAATCCCATGAAGAAATTTGCTTGTGAGGGCTGTTCATATGCAATACTCCCTTCATAAATGCTTTTACCAAAGAGAGAGAGGGGGATTCATTGCCAGACGAGCAGAGATGTTCACTAAATGCACCTTATTGTATGTATATGCTATCCTGAAGTAGCTCACACCAATATTTCATGACCACACCCACTGTTTCCAATGACACATCCCTTAGAAAACCTCCTCTGTAAACATAAGATTTCTAATGGCATGTTTCCTGGCCTCCTTTATCACCTGCTGCAAATCCTCAAGAAATAAGTCTCTAAACAGAGCCAAGGCAGAATCATTCAGGCTGTCCATAGAAGTTTCTCCAAATCGGGATGTACCATTCTCCAAATCAGAGTGCACCAGTCAACCCTGAGACTGTGTAAGCAGGTCCAGCATGCGAGGAAGTCTGTGGTATTTGCCCTTGGCCAATACGATAAACAGGGAGAACCAAGACTGCCTGGGCCAAAAGGGAGCCACCACAATGATCTTTGGCATTTCTCTTTGAGCTTACAGAAGTATCCTGTAAATCAGTGGAAACAGTGGAAAGACATACAAGAACATTCCCATCCCAAGGAACGAGAATGTCTGTCCTCCAACCATGACTGCAACTGTCAGGAACAGAATTTCTCCAGGTGTCTGTTTTAAAAGGAGGTGAACAGATCTATTTTAGTTATTCCCATATCTGGATTAGATCCTGGAAGACCACTGGCTGGAGCTGCCACTCATGTGGGTCTACTCAGAATCTGTCTGCCACAATGTTCTGCTCTGAGAGGACTGTCTGATGTGTAAAGAGACAGAGTACTTAGAAGCCTGCTCTCAGGCCATTACTGTCAACTGCCACAGAGGGTAAGACCTCATACTGCCTTGTTTGTTGATGTACCACATCACTGTGCACAGTTATGGCTGTAACCACCATGAGAAGACCCGGAATCCAAAGGTGGCGAGGGACTTTCAAAGGATGGAAAACTGCCAAAATCTCCTAGGCAATGATGCACCTTCATGCATCCTTTGGTCCCCAAGTGGCTAGCACTTGTACCCCCAATGAGATAGCTAGCCAGGAGAAGTCAGCTGAATCTGTCTGGACAGAAAGTACTGGCAACTATGGTCGGTGGGGATGAAGCTCTGGAGTGATGCTCATCTGACGTCTACACCACTGTAATTCTCACGTGACAAAGGGCAGCATCAGCAACTGGTATTCCAATGAATGTAGGTGCTGCATCCAACAGTTTCAAACATACCAATGAATCTTTCTCATGTGAAGACGGGCCAGTGGCAACAGGAGCATCATGAAAGCGAGGGTGTCAAATGTGACTGTAGAAGGTTTAACTTGAATCCCAGATGGGAGAGTCGAGACAAGTTCTCCTCCAGCAATTCCACACACTTGACCGGAGACTCTGCACAGATCAGCAGGGCATCCAATTACAGAAAAAGTGAATGTTTAAAGTCAGTCAGTAGGCCACTACTGAAGCAAGGCATTTGGAAAACCCTCCTTTTGCAGTGGATAGCCTAAGGGTAATAGAAAAAAAGTACAGTTGTATACACTTACCATAAATGTAGATGTTCGAGTGTATTCACTCTGTTGCAGTCATCACCTGTGGATTATCCCTCCTGTGGTAGCCCTCGGCTGGGCCGAATACCAAAGTCAATGTTTTTCTTTGCCGGCTATCGCCTGCAGTCTGACGTCAGGTCTATAAAGTAAGGCAGCCAGTGTCATTACATCAGTTTTTCTTGCCGTAACTCGTGAAAAGCACAACGGAAGAGAGAGAAGTGGTCCTGGTGGCTAACAGCCACCTTGGGAAGTTTGTGTCCCCATAGGGGAAGATGTTAAATGGGGGATGGAGGGAGGGAAACCAAGACTGCAACAGCGAATGCACTTAAACATCTACATTCATGGTAAGTGTACACAACTGTACTATGTTTATGTTTCACAATTGCAGTCATCACCTGTGGGAGGATTCCCAAAGCTGAGGTAAAGGGTGGAAGGAGAGACAGAGTCTTAGGTATGGGTCAGGAGGCCTTGCAGAATTGCAGAGGCAAACCCTGCCCTAGACTTGGAAAAGAGAGGTAGGTGGTAATGCTTTGTAAAGGTATGGACAAAGGTCCAGGTGGATGCTTCCAAGATGTCCCTGGTAGGTACTCCTGGTACTCCTCTGAAGAAAGCAGTGAAAGTGGAGGTTGGCCTAGTGGAGTGGGTACGGATAGACTTAGGGATGCGTTTCTCATGTAGTCTGTAGCAAAAATGGGTACAGTGTGAAATCCAGTTGAAAATGGTTTGTGTGGAGTTGGGTTCCCCTCTGCCTCTGGGGCAAAGCTTACAAGAAGCTGGTCAGTTTTTCTGAATGGCTTAGTACTGTCCAGATAGTATCCAAGTTGTCTGTGTATGTCTAGTGAGTGTAGAATTATTTCCCCCTTGTTTAAGGGTTGGGAAAGAAGGTGGGAAGGTGTATGGCCTGGATAAGGGTCACATCAGATACCACCTTGTGTATAAAGGAGGGATTAGTCCTCAGGGAGACTCTGCAGAGAAAATTATAAAGGGATCGACAGCCACGACAGCTTGAAGTTCCGAGACCCTTCCGGCTGAGGTGATAGCTAGTATGAAGGCAGTCTTCCAGAAGAGGTATTTCAATTTTGTTGAAGCGGCAGGTTCGAAAGGAGGTAAGGTTAGTTTCTCTAACACATAAAATTCAGGTCCCAGGGTGGAGTAGGTGTTCTGGGAGGCCTGATATTAGAAGCCCCTTTGAGGAATTGCTTAATCAAAGGATGAGAGAAGAGGGGTGGGTCTAAATCATAATGGACAGAGATGGCCGAGGCATGGACTTCAATAGAGGAGAAGGAGAGGCCACTACTGAGCAACTCTGCTAAGCAATCCAGGATGGAGGGTTGGGAGGTACTGCCCACTTGACTGTTTCCAAGAGCAGAATCTTTTCCATTTTCCTGCATAAGATTTTCTTGTGCTGGGCCTTCTGGCCTCTGTGATGATATTCAGGACCGGTTTGCTTAACTGGGACTTCTTGTTAGTTTTTAAGAGTATAAGCCATGTTGAAAATTTGAGTCTCTGTAGGTCTGGGTGCAGTACCTTCCCCCTCTCCTGGGTCAAGAGGTCTGACCTTAGGGGAAGCAGCTTTGGGGGCTGTAAGGTCAGATTGCGCAGTAAGGGGTACCAATGCTGTCTGGGCCAATCTGAAACAATGAGGATGGCTTTTGGTCTCTCCTCTCTTATTTTGATGAGAATCTTGGGAATAAGGGGCAGAGGAGGGTATGCATACACAAAGAGCTCGAGGGGAAGGTCAAGGCATCCACTTTCCCTGCTAGGAGGTGATGCTCCCTGGAACAAAACTTGTGCAGCTGGTGGTTGAGATGCGAGGCAAAGAGGTCCACCTCTGGGGCCCCCCACTCCCGGGTGATTTGCAGAAAGATTTCTCTGTGGAGCTGCCATTCGTGGGGGTCCAGTAAGTTTCTGCTTAGGTTGTCTGCCAGTGTGTTACTTGATCCCTGTTAAATATTGGGCAATTAGGTGTAGCCCCATGGAGGTGGCTGTAAGCCAGATACTCATGGCAAACCTGCCATAGGGGGTAAGATTGGGTGTCCCCCCTGCTTGTTGATGTACCACATTACTGTGGTGGTGTCTGTTTTTATAAGGAGGACCCCTGGCCTGAGATGGGGTTAGTAGGAAGTCAAAGCGTTTTGCACTGCCATCATTTCTTTCTGGCTGATGTGCAAGTGAAGTTGCTGGGCATTCCAAAGGCCTTGGGTACACCTGCCTGCTAGGTGAACGCCCCAAGCTATGTCTGCGGTGTCAGTGGTGATGGTCTGGCCGGAAGGGCGAAGGATGAAGGGAAGACCCTTGGTTCATGGCACAGGCCTCTGCCCACCAGAGAAATTCATTCCTTATGCATGGGATCAGTGGGAGAGCGGTCTCTAGGGATTGAGAGTGCTGACACCAAAGGTTCTTTTAAGTATCACTGAAGTTTTTTCATGTCAAGCCTGGCGAGAGGGATGAGAAGGATGCAAGATGCCATGTATCCCAGAGCTTGCAGGAACTTTCTCGTAGTGAGGTGACGTCCGGAAGCCAGCTGGGTGAAGTAGAGAGGCAGAAAGCTCTGCTTTTCTGGGGCTAGGAAGGCCATTAGGGTTGCTGTGTCCAGCACAGCTCCCAGGAAAACAATTTTCCTGGTGGGGTTTTGCTTTGACTTTCTTGTTGATGGTGAATCCTAGGGAAGTTGAGAGTTTCTTGACAAAGAGAAGGTTCTGGAGCAACTTTTCTTTGCTGTTCGCCTGAATAAGGCAGTCGTCCAGGTAGGGGTAAATCTGTATATTTCTCTGTCTGCACAATGCTATAGCAGGGGCCAAGCATTTAGAGAATTGAAAGTGCTGACTGCCTGCTCTGAAGCGCAGGAATTTTCTGCACAATTCCCTAATGTGGAGGTAGGCATCAATTAGGTCTAGTGTCACCAGCCAGGCAATTTGTGAGAGCATAGGCAGGAGCTGCTGCAAGGTTAGCATTCTGAATATGGGGACCACCAAGGTGGTGTTCAGTTTGCATAGATCCAGGATGGGGCACCAAGTGCCTCCTTTTCTGGGAACAAGGAATAGTCTGGAGTAAAAACCTTTTCCTGTTTGATCCAGAGGGACAGGTTCCTACTGCCTCCTGGGATATTAATGTTTTTACCTGTTTTAATGCCTCTGCCCACTGGTTTGGGGGGAGGTCTGGGTACCCTCTTGGAATAGGGAGCTCGCTGAAGGAGAATCTGTATCCCTGAGAAATGATTCTTAATACCCGTTGGTCCTTAGTTATAGAGACCCAATTGTCCTTGAAGAGGGTGAGCTTTCCTCCTAGTTTTAGATGAATGAAAGGAGGGCAGAGGGGTAGGGAAAGTCATTGTGAGTGCTTGCCATAGAAGCTTGGCTTAGAACTCCCTGCCTTAGAGGCGGAAGTGGTCCATTGTTTGCTTCTTTGCTGGGCCTGGATGCCCTGTCCCTGCGGGGCTTGCCTTGGCCCAATCTGCTGGGTGCAGGGAAGGCCCAGTGCTTAGAGGGAAAGTTCCTGCTGAATCTGGGGGGTTGAACTTACTGTTTGCATAGATTTTGCTTTGTCTTCCATCTTTAAGTACATCATCTGCTTTTTCCCCAAATAGGCGTTCCTTATCTAGGGGTGCATCAATAAGTTTAGACTTGACATGATCAGGGAGAGGTTGTTCCTTCAGTCATGCATGTCTTCTAATAACAGATCCTGTCACTGCTGCCCTCCTAGAGGCTTCTAGGGCATCATATCCACATTGTAATGAGTACTTGGCCACTTGACAAGCAGAGTATAGTAATTCGGCCAGCTCTTTTGAGTTGGCACCATCAGGAGAGGTAGCAATCTTCTGTTTTAATTGTTCCAAAGTGTGTTGTTGATATTTTAACATAAGGAATTGACAAGTGAGTGCTCTGATGGCAAAGATTGCAGAGGTGTATACTTTCTTACCCCATCTGTCCAGAGCTCTGAAGTCTTTGTCAGAAGGAAGAGGATTCTTGGCAGAACTAGTCTTAGCTCCTTTGGGTCCCTGTGTAACGACCTCAGGGTCTGCAGCAGGGTTCATGTACAGGTAGTCGTGAGAATCCTGTACTCTGTAGTACCTGTCAGGTTTAGCTGGAGCAGGATGTTGGGTATCAGGGGCTAAGCTGGATTCATGGAAAACATCATCCACCACTTCCAGAATAGGAGGAATGGCCTAGGGGTCTGTGCTGCGGCAGGTCCAGAAACTCTCTACGTTGTTTCTTTGACTGTGGGTAGTACTGGGATTCCCATTGAAAATGTTCCCTGAGGGAGTGAATGGTTTCCCCAAAGGAGAGGTCCACTGGAGGGGAGGCAGAGGGGATGGATTATTCTCCATCTGAATCCTCAAACAGTTAAGGGATGTTGTTCCTCTTCAAAAGCAGAATAATCACATTCCTCAGACTCTTGGTCTGTTAATTTCTGGAGAAGGGTGCCTTTTCTTTTTAGGAGTGGGGGCCTGAGTACCTCTGATAAGGGAGAGAACATCCTCCGCCATTTTAAGCATTTGAGCTTGGGGTGGGGGAGTAGTAGCAAGATGGTGGCTAGAAGCAGATTTCCTAGGAGTGGCCTGGCTTCTAGGCCTGAGAGAATCCGGTCACTGAGAAATGATAATCGAAGAGAAGACGTCGTTTTTTGTCTAGAATCTGTAGTGCGAACAGCCTCCTCGGAAGCCGGTGCCTGCATCATGGCTCCGGACCCAACCGAGGCAGAGACAGTCAAAGGCTTGGAAAACGAAATGGATTTCTGTGGCATACCGGACTCCGAAAGGGTCTCGGCAGAGGCCAGCGCAGAAAGCGAGTTGGGCATCAGGGGCTGTGAAAGCGCCTCATTGAATTCCGGAGAAAGTACAGTTGTGTACACTTAACATAAATGTAGATGTTAGAGTGTCTTCACTGTTGCAGTCATCACTGTAGGGTTCTCCCCTGCCGGCAGGCAGTCCTCGGTCGGCCAGAATCCCAAAGTCTGGGTCCGGCGTCGGCTGCTCAGCCATGTTCCCTGACGTCAGTGCGCCAGGAGTACAAAGCTGGCAGCCGACGCCATGTTCTCCAGTTTTTCTTGCTCCAGATGTTAGGTGTTCCAAAAGGAGTACAACCCCATACCCTTTGCAAATGCACCTCAGAAGGGAACCACACAAAAGAAAAAATAAGAGGGGACAGGAGGGAGGGTAACCCAGACTGCAACAGTGAAGACACTCGAACATCTACATTTAAGGTAAGTGTACACAACTGTACTATGTTCATCGTGTTTCACTGTTGCAGTCATCACTGTAGGGTTGAATCCCAAAGCAGAAGAAAAGGGAGGTGGTCATAAAGTAGAGAGGGCGGCTAAAAGGCCATGCAAGACTGCAGAAGCAAAGCCTGCCCTAGACTTAATAGAGAGATAGATTGTAGTGCTGAGAAAAAGTATGCACCGAACTCCAAGTTGCAGCTTCCAAAATGTCTTTGGTAGGTACTCCCCTGAGGAAGGCAGCTGAAGTAGCAGCAGCCCTGGTACAGTGAGTCCTAATACTTCCTGGGATTTGTTTTCCATGGTGAGAGTAACAAAATCTGATTCCATGAGCGATCCATTTAGAAATGATCTGTTTTGAAATGGCTTTGCCTTGGGAACTTGAAGCATAAGAAACAAACAATTGCTCTGTTTTCCTGATGTTCTTGGTTCTGTCCAGGTAAAAACGAAGTTGTCTGTGTACATCCAAGGAATGCAAGATCCTTTCCCCCCTATTCTGAGGATTGGGGAAAAAGGTTGGCAGGTGAATAGTTTGATTTAAAGCCACTTTGGAAACCACCTTAGGCATGAAAGTAGGATTAGTCCTTAAGGACACCCTGTCTTGGTGAAAAATAATATAAGGTTCCACAGCCATGAGAGCTTGCAACTCCGAAACTCTCCTGGCAGAGGTCAGAGCTAACAGGATGGCTGTCTTCCATGATAAAAACTCGTCTTCCATGAGAAAAACTTGATGTCAGATGTGGCAGCAGGCTCAAAAGGAGATAAAGTGAGTTTTTCCAAAACATAGTTGAGATCCCAGGCAGGAATGGGTGGAGATCTAGGGGGCCTTAAATTCTTAGCTCCTCTGAGAAATTGTCTCATGAGCTGGTGGGAAAAGATTGGAGGGTCTGTATTATAATGAGCAGAGATAGCAGAGGCATGTATCTTTATGGAAGAGAAGGAGAGACCCTTATGTAATAGGTCTGTCAGGTATAGAAAAATCAGAGGAATATTCGAAATAAGAGGATCTGAATCCTGAGCATGCATCCAGGTGCAAAATCTTTTCCATTTTCCTGCATAAGATTTTCTAGTGCTAGGGCGTCTGGCTTCTAAAATGACATCCATAACCTGCTTGGGTAGGAGAGAATTAATCATAGACCCTGGATTAGCCAGGCAGCCAGGCTGAGAGTTTTGACATGAGAGTGTAGAACCTGACCCTGGTGTTGGGACAAAAGGTTTGGAGTCTGAGGTAAAACCCAAGGGGGCTCCTGAGAGAGGTTTTTCAGTGGTGGGTACCAAAACTGTCGAGGCCAATTTGCGGCCAGTAAAATTTTCATCTTGGGCTTGTCCTGCTTGATCTTTAATAACACCCGTGGAAGAAGAGGTAGAGGCGGGAAGGCATACCCAGAGAGGTTTCTCCAACTGAATGATAGTGCATCCACTTTCCATGCTAGCTCGTGGAATGTCCTTGTGCAAAAAATCTGTAGTTGATGATTGAGGGGGGATGCAAGAAGATCTATGTGCGGGCATCCCCAGACTGCTGTAATCATCTTGAATATTTTGGTGTCCAGCATCCATTCGTGTGGGTCTGACAGGTTCCTGCTCAGACTTTCTGCCAGGATGTTTTGTTTCCCTGGTAGATACTGAGCTTGTAGGTCCACTTTGCAAGCTTGAGCTGTGTTCCATAGATTCATGGCTAGTCTGCAAAGGGGGTAGGAGTGTGAACCCCCTTGCTTGTTTATGTACCACATAACTGTGGTGTTGTCTGTCCGTATCAGTAGTTGTCCCAGTTGTAAAAGATTCCTGAAGGCCAATAGAGCGTTCTGAACAGCTAACATTTCCTTTAAATTGATATGCAGGTGCTCCTGATCCTTTGTCCAAAGGCCCTGCAGACATTTTCCCTGCAAATGGGCTCCCCATGCGTAATCTGAGGCGTCCGTGGTTAGTATCTGGCTGGCTGGTGGCAGACTGAAGGCTTTCCCTTTGTTTTGAATACATGCCACAATACAGAGACAAAATGATCAGCTTTAATAATTGGCTTAATTACTGGTGTCATTCTAAGGGGATCCAATGTCTGTCTGCCTGGGATGACATGCTTGACAAGCCACGCTGCTTCGCAAGGGACGGCTTGCACCTGTCACCCCTGGGCTTCCGGATATTGGCAAAGGCTCTTGCCACCCCCATAGTGCCTTTTTTAGGCACGGCTCAAATGATAAACCTACCGCCCTAGAAAACAAAAATGGAGAAAAACTAAGGGTAATACTGCTCAATGCCAGAAGTCTAAACCTCAAGATGCACGCCCTCGAAGCCCTCCTCAGTATGGAGAACATCGATGTCTGTGCTGTGACTGAAACCTGGTTCAAGGCTCCTGAGAGCACCCCAGCACTATCAGGTTATACCTCATATCATGCGTTCCGGCCCCAAAATCCAGACCGAACCACAAAAGGAGGGGGAGTATCCATATTCATAAAGGATACCCGCACCTCCAGGTTAGTGGCAACGTACGAAGCATCGGAGACCATCCAGGTGCAATTAACCATAGGTAAAACTGCCCTACAGTTTGTAACATGCTACAGACCACCTTCTCAAACTCAGGAAACCCACACAGCCTTCCTGAAGACACTGGAGAGTATGAATGTCTCTCCAAACACCATCATATTGGGTGACTTCAACTACCCAAACAGACTGGGAACATTACTCAAGCCCCAACACCCTAGCCCAAAGGTTCCTTGAGTTCATAAACTCAAATGCTATGGAACAACTAGTCACCATTCCCACAAGAGGAGAAAATATACTAGACCTGATCATCACAAACATGGGGACAAAATGCTCCACACGAAGTATATCCCTCATTGGTGAGATCAGACCATAAATTAATCTCACTGGAGATCGACATCCCGCCCCACCCCAGCAAAAGACCACAGTGAAGAACTTCTCAAAAGCAAACTTCACACTTCTTAAGACTGAGTGGTATCCTTCAAGGCCCCGAGCCAGTGGAAACCACAACCCACGCTGCTGAAACCCTTACAAATGCCTTCTACGAGCACCTCCAGGAATGTATGGATCAAGCAATCCCTAATAAAATCAAGACCCTTTCCACAAAGGCAGGCGCCCGGTCTGGTGGACTCCAGCCATAAACAAACTCTACAACAAGAGGAGAAAGCTACTACATGACAGAGCAAAATCCCTAAATGGGAAGGCATCTCTGATCAATACTAGCAAAAAAACTGCGATCACTCAAAATCATCCAAGGCCAACTTTGAGAGAAAAATCGCTAATGACACAAAAGACAATCATAAAGCCTTCTTTAGCTATGTTAGAAACCTGGGTGGAAACTCCCAGATATGCTCAGAATTAGTCCAAAATGATAAAAAAAATCACTGAACCCACAGACATTGCCAACATACTGGCAGACAGGTTCAGTGCAAATTTCTCCCCTCCCTCCCCCCCAAAAGGAGAAATATCTATCCCACCAGAGTCTAGCCTCCCAAACATCTCAGATGTCCAGGTGAGAGCTGCTCTCTCTAAAGCAAAAAACACAGCATCAATGGGACCTGACGGTGTCCCCGGCTGTGTGCTACACGAACTCAATGAGGAACTAAACCCACACATAAGGCTGCTGTTTAATCTTAGCCTTACTACAGGATACGTCCAAAGAATGGCGTGGCAACTGTGGTCCCACTCCACAAAGGCGGTGCTTCTACGGACCCTGGAAATTACCGCCCCATAAGCTTGACGAGCCTTGTCTGCAAAGCTATGGAGAGGATCATAATGGAACTCATAAATAAAGACATTGGGGACCTACAGACACTGGATCCTACCCAATTTGGCTTTGTCAAGGGCAGATCCTGCCTCTTGAACTTGGTCGACTTTTCAAAACAGTCACTAAGGCCATTGATGAGGGTAAGGCAGTTCACACAGCCTACCTTGACCTAGCAAAAGCGTTGACACAATACCCCACTCGGGCATCATAGAAAAGCTCACCAGCTTAGATGTAAACCCATATGTCACAAGATGGGTTGCAAACTGGCTCAAGGACAGAACACACAGGGTTAGAGTTGCTGGTGCCATGTCAGACTCTAAGCCAGTCACGGCGGTGTCCCACAGGGCTCAGTCCTGGGCCCCTCTTGTTCGGCATTTATTTTTCTGAAGTGCAGGCAAACATAGGGGATTGTGGCTGACAAAATTTGCAGATGACTGCAAACTGGGCACTATAATTGACACTCCATCAGACACAGACATCCTCCAGAAAGGTCTCATAGAAATGGATAACTGGTGCCAGAGCCATGGCCTTAAGCTAAATGCCAAAAATGTATAGTCATACCCTTTGGGAAAAACAAGGTAACCCCTAATTACCACATAGGTGGTAATCCATTAAACACGGAAGAAGTTATCAGGGACCTGGGGACCCAAGTTGACAGTAACCTCTCTTTTGACACTCACATTGCCAAAGTGGTTAGGAAGACCTTCTACATTGCCCACCTGATCATGAAGGGATTCACATCCAGATCAGGAGAGGTCATTGTACCCCTGTACTCTTCACTTATCAGACCAATGATTGAGTACAACGCCCCATTGAATGTACCTTACCCGACACTTGCAGCAGTTGGAAAGACCCCAAAAGTTCCTCACCAAAAGGATAAAGGGGCTCAAACATATGTCATACGATGCCCGACTGAAGAAACTCCAGCTCTATTCAGTCGCATACCGTCTGCTCAGAGGTGATCTGTGCCTGACATACAAGGCCATGTCCAACTCAGAATTAATGGACATGCTCCACCTCAAAAAATCCAAATACACCAGAGCCACGAGAGCAAGAGACTTAAACCTCAACACGGATATAAATAGGACATGCTGGAGGGACAGATTCATCACCCAGAGACTCCCTACACTATGGAACAGAATCCCAGTCCATGTGAGGCAGAGCCCCTCACTGACTCTGTTCAAGAGAAATCTTGACGAGTGGATGGGAGATCGTAGGTTTACCCCGGGAATCATCTCTGTATCACTGCTGGACAGAGGCACAGCAAACTAATGGGTATAGTATTCTCATCCTAAGGGGTGGTGAAAGCCACACACACTCTGGCTAGGCTTATAAATGCCCTAGGGCAGATAGCCTAGTATGAACCTATGAACCTATGCCTTGGTCCACCAAAGGAATTCCCTTTGTAGACAAGGCAGGATGGTGATCTGTGTGTCTAGACTGTGGCAATGCTGGGACCATACACTTTTTAGGTACCACTGTATTTTCCTCATATGTAGTCTTGCATATGGTACGAGAAGGATGCAGGAGGCCATGTAACCCAAAGCCTGCAGGAATTTCCTTGCAGATAGCTGAGTTAGTGACGCCAAGGTTTTGAAAGTTGAAGCCAGCTGCAATTGTTTTTCGGATGTCAGAAATGCCATCTGGGTTGTTGTGTTTAGAAGAGCACCCAGAAAAATTATCTGTTGTGAGGGTATCACATTTGACTTTATGTTCACAGTGAATCCCAGGAACTTGAGAAGATTCTGAACAAATTCTAGATGCTGGAGTAAGACATCCTTGCTGTCTGCTTGAATAAGACAGTCGTCCAGATAAGGGTAAATTTGAATTCCCTTGAGTCTGCAATAAGCTACTACTGGTGCCAGGCATTCGGTGAAGACCCTGGGCGCAGTAGACAATCCAAAGGGCAGCGCAGAGAATTGATAGTGCCTCGATCCGGCCTTGAACGAGGTATTTTCTGCACTCCTGTCTGATAGGAATGTGTAAATAAGCCTCCTTTAAATCCAATGTTACCATCCATGCATTTTTGCTCAACACTGGAAGTAGCTGCTGCAGAGTAAGCATCTTGAATTTTGGTATCTCCAGGAAAGTGTTCAAGACTGACAGATCCAGGATGGGTCTCCATGAATTTTGCTTTCTGGGGACTAGAAAGAGCCTTGAGTAAAAACCTTGCCCCATTTCTGAAAGTGGAACCAGTTCTATGGCCTTCACAGCCAAGAGGGCTTCCACCTGGTTTAAGGCCTCTAACCATTGATGTTTTGGTAGATCCGGCCATCCGTTTGGTCTTGGTAGGGTATGAAAATGGAATTTGTAACCTCTTGAAACCACATCCAGAACCCACTTGTCTTGGGTTATGCAAGTCCAATTTAGTTGAAAAAGAGAGAGTTTTCCTCCGAGGGGGGCTTCCAGGCAAGTTGTTCCTGCAGCCCAGCAGAGGGAGTCATTGAGCCTGTTTTCTATGAGTTTGAGGTCTGTCCTCTCCACCGCTTGGGGTGGAAGCAGTCCACTGTCGATCTGTAGGAGGTCTGCGTTTGGGGCCTTCCTCTGGAGCGTCTGTATCTACCCCTCTGAGGCCTGTCTGAATTGGGAAAGGACCAATTTTTAGTTGGCCAATTCCTACTAAATTTGGGGGGCTGTACTTGTGAGAAATCCTTAACGGTTTGCATGGATTTTGCCTTGTCCTCCATCTTCTCTATCACCTCTTCAGCCTTAGATCCAAACAAAACATTATACTAAACAGCAGCATCCAGTAACTTAGCTTTCACTTGATCAGGCAAGTTTTGTTCCATTAACCAAGCATGTCTTCTAATGACTGTGCCAGAGGCAGCAGCCGTACAAGAAGCCTCCAAAGCATCAAAACCACAGTGTAAACCATGCTTCCCTACTTGTTCAGTGGCATGCATTAAAATCATGTAATTCCTTATTATCTGCACAAGCGGAAATGGAAGCTAGCTTTTGTTTCAAAACAGACAGTAGAAATTGCTGGTATTTTAGCATATGAAATTGACAGTTTAAAGCCCTAACAGATAAAGTTGCAGAAGTGTACACTTTTTTGCCCCATCTCTCTAAGGCTCTGGAATCCTTATCTGTGGGAATGGGGTTTTTAGCAGAAGCGGCCTTAACCCCCTTAGGAACCTGAGAAATGGTTTCAGGATCAGCAGTAGGATTCTTGTATAAAAACTGGTGGGAATCAGGGACCCTATAATATCTGTCTGGCTTAACAGGAGCTGGAGGAAAAGAGTCAGGAGTTAAGTTAGCCTCAGAAAAGGCATCATCCACAATATCCAAAATAGGAGGGATAGCCAGGGGTCTATGTTGGGGAAGAAGGAGGAAATCCCAAACTCTTTTCTTAGATTCCGAGTACTCATGTCCTTCCCAGTGAAAATGTTCCCTCATTTCGTGTAAAGTTTCCCCAAATTAAAAATCCTCAGGGGGAGAAGCTGAAGGAATGGATTCCTCAGCATCAGAATCCTCATAAGGAGGGAAAGAATAATCCTGGTCAGAAGAAGACACTGAAGAAACAGATGCCTGATCAGAATAATCATAATACAATTCCTGCCTTGGCCTTTTATCTGGTGGGGGATGTGAACTCCTAATCATGGTAAGTCCTCTGCCATCTTAAGTAACTGTTTTTGGGACTTGGGTCCCGGATCAGAAGAGGCCTGGGCTGAAGTCTTAGATTTGGAAGGAGTCTTTGCCTTTGTCTTTGACTTTGCCTTTATCAGAAGCTGTGTAGGCCTGAAAACCCCCTCGGAAGCTGGTACCTGCACAGCAGCTCAAGACCCATACGAAGGAGCATTGTCCGAAGGTCCTGCAGCTGAAATACTCAAAGGCCTAGTTGGCTCCTCGTGGGAGTCCGTTTCGGCCATCGGTTCCGAAATGGCAGACGACAGGGGCTGTGAAAGCGCCTCACTGACAACGGCCGAACCTGAAGCTGGCTCTGCTTGTAAAATGTAGTCTGTTTTGGACCTCTGAGGCCTGTCTTTATCCTTGCGTCGTTTGTGAACTCCGGTAGTCGGAAGCGTGTCAGACGACATTTTGTAATTAAATCGCCTACCGAAATAATAAAAAGCAAAATCATACCTTCGTTTAATCGTATGCTGGTTAAATCTAGCACAAAACCTACAACTAGCTACTTTGTGGTCAGGGCCTAAGCAAGGAATACAGTAAGAATGGAAATCCTTATGAGGTACTTGCTTCCCACAAGAAATACAATTATTAACTTTTTCTGACATCGGACTGGAGCAAGAAAAAAGTTTACCCAACGGGGTACTTAGCTTTGAGTAGAAGTCAGTCTTCGGACTCAAGTACGTAAAAAATTTGTCAGGAGTCAGCCGACCGGCACTTGCAAACTGCTTTCACCGCACGGCAAGAAAGACTGAAGAACATGGCATTGGCTGCCAGCTTTGTACTCCTGGTGCACTGACGTCAGGGAGCATGGCTGAGCAGCCAACGCCGGACCCAGACTTTGGGATTCTGGCCGACCGAGGACTGCCTGCCGGCAGGGGAGAACCCTACAGTGATGACTGCAACAGTGAAACATGATGAACATCCGACTTGCTTAGTGGTTGCATCGTCGGAAGGCTTAGCCTTGTGTGGCCTGTCTCTATCTTTAACAAACACAACAAATCCCAGACACCCCCAAAGTGATGAGCCCTGGGCATAAGAAGAAAGGCATCCATCTAGATCGTCGGCTGACAGATGCGGTATCGGAATTTGAAGACAGAATATGAAAATAATTGTCTACAAAAAGAGCTCTACGGCGAATGGCTCTCACATTAAAGAGGGCACAGAACCAGCAACGAGGGACGTTGTGGTCTGGGCCTAAAGAAGTGATGCAGTAAGAATGAAAGTCTTGGTGTGGGATCCGCTTTCCACAGGCGAGACCATTAACTTTTTTGGACATCGGTTAGAGCAAGAAAAAAGGGTCCCAAATGGGTTACTTAGCTTTAGACGTTTTCTGCTGAAATTCGACTTCTGGTAGCGACCAACCGGCACTTGCTGAACTGCTCCATGGCAAGAAAGACTGATGTAATGACATCGGCTGCCTTGCTTTACAGTACTGACAACCTGACGTCAGACTACAGGCGGCAGCAGCCAGCGCACAAAACACTGACTCTGGTATTCAGGCCGGCTGAGGGCTACCACTGCAGGGATAACCCACAGGTGATGACTGCAACAGTGAAACACAAAGAACATCTGACAGTGCGGACCAAACACAATAAATTTCAGACACCCCCAAAGTGATGAGCCCTGGGCATAAGAAGAAAGGCATCCATCAAGATTGGTCACCAGATAGCAGTGGTTTGGAAGGAAGAAAGTACAGTTGTGTACACTTACCATAAACGTAGATGTTCAAGTGTATTCACTGTTGCAGTCATTACATTTGGGCAATCCTGCTGGCAGGTTGCCCTCAGCTGGCCTGAATTTCAAAGTCTTGGGTCCTGCGTCGGTTGCTGTTGCTCCTTCCCTGATGTCAGGTCGTCAGGGGTATAAAAGATGCAGCCGATGCCATTTTCTTCAGTTTTTCTTGCCCCAGATGTCAGGTGCCCCCTAAAGGGTAGCCAAATTTATGTATATATAATTTATATATAAAAAAACACATGCACCAATATAAACTTTACCTTCATCTACAAGCAAATACACCACATAGGTTGTTTAAATCAGGGAAAGAAAGAATCTCCAGCAGAAATAAGGGGGGTGGTGGGTGGGTAACCTGGACTGCAACAGTGAATACACTCGAACATCTACATTTATGGTAAGTGTACACAACTGTACTATGTTCTTCATGTTTCACTGTTGCAGTCATTACAATTGTGTAGATTCCCAAAGCTATGGTTGGGAGGCTGGAGCTAAACAGCATTAGGAGCGGCTATGAGGCCCTGCAGAACAGCAGTGGCAAAGCCTGCCCTGGATTTAGAGTAGAGTGGCAGATGATAATGCTTTGTGAAAGTGTGCACTGAACTCCAAGTAGCAGCTTCTAAAATGTCTTTGGTTGGTACTCCCCCTGAGAAAGGCTGCTGAAGTGGCTGCAGCTTTGGTTGAATGTGGCCTAATGCCCTTAGGCACTAACTTACCATGCTGTAAATAGCAGAAACAAATGCAGTGGCCTATCCACTAACAAATAGTCTGCTTGGAGATGGCCTTTCCTTGTGATCCTGCAGCATATGCCACTAGTAATTGCTCTGTCTTCCTGAAAACTTTGGTTCTGTCCAAGTAGAATCTAAGCTGTCTGTGTACGTCCACAGAATGCAGAATTCTCTCCCCCTTGTTCTGTGGTTTTGGATAAAAAGTAGGCAAATTAATAGTTTGGTTAAGGGCCACAGTGGACACCACCTTAGGCATAAATGTTGGGTTTGTCCTCAGAGAGACCCTGTCTGGATAAAAAAATGATAAAAGGTTCCACAACCATGACTGCCTGTAGCTCTGATACTCATCTTGCAGAAGTTATTGCTAGGAGCAGAGCTGTTTTCCAAGATAAAAACTTTATATCAGCAGTAGCAGCTGGCTCAAAAGGAGGCAGGGTGAGTTTTTCCAAGATATAGTTGAAGTCCCATGCAGGTATTGGTGATCTCCTTGGAGGCCTTAAGTTTTTGGCTCCTCTGAGGTAATGCCTTAATAAAGGATGAGAAAAGATTGGTGGCTCTGTATTGTAATGAGCCGAAATGGCATGAATTTTAATTGATGAAAAAGATAGACTTTTGTCCAGCATCTCAGTTAAGTATTGCAAAATCTGAGGAATATTTGGCACAGCTGTATCAGTTCCTTGTGTCTGGTTCCAAGCACAAAATCTTCCATTTTCCAGCATAAGATTTTCTAGTACTAGGCCTTCTGGCTTCCAAAATGACATCCATCACAGCTTTACTGAAAGGTGTGCTTTGTATGCCTACATTATCCGCCATGCTGCCAGGTTTAGAGTCCTGAGATGGTTGTGCAGGATCTGATTGTTTTGTTGGGACAGTAGATAAGGTATTTGAGGTAAGGTCCAGGCTGGGCATTGAGACAAGTTCCTTAAGATCAGATACCAGTACTGGCGGGGCCAGTCTGGGGCAATCAGTATCATCTTTGGCTTCTCCTGTCTGACCTTTAGGAGTACCTTGGGGAGGAGAGGCAGTGGACAAAAGGCATATACCGATAGGTTTTTCAGCTGAAAGATAGGGCGTCCACTTTCCATGCTTGTCTGTGATAAGTCCTTGTGCAGAATCTTTTTAGTTGGTAGTTGTGAGGGGAGGCAAATAGATCTATGTGGATCCATCTTCCACTCGTGGGGATCCATGAGCTTTCTGCTTAGTTCGTCTGCCAGAGTATTTTCCTTTCCTGGCAGGAATTGTGCCTGCAGATTAATTTGGCAAGTCAATGCTGTGTCCCACAAAGCCATGGCTAGTCTGCAAAGGGGGTAAAAATGTGTGCCCCCCTACTTGTTTATATACCACATCACCATGGTGTTGTCTGTCTTTATCAGTAGTTGTCCCGGATGAAGTAGGTCCTTGAAGGCTGTCAGGGCATTTTGAACTGCTAGCATCTCTTTTTGATTGATATGTAGATGCATTTGGTTTGCGGGCCATGTGCCCTGAACGCATCTTCCTGCCATGTTGGCCCCCCCCAGGCATAATCTGATGCATCAGTTGTTAGGTTTTGCCTGGCTGGGGGTAATGTGAATGGCTGTCCCTTGTTCTGGTGACAAGCCTTCGCCCACCATCGAAAATCCTGTTGCAGGCAGGGAATGAGAGTAATCATTGTTTCCAGGCTGTGGCAATGCTGAGTCCAAACACTTTTTAGGTACCATTGAAGTTTCCTCATATGCAGTCTTACATATGGAATTAGTAGGATGCAGGATGCCATGAAGCCCAAAGCCTGCAGAATTTTTCTGGCAGATAACTGGGTCTTTGTTGCCAACATTTGAAAGTAAGAAGTCAGTTGCCTTTGTCTGGCATGAGATAAGCCATCTTGGCAGTAGTATTTAAGCTTGCACTCAGGAATATCATCTGTTGAGAGGGTACTAGTTTTGATTTATTTTCGTTTACTGTGTACCCTAGGCAAATTAATAATGTTTTTACAAATGCCAGATGCTTTAGTACAATATCCTTGTTCACTGCTTGAATAAGGCAATCGTCCAAGTAAGGATATATTTGAATTCCTCTTTGTCTGCAAAATGCAATTACTGATGCCAGGCATTTTGTGAAGACAAGCCAAAGGGCAGTGCAGAGAATTGGTAGTGCATTGAGCCAGCTATGAATCTGAGGTATCTTCTGCAAGATTGTCTGATTGGGATATGCAGGTATGCCTCTTTTAGGTCCAAAGTTACAAGCCAAGCCTTCTTGCCCAGCATGGGCAGAAGCTGCTGCAGAGTCAACATTTTGAATTTCGGGACGTCCAGAAATGTATTTAGAATAGACAGATCCAGTATTGGTCTCCAGGCTTTGTCCTTTCTGGGTACCAAGAAAAGTCTTGAGTAAAATCCTTGTCCCTGCTCTTGCTGTGGTACTTGTTGTATGGCCCTCATGTCCATGAGGGATGAAACTTATTTTTGTGCCTCTGCCACTGATTGTGTGGCAGGTCTGGCATACCCTTTGCCCTTGGCAGGGTGTGAAAGTGGAATCTGTAGCCCTGGGACACTATATTCAAGACCCATTTGTCCTAGGTGATCATGTGCCAATTTTGAGAAAAAAGTGCTAGTTTTCCCCCTAAGGGGGCTGCCAACAGATAAGTGCTTGGTGCTGGCTGAGGAAAGTCATTGGGCTGTTTCCTGTATGGCTGTGATTTGTCTTCTCCACTTTTGGAGGTAGAAGCGTCCCATTGTTTAGGCCTGAATGAGCCCTGGGGTTAGGATCTGCCTCTGGGGCATCTATATCTGCCTCTTTGTGGCCTGACACTGGAAAGGACCAATTCTTTGTAGGCCAGTTCCTGCTAAATCTGGGTGGCTGTACCTGTAAGAAATCCTTTACTGTTCGCATAAGATTTCGCTTTGTCCTCCATTTTCTTCAACACCTCCTCTGCTTTAACACCAAATAAAGTATCATGCAGTTATGGAGCATCTAATAATTTTGCTTTAACATAATCAGGCAGATTCTGTTCCTTTAACCAAGCATGCCTCCTAATGACAGAACCTGTAACTGCAGCCCTGCAAGAGGCCTCCAGAGAATCAAAATCACATTGCAATGTATGTTTACCACTTGTTCAGTTGCATGCAATAAATCCTGCATTTCCTTATTTTCTGCACAATCAGAATTTGACATTTTCTGTTTTAGCAGTGACATTAAGTATTGCTGATATTTAAGCATATGAAATTGACAATTTAAAGCCCTCACAGCCAAAGTAGCAGAAGTGTAAACCTTTCCCCCCCATCTGTCTAGCGCCCTTGAATCCCAATCAGAGGGAATAGGGTTTTTTTTGCAGCAGCAGCCTTGACCCCTTTGGGACCCTGAGAAATAGTTTCTGGGTCAGAAGCAGGGTTTTTACACAGAAATTTATGCGAATCTGGAACCCTGTAGTATCTGTCTGGTTTAACAGGGGCAGGGGGTAAAGAGTCAGGAGAAAGGCCGGACTCTGAAAATACATCATCTACAATGTGTAACACAGGAGGAATAGCCAGAGGCCTGTGTTGAGGTAATAAAAGAAAATCTCTAAGCCTTTTCTTAGATTCTGAGTAGTCTTGGCTCTCCCAGTGGAAGTGCTCCCTCATGGTATGCAGGGTTCCCCCAAAAGAATAATCCTCAGGCGGAGAGGCTGAAGGGACAGATTCTTCAGCATCAGAATCCTCATAAGGAGTAAGAGAGTTATTCCTGTTCAGAAGAGGAGTCAGAGGAAATGGAAACCTGATCTGAAGATTCATATTCTGTCTCTTGCCTAGGCCTCTTGTCAGGAGGGGGATGGGAACCCCTGATCAAGGTAATTTGGTCTTCGGCCATTCTGAGCATCTGTTTTTTTACGCATGGAAGTCTGTCCAGGAGAATGCTATACTTGCTTCTTTGTCTTTAGAACTGCTTTAGTCTTTGCTTTGGAAGCTGAAGTAGGCTTTACATATAACTGTGTAGGTCTGAAAACACCCTCAGAAGCCAATGCCTGCCCAGCAGCTCCGGACCCATCTGAGGGAATAGTTTCCGAGTGTCCAATACCGTGAGTATCCAGAGGCCTAGCTGGCTCCACGTGGGAGTAGTCAGCAGCCTGTGGCTCTGAGGTAGCAGGCGTCAGGGGCTGCGAAAGCGCCTGCGAACCGGCAAACCAGCGAATGGCCTAGAAGAGGCTTTGCCTGTTTTGGACCTCAGATGCCTGTCCTTTTCTTTGTCTTTGCGCTTTTTATGAACTCCGGTCGTCGGTTGTTCCGATGGCATTATACAGTTAAACTTTCGGCCAAAATAATGTAAAGCAAAATCGAACATGCGCTTAATAGTGCGTTGGTTGAATCTAGCACAAAACCGACAACTGGCAACGTCGTGGTCAAGGCCTAGGCAAGGAATACAATAAGAATGAAAATCCTTATGAGGTATTTGCTTCCCACAAGAAATACAATCGTTAACTTTTACTGACATCAGTCTGGAGCAAGAAAAAGATTCCCCAACGGGGTACTTTGCTTTATTGAAGACTTCAGATCTGAAATTCAAATTCGAAAATCTCAGGAGTTGGCCGACTGGCACTTGCGAACTTCTTTTGCTTCGGGCACCGCACGGCAAGAAGGACTGAAGAAAATGGCGTTGGCTGCATCGTTTATACCCTTGGCGCACTGACGTCAGGGAAGAGGTGACAGTAACCGATGCCGGACCTAGACTTTGCAATTCAGGTCGACTGCGGATAGCCTGCCAGCAGGATAACCCAAGTGTAATGACTGCAACAGTGAAACACGATGAAAGTACAAGTTTTGTACCTACCATAAATGTAGATGTCCGATAGGTATGCATCTGCAGTCATCACATATGGGTTGTCCTGCCTCAGTCAGCCCTTCGGTCGGCCGGATTCCAAAGTCTGGGTCCGGCGTCGGCTGATGTCGCCCTTTCCCCGACATCAGAGCGCCTGGGGTATAAAAGCGTCAGCCGACGCCATCTTCCTCAGTTTTTCTTGCCCCAGATAGCAGGTGCCCTCTAAGGAAGGCTAAATTTGGAGAAAATGCAATAAATTCCAAACATGCACAGAAATATATATACATATAAAACAAATACACCATAATAGATAACCCCAGCTAGCTATGAGAGGGATAAGTACCCAAGAAATACCACAGAGGGGAAGGAGGGAGGGTAAACCTGACTGCAGATGCATACCTATCGGACATCTACATTTATGGTAGGTACAAAACTGTACTATGTCCTTCAAGGATGCATCTGCAGTCATCACATATGGGTAGAATACCATAGCCAATCTGGGGGTGGAGGATCTATGTAAAGGATGGTGTAGCTAAAATGCCCTGCAGGACTGCCATAGCAAAGCCTGCTCTGGATCTGGAATATAAAGGTAAATTGTAATGCTTGGAAAATGTATGCACGGAGCTCCATGTAGCAGCTTCTAAAATGTCCTTGGTAGCCACCCCTCTTAAGAAGGCTGTGGAGGTGGCTGTGGCTCTGGTGGAATGAGGTCTAATGTTAGCTGGCACAGTTTTTCCATGAAAGGAGTAACAGAAACGAATGCAATTCCCTATCCATTTTGAAATTGTCTGTTTGGAAATTGCTTTTCCTTGTGCACCAGCAGCATAAGCTACAAACAGCTGGTCAGTTTTTCTGTAACTTTTAGTTCTGTCCCAGTAGTAGCGCAACTGTCTGTGTATGTCCAGGGTGTGCAGAAGCTTTTCCCCTTTGTTTTGTGGATTTGGAAAGAAGGTAGGCAGGTGAATAGCTTGGTTTAATGAGACCCTGGATACCACCTTTGGCATAAATGAAGGATTGGTTCTCAATGAGACTCTGTCCTGATGAAAAATAAGAAATGGCTGTACTGCCATGAGGGCCTGTAATTCAGATACTCTTCTTGCTGAGATTATGGCCAGTAGGAAGACAGTCTTCCAAGACAGGAACTGTAGTTCTGCAGATGCTGCTGGTTCAAAGGGAGGCAGTGTTAGTTTTTCCAACACGAAGTTAAGGTCCCAAGTAGGCACTGGTGGTTTCCTTGGAGGATTGATGTTTTTAATTCCTCTTAGAAACTGTCTTAGGAGAGGATGAGAGAAGACAGGTGGATCAGTATTGTACTCTGCTGAAATTGCTGAAGCATGAATTTTAATGGAAGAGTAAGACAGGCCATTGTGGAGCATTTCTGCCAGATATGTGCCATGTTCATCACTTTCGCATCTAGGCCCTTTGTGGTGCTCCAAGTGTGAAATCTTTTCCATTTTGCTGAATATGCCTTTCTTGTGGAAGGCCGGCGAGCTTCCATGATGATATCCTTCACTCTTTTGGATAGCTTATCCTGAGGAGGAATCAAGGTATTTTCCAGGCCGTTAGCTGCAAGGTTTTCAGGTTGGAATGCAGAGTTTTGTAATTGTGCTGTGTCAGGAGAAGTGGCCATTGTGGAAGAGGCCATGGTTTTGTGCGTGACATGCTCTTTAACAGCGGGTACCAGTGCTGTCTTGGCCAGTCCGGAGCTATCAGAATCACTTTTGGCTGCTCTGTCCTGATCTTCAGTAAGACCTTGGTCATTAATGGAAGAGGTGGAAATGCATACACTGTTGGAGTTCTCCAGCTGAAAGAGAGGGCGTCCACTTTCCATGCTTGTGGGTGGTATGTCCTTGAGCAGAATTTCTTCAGCTGATGATTGTGGGGGGAGGCAAAGAGATCTATGTCCGGCCTCCCCCATGATTGTGTTATCTGAAGGAAGATGTCTGGGCGCAGCATCCATTCGTGTGCATCCATGATGTTTCTGCTTAAGCTGTCCGCCAGTATATCGTCCTTTCCTGGCACAAACTGGGATTGCAGCTCTATATTGAGTTTCAAGGAAAGTTCCCAAAGAATCATTGCCAGTCTGCAAAGAGGGTAGGAATGGGTGCCTGCTTGCTTGTTTATGTACCACATAACTGTGGTGTTGTCTGTCCTTATTAGCAGGTGGCCTTGATGCAGAAAGAGTTGAAGGCCTCGATTGCATGTATCACTGCCAGCATTTCCTTTTGATTTATGTGTATGCGTAGCTCTTTTTGTGACCATAGTCCTTGAATGCATCTGCCTTCCATGTGCGCTCCCCATCCGTGGTCTGAAGCGTCTGCTGTAATGGTTTGGCTGGCTATTGGTTTGCTGAAGGGCAGACCCCTGTTTGACTGGCTTGCTTGAGCCCACCACAGAAATTCCTTTTGAAGGCATGGAATGAGTGGTATCAAAGTTTCCAAGCTGCGACTGTGCCGAGTCCATAAACCCCTTAGGTACCATTGTAGTTTCCTCGTATGCAGCTTTGCTTGTGGAATCAGAAGAATGCAAGAAGCCATGTAACCCAGGGCCTGCAGGATTTTCCTTGCAGTCAGCTGAGTTTGTCCTGACAGATTTTTGAAGTAATCCGGTAGTTGACTCGGTTTTTCTTCTGTGAGGAAAGCCATTTGGGTGGTTGTGTCTAGATTCGCACCCAGAAAAGTTATTCTTTGGGATGGAACAAGTCTTGACTTGTGAATGTTGACTGTATATCCCAAGGCTTGAAGTAGGTGGATGGCATAATTCAAGTGTTTCACCAAAGTTTGTTGGCTGTCCGCTTGTATAAGGCAGTCGTCCAGATATGGGTATATTTGAATCCCCTGAAGTCTGCAGTGTGCAATTACTGATGCCAGGCATTTCGTGAATACTCTGGGCGCAGTAGATAAGCCAAAGGGCAATGCTGAGAATTGATAATGCTCTGAACCTGCAAGAAATCTGAGGTGTCTTCTGCAACTTTGTCTGATAGGGACATGCAGGTATGCCTCCTTGAGGTCCAGAGTTACCAGCCAACACCCCTTGCCCAACATGGGAAGGAGTTGCTGTAGAGTCAGCATTTTGAATTTTGGCAGAATGAGATAAGTATTCAGTGCGGACAAGTCGAGAATAGGCCTCCATTGCTTTTCTTTTCTTGGAACAAGGAATAGTCTGGAATAAAATCCTTGGCCTTGTTCTGAAAGAGGAACCTTTTCTATAGCCTTCATTTGCATTAAGTTGGAGATTTGTTTCAAAGCCTCTGCCCTTTGATTCGGTGGCAGGTCTGGCATGCCTTTTCTGTTTGGTAATGTGTGGAAATGGAACCTGTATCCTTTGTCTATTATTTGTAGTGTCCATTTGTCCCTTGTAATACTGTGCCAATTTTCTGAGAATAAAGAAAGCTTTCTGCCCAAAGGTGCTTCCAATTGAGCCCTGGTTGGCGGTGTCAAAGTCATTGAGTCTGTCCTTGTGCAGCAGTTGTAGGTCCTGCACTACCTCTCTGGTTGGGAGGCTGCCATGGACGTCCTCTGTAGGAGCCTCTAGCTTGCCCTCTACCTCTGGCACGCCTGTTCTTGCCTCTCTGAAATCTCTCTGTGTCTGGAAAGGACCAATTCTTGGAAGGCCAATTTCTGCTGAATCTTGGTGGTTGGACTTGGAGAAAATCTTTGACTGTTTGTACAGATTTTGCCTTTTCTTCAAATTTCTTTAAGACCTCCTGAGCAGTGGAGCCAAATAACTTTTGCTTCTCCAGTGGAGCATCCAGAAGCTTTGCTTTAACATGGTCTGGCAAAGATTGTTCCTTCAGCCAAGCATGCCTACGTATGACTGCACCTGTCATAGCTGACCTACATGAAGCTTCCAATGCATCATAACCACACTGCAAGAAATGGTTGCTAACCTGTTGGGAGTTATGTACCAGATCCTGAAGTGATTTGTGATCTAGGGGTTCAGGTGAAGACAGTTTTTTATGCAATTCATCTAACAAATACTCTTGGTACTGTATCATATGAAATTGACAATTTAAAGCCCTCATAGAAAGAGTAGCAGAAGTATACACTTTTTTACCCCATCTCTCTAAAGCCCTGGACTCCCTTTCAGAAGGGAGTGGATTTTTAGTAGTGGCAGCTGCAACCCCTTTAGGGCCCTGGGAAATAGTTTCTGGATCAGCACAGTGGGCCTTGTAAAGGAAAAGATGCGAGTCCGGGACCCTGTAGTACCTATCGGGTTTGACAGGAGCCGGAGGAAGAGTGTCAGGGGTTGTGCTAGACTCAGAGTACACATCATCAATTACATTCAAAACAGGAGGAATAGCCAAAGGTCTATGCTGAGGCAAATGCAAGAAAGTCCTTAATCTCTTCCTGGAATCAGAATTCCTGGCCCTGCCATTGGAAATGCTCTCTCATAGTGTGAAGAGTCTCCCCGAAGGACAGCTCTTCAGGAGGGGAGGGCGAGGGGATAGATTCCTCTGCATCAGAATCCTCGTAGGCCGAAAAAGCCTCCTCCTGGTAGTCCGAGAGAGTAGAGCCATCAGAGGCCTCATCTGAGGAGTGGGGATCAGAGGGCTCAACCCTGGGCCTTTTATCTGGAGGAGGTTGAGAGCCCCTGTCCAGATGGGGCTGTGAGCCCCTAATTAAGGAAATAAGGTCCTCTGCTAAACTTAGGATCTGTGAACCTGTAGTGGGTCCCTGAGGGATAACCCTGGAAGGCAAAGCTTTTGAGTCTTTAGCAGCTTTAGCCCTAGAGAATGCCTTAATGGACATGGATGCAGGAGGCCTGGCTGCACTACGTGCTGGTGTAGTTTTGTCTAGAGGAATGGTGTCGGAAGGCTCCAGGACACCAGTTTCTAATGGAGATTCAATAACAGACTCAGTAGGGGCCGCCGAGGTTGTCGGTTGAGCGGTTTTGGTGGTCGGAAGTACCAAGGACTCTGTTTCAGCCGAGACCGAGACACTCGCGGTAAGCCTGGCCGTGGTTTCAGCCGAAACCGCGGCCCGCGTGTGTCGGTCCTTGTGTTTCTTCGTTAAATGTGAAGTCGGAGTCTCCGACGGCATATTGTAAGCAAAACTAGCCCCAAAAAATTCCTCTGCAAACTCCGCCCGACGTCTAAGAGTGCGGCGGTTGAAGGAAGCACAGGCTGAACAGGCCGAAACGTTGTGGTCTGGGCCTAGGTAGGGGAGGCAGTAAGAGTGGAAATCCTTATGAGGTATTTGTTTCCCACAAGTTAAGCAATTATTAATTTTATCGGACATCGGCTGAGGGAAAAAAAGAGTCCCCAATGGGGTACTTAGCTTTTGAAGTCTTCGGTAGCTGAATTACAGGAGCTGGCCAACCGGCACTTGCGAACTGCTTCTGCTTCGGGCACCACGCGGCAAGAAAGACTGAGGAAGATGGCGTCGGCTGACGCTTTTATACCCCAGACGCTCTGACGTCGGGGAAAGGGCGACATCAGCCGACACTGGACCCAGACTTTGGAATCCGGCCGACCGAAGGGCTGCCTGAGGCAGGACAACCCATATGTGATGACTGCAGATGCATCCTTGAAGGACATCATGTCCTTGTTCTCTGCTTGAATTAGGCAATCCAAGTAAGGATATATTTGGATTCCTCTGTCTACAGAATGCAATTACTGGTGCCAGGCACTTTGTAAAGACCCTGGGAGCAGTAGATAAGCCAAAGGGCAGTGCAGAGAATTGGTAATGCAATGAGCCAGCCTTGAATCTGAGGTATCTTCTGCATGATTGCCTGATTGGGACATGCAGGTATGCCTCTTTTAGGTCTAAAGTCACACAAGCCTTCGTGCCCAGCATGGGCAGAAGCTGCTGCAAGGTCAACATTTTGAATTTTGGTATATCCAGGAATGTGTTTAAAATAGATAGGTCCAGTATTGGTCTTCAGACTTTGTCCTTTCTGGGTACCAAGAACAGTCTTGAGTAAAATCCTTGTCCCTGCTCTTCCTCCGGTACTTGTTGAATGGCCCCCATGTCCATGAGGGATGAGACTTGTTTTTGTGCCTCTGCCCATTGTTTTTTTGGCAGATCTGGCCAACTATTTTCCTTTGGCAAGGTATGGAAGTGGAACTTGTAGCCTTGTGACACTGCTTAGAGCCAATTTGTCCTGGATTATAATGTGCCAATTTTGAGAAAAAAGTGCTATTTTCCCCCCCAAGGGTGCTGCTAGGAGATAAGTGCTTGGTGCAGGCAGGAGGAAGTCATTGGGACTGTTTCCTGTAAGGTTGTGATTTGTCTTCTCCACTTTTGGAGGTAGAAGCACCTCCATTTGACCTGTATGACCTTCAGGAAAAAAAAAAATTTCATCTGTTTTTACTGTACTTGTATTTCTACTTACTTTTTTTTACTTTTGCATCATCTTAAAAGTACTCAATTGTATTTATTACTGCTTGGTGTAACTCATTCTAAGCCTTTTGGTTTAAACACTTGGGCTTCGGACCAGTTGTTTTGCACTGAGAGGGTTTGTGGTCTGCACTGTAGTTGCAGAACAGGTAGCTTACATCCTTCTAGGTTGGGAACTGCTGATTGAGGGCTCAGTGTCTGTTATTCTTAAAGTGTATTAGTTCTGGTTTAAGCACTTCGGCTTTCAGGCCAGTTATTTTACATTAAGAGGGTTCGTGGTCTGCACTCTTGCGGGAGGAGAGGCTGGACTCTGCCCTTCTGAGCTGGGAATTTCTGGTTGAAGGCTTATAGTGCATGCATATCTGAACTGCTTCTTACTGAAGTTGGTGCGCCTTGTTTGCTGTGGCATAGACTGGATTCGGGCCTGCTGGATCTAGCTTTGTTTGTGTAACTTGAGCACTAATCCAGGCATTCTCTAAAGTATTCAATTGTATTTATTACTGCTTGGTAGTAACTTGATTAAAGTGTAGCTATCATTCTAAGTCTTTTGGATTAAGCACTTGGGCTTCAGACCAGTTGTTTTACATTAGGAAGGTTTGTGGCATGCACTGTGGTGGCAGGACAGGTAGCTTTCATCCTTCTAAGTTGGGAACTGCTGATTGAGAGCCCAGTGTCTGTTATTCTTAAAGTGTATTAGTTCTGGTTTAAGCACTTGGGCTTCAGGCCAGGTATTTTACATTAAGAAGGTTTGTGGTCTGCACTCTTGTGGGAGAAGAGGCTGGACTCTGCCCTTCTGAGCTGGGAATTTCTGGTTAAAGGTTTATAGTGCCTGAATATTTGAACAGTATATTACTGAAATTGGTACAACTTGTTTGCTGTAGCATAGACTAGATCCAGGCCTGCTGAATCTAGCTTTGTTTATATGCTTGTTGTTTGTTTGCTTGTTATTTCCCTGGAACACTAATTCCACCTAATACGCGGCTTCTCAGTGCTTCTGTGGATCACTAGTGATATCTGCATTGCTTACTGTACTTATTTCCTTGTTTCACTTGAAAGTTACTGTTTGTCGTTTTTGCATTTAAGTTACCTGTAACACGTTACACTTAAGTTACCTGGCACTTGCTCACTAAAGCAATTATATAAGTCAGCAATAAAAATTAAAAGCACTACACCCTCACTCCCCACTGGCCCTGGTTTTCAATTAAGGAATTCCCAATATTATTCTAGCATGTCCAAAGGTCAGTTGTCAATCTCCTCTCCGGTCCAGCTGGTGAATCTGGGAATCTTGAGGCAATGTTACAACTGCCTCATGTACACAGACAACCCTCTCCTCCTCCCAACAAATTCCAACACATGAGAGATGCAACCATATAGCCAAACTGGAGGCTAAGCTCTCTCAACTCAGTACTGGCATAACCAGTCAGGAGGAGAAGGAAACCACACTCACTACAATTCCAGTCTCACATAGACCTACCACGACAGCAAACCAAACACATAATCACACAAAAACATACTCGGAGGCTCTAAATAAAGATCTGCCGAAGCAGCAGAGACCTCCAAAGCAAATACCCAAGCAGCCGCTACCCCAAAACAAAACACGTGCAACACATATCTCACAAAGCCAGTGTGCCAAACAGTCACAGCCCTTAAGACTAAACAACACACCTGATACACTTGTAATAGGTAACTATCATCAGGCACAATGACGTCCCACTCACCAGGCTGAACAAGGAGAGGGTCACGGTGAGCAGCCTGTTGGGCGCTACGATCCGCCACATAAGCACTCAGGTCACTCCAAGGCAAGTACAAATATGACTCAGTCATTATCCATGCTGGTGTGAATGACCTGAGACGTACCTCCCTGGACTACATGAAAAGAGACAAAGGAGCTCTCTGAGCATGTAGCCCAGGCCGGTATGACCCTGACCTTGAGTAGCATCTTACCCTCACCAAGAATGATGCCACAATATGAAGACAAGATGATCAATTTCAACAATTGGCTTAAGTACTGGTGTCATTCAAAGGGGATCCAATGCCTGTCAGCTTGGGATGATATGCTCGACAAGCCACGATGCTTCGCTAGGGACGGCTTGCACCTGTCACCCCTGGGCTTTCGGATATTGGCAAAGGCTCTTGCTACCCCATAGTGCCGTTTTTAGGCAAGGCTCAAAAGACAAACCCACCTCCATAGGTATCACAAGGGATAAGAAACTAAGAGTAATGCTACTCAATGCCAGAAGTCTAAACCTCAAGATGCACGCACTCAAAACTCTCCTTAGCACTCAAACTCTCCTTAGCATGGAGAACATCGATATCTGTGCAGTAACAGAAACCTGGTTCAGGGCTCCCGAGAGCACCCCAGCACTACCAGGTTATACCTCATACCATGCTTTTCGGCCCCAAAACTTGGACCGAACCACAAAAGTAGGGGGAGTATCGATATTCAAAGATACCCACACCTCCAGGTTGGTGGCAAAGCACGAAGCATCAGAGACTATTCATGTGCAACTAACAGTGGGTAAAACTGCCTTCCAGTTTATAGCCTGCTACAGACCACCCTCCCAAACCCAGGAACCCCACTCGGCCTTCCTGAGAACACTGGAAAATATGAAGGTCTCTCCAAACACCATTATATTGGGTGACTTCAACTACCCAAACATAGACTGGGAGCATTACTCTAGCTCCAACACCCTAGCCCAAAGGTTCCTAGAATTTATAAACTCAAATGCTATGAAACAACTTGTTACCACTCCCACAAGAGGGGAAAACATACTGGACCTGATCATCACCAACATGGGGACTCTATGCTCCAGACCAGAAGTGTATACCTCACTGGTAAGATCAGACCATAAACTAATCTCACTGGATATTCACATCCCGACCCCACCCCCTGCCCAGAAAACCACAACGAAAAACTTCTCTAAAGCAAATTTCACACTCCTCAAAACTGAGGTGGAATCCTTCAAAGCCCCCGGGTCTGTGGAAATTACGGCCCAGACCGCAGAATCCTTTATAAACGCATTCTATGAACACCTTCAGGAATGCATGGATCATGCGATCCCAAATAAAACCAAGACCCAATCCTCCAAAGGCAGACGTCCTGTCTGGTGGACCCCAGCCATAAACAAACTATACAATAGGAGGAGGAAGCTACTAAATGATAGAGCAAAATCCCAAAAAGGGAAGGCATCACTGATCAGCATTAGCAAAAAACTACGGGCGCACACAAAATTGTCTAAGGTCAGCTTCGAGAGAAAAATTGCACAGGACACTAAGGATAATCACAAGGCTTTCTTTAGTTATGTTAGGAACCTGGGTGGTAATTCCCAGATATGCTCAGAATTAGTCCAAAATGACAAAAAATACACAGAACCCACAGACATTGCCAACATCCTAGCTGACAGGTTCAGCGCAAACGTCCCCCCCTCCCCACCAAAAGGGCAAATATCTATCCCAGCAGAGTGCTGCCCCCCTGACATCTCAGATGCTCAGGTAAGAGCCACCCTCTCCAAAGCAAAAAACACAGCATCAATGGGACCAGATGGTGTCCCGGGCTGCGTCCTACATGAACTCCAAGAAGAGCTAAACCCAAACATAAAACTACTGTTCAATCTCATCCTTACTACAGGATATGTGCCCAAAGAGTGGCGTACAGCAACAGTGGTCCCTCTCCATAAAGGTGGTGCCTCAACGGATCCTGGAAACCATCGCCCCATAAGCCTGACTAGCTTGGTCTGCAAAGCTATGGAAAGGATCATGGACCTCATAAATAAAGATATTGGGGACCTACAAACACTGGATCCTACCCAGTTCGGCTTTGTTAAGGGCAGATCCTGCCTCTTAAACCTGGTTGATTTCTTTGAAACAGTCACCAAGGCCATTGACGAGGGGAAGGTGGTCCAGACAGCCTACCTGGACCTCGCAAAAGCCTTCGATACAATACCCCACTCGGGCATTATAGATAAGCTCACCAGCTTAAATATAAACCCCTATGTCATTAGATGGATTGCAAACTGGCTCAAGGACAGAACCCACATGGTTAGAATTGCTGGAGCCATGTCAGACTCCAAACCAGTTACAAGTGGTATCCCACAAGGCTCAGTCCCGGGACATCTCTTGTTCGGTATATATTTCTCGGAGGTACAGGCCAACACGGAAGGACTGTGGCTGACCAAGTTCGCAGATGACTGCAAACTGGGCACCATAATAGACTCTCCAGTCGACACAAGCATCCTCCAAAAGGGCCTCATAGAAACAGATAACTGGTGCCACAGCCATGGCCTCAAGCTAAATGCCAAAAAGTGTATAGTCATCCCCTTTGGCAAAACAAAGTGCCACAAATTACCACATAGGTGGTAATCCATTAAGTACAGAAGTAGTAATTAGGGACCTGGGGACCCAAGTTGATAGCAATCTCTCATTTGACAACCACGTGGCCAAAGTGGTTAGAAAAACATTTTATATAGCCCACCTAATCATGAAGGGATTCACATCTAGATCAGGGACGCCATCGTGCCTCTTTACTCATCCCTCATCAGGCCCATAATTGAGTACAATGCCCCTTTGGGATGTACCTTACCAGACACCTGCAGCAACTGGAAAGACCCCAAAAGTACCTCACCAAGAGGATCAAAGGGCTCAAACAGATGCCATATGCTGCCCGGTTAAAGAAACTCCAGCTCTACTCAGTGGCATACCGCCTGTTCAGAGGCGATCTGTGCCTGACGTATAAAGCCATGTCCAACCTGGAATTAATGGATATGCTGCACCTCAGAAAATCCAAATCCCATCGAGCCACGCTCGAGAGACTTGAACCTCAGCACTGAAATAAATAGGACATGCTGGAGGGACAGATTCATAACCCAGAGGCTCCCTTCACTCTGGAATAAAATCCCAGTCCAGGTTAGGCAGAGTCCCTCATTGACTCTCTTCAAGAGGAATCTTGATGAGTGGATGGGAGATTGTAGGTTTACCCCGGGTATCACTTCTGTGTCACTGTTAGACAGAGGCACAGTATACTAACCTCGAAAAAGGGCATAGCAAAATAAATTTAAAATGGGTGGCGAAAGCCAAACACATTCTGGCTAGGCTTATAAATGCCGTAGGGCAGATAGCCTAGTATGAACCTTGCACCTGGGATCTGCCTCTAGGGCGTCTGGATCTGCCCCTTTGAGGTCTGTTTGACACAGGAAAGGACCAATTCTTTGTAGGCCAGTGTCTACTAAACTAGGTGGCTGTACTTGTAAAAAATATTTGACAGTTTGCATAGATTTAGCTTTGTCCTCCATTTTCTTTAACACCTCTTCTGCCTTAATACCAAACAAAGTATCATGCTGTAAAGGTGCATCTAATAATTTAACTTTGACATGATCAGGCAGATTGTTTCTTTAACCAAGCATGCCTCCTAATTACAGAACCCGTAACTGCGGCCCTGCAGGAGGCCTCTAGAGAATCAAAACCACATTGCAAAGTATGCTTTCCAACTTGTTCAGCTGCAAGCAATAAATCCTGCATTTCCTTGTTTTCTGCACATTCAGAGTTTAACATTTTCTGTTTAAGCAATGCCATGACATGTTGCTGATATTTGAGCATCTGCTTTCTGGGCATGGAGGCCTGTCCATGTGGCTCTTGAGTTTGTTTCTTTGCCTTTGAAGTCGGTTTAATGTATAGATGTTTAGGCCTGAATACACCCTCAGAAGCCGGTGCCTGCTCAGCGGCTCCGGACCCATCTGAAGGAATAGCGTCCAAGCCTCCAATACCTTGAGTTTCCAGCAGCATAGCTGACTCCACGTGGGAGTCGGTAGAGGCCTGCAACTCTAAATTAGCGGGAGTCAGGGGCTGCGAAACCGCCTCACTGAGAACCGGCAACTGACTTAGGAGAAGCTTGGTTATCAGCTTTGGGCCTCCGTTGTCCATCTTTCTCTTTTTCTTTGCATTTTTTTGTGAACTCCGGTAGTTTAATGCAAAATCATACAGACGCTTAATGGTGCGTTGGTTAAATCTGGTACAAAACCAACAACCTGAAATGTTACGGTCAGGGCCTAGGTAAGGAATACAGTAAGAATGAAAGTCCTTATGAGGTATTTGCTTTCCACAAGAAATACAATTAACTTTTTCTGACATCGGTCTGGAGCAAGAAAAAAAAATTTCCCCAACGGGGTACTTAGCTTTAATGAAGACTTCGGATCTGAAATTTGAACATGAAAATCTCAGGAGTCGGCCGACTGGCACTTGCGAACTGCTTCTGCTTTGGGCACCGCGCGGCAAGAAAGACTGAACAAAATGGCGTCGGCTGCATCTTTTATACCCCCGACGACCTGAAGTCAGGGAAGGGGAGACAGCCACTGATGCAATACCAAAGACTTTGGAATTCAGGCCGACTGAGGGCAACCTGCCAGCAGGATTACCCAAAAGTAATGACTGCAACAGTGAAACACGAAGAACATCTACCTACAGGGTGAGTATTGAACTTGGGGAACTTGACAAAACATATTCAAAAAAGAAAGGTCCCACAGTGGTGTGTACGATGGCTGTTTTCAGGGAACTGGGGGGGGGGCCTTGCATTCATTCTGTAAAAGGGATAGGTTCTATGACCTCTAGAGCCCAGCATTTTCTGGAGAATGGGATGGAAAAACAAAGTCTAGTCCAAAAGATGAGACACCCCTCCCCAAGAGGAGGAGGAAGATCTTGGCACTTCTTATCTGAAACCTTTGCCAACAACGTTTAGCATTCATTTGCTGGAAACCACTGACTGCCAGGCATCAAAAGTAGATAAGCTAACTTGACAGACAAGGCACGAGACACGGGACCTGATAAAGATGGGTGCTGTGCCTTGGCACAAACAAGTTAGAAGGGTGGAGTACCCTTGCAAGGAAAGAAAAAAAAAAGTTGTGTCTTACCATAACGTTCCATCTGTACTGTTGATCCTCATACAGTCATTACGCATGGGTATCGGTTCCTACCTTGGAACCGAGCCGGCCATTTTCCAAGCTCGTGTCAGCTTCCAACACTCGAGCTAAACTCTTACCCACAATCCCCCTCTCCCTGTTACCTCAGATTGAGTTTGCAAGTCAAAGAAGGTAGAGGCTACCTCTGGTCAAATATCCTAAGAGAACCGGATGGTGAGATCCACTAGAAAACACAGGGGGGATCAACAATACAGATGGAATGTTATGGTAAGACATAACTTCTTTATCTGATATTGTTAATCCTCATTCATTCCTTACGCATGGGACGGAGTCCCCAGCTACCTCTATTACTGGGAGGCTCTCAGAGCACCATAGAACCGAAAGATGCTCTTCTCTTGTAGGTCAAATCCAATTTGTAATGATTGAAGGTATGAGGCATAACCCAAGTTGAAGCTGCACAGATGTCATGTAAGGAAGCTCTGGCATGGAAGGCAGCAGACATTGCCACCAACCTTGTTGAATGAGCCTCCATGGTAGTAGGCAACGAGATATTACATTGTGTATAAATGAAGGTCACAGTCCTTCAATCATCTAGCTGATGTGACCTTAGCAACACCAGATCCTAATCTAGGTCCAGAAAAAGCCAAAAATAACTGGTCAGATTTGCAAAAGGGCCTAGTCCTGTTTAAGTAAAAACGGATTTTCCTGTGGATATTTAGAGTATGTAGGCAATACTCTCCTCTGTTTGAATGATTGGGAAAGAAAACTGGCAATTCAATGGCTTGATTAATGAACATTTCAGCGATCACTTTAGGCAGTAAAGACGGATTAGTTCTCAGAGACGCTATCTCTATAAAAAATCAAGTATGGACTCGATACATAAAGCTTGAAGCTCAGAAATACATCTGGCAGAATTAATGGCGACCAAAAACAAGGTTTTCCATGACAAACGTTTGAGGTCGCAAGAAGAGGCTGGTTCGAAAGGTGGCACTGTCAGAGCTTGTAGAACTAATGATAAATCCCATGGTTGAATAGGTTCTCTAAAAGGTGGCTTCAGGTGATTCACACCTTTTATGAAGGTCTTGCACAATTTGTGGGAATCTTGGACACCCTCATGAAAATTAGAAATTGCAGCCAAATGAACTCTAATGGTAGAGGCCAATAGACCTGATTGAAAAAGGTCGGCCAGATAGTCTAGTATTATCGACACTGGTGCTGAGAAGGGATCTACTTGTTTATCTTTCAGCCAACAGGTAAATCTTTTCCACTTGCTCAGATAAGTAATTTTAGTGGAAGTCTTATGAGATGCAATGAGAATATCACGTACTGGTAAAGAAAAATCATTCTGCCTGGCAATCAAGGGAATTGGAGTAGCCAAGTCATGACCTTCAGGCTGTTCAAGTTGGGATGGATCAGGTTCTGTGGATTTGAGATAAACTCCGGGGTTGGATGGAGAATCATAGGTTCATAGGTTCATACTAGGCTATCTGCCCAAGGGCATTTATAAGCCTAGCCCATAGTTATTTGGCTTTCGCCACCCCTTTAGTTTGAATAAAACTATGCCTATTATTTTGCTGTGCCTCTGTCAAGCAGTGACACTGAAGTAATCCCTGGGGTATATCTGCGATCTCCCATCCATTGGTCAAGATTCCTCTTGAACAAGGCCAGCAAGGTGCTCTGCCTCACATGTACCGGGATTTTGTTCCACAGCATAGGGAGTCTCTGGGTGATGAATCTGTCCCTCCAGCACGTTCTATTAATAACCGTGTCAAGGTTTAAGTCTCCTGCCCTTGTGGTTCTGAGGGATCTAGATTTTTTGAGGTGAAGCATATTCATCAAATCAGGGTTTGACATGGCCTTATATGTCAGGCACAGGTCACCTCTGAGCAAGCAGTATGAGACTGAATAGAGCTGGAGTTCTTTCAGTTGGGCAGCATAAGACATATTTTTGAGACCCTTTATCCTTTTGGTGAGGAACTTTTGGGGCCTTTCCAGCTGCTGCAGGTGTCGGGTCAGATACATTCCGAATGGGGCATTGTACTCAATCATAGGTCTAATGAGTGATGAGTACAGGGGCGATGACCTCCCTTGATCTAGATGTGAATCCCTTCATGATCAGGTGGGCAATGTAGAAGGTTTTCCTAACTACTTTAGCAACATGAGTGTCAAACGAAAGGCTACTGTCAACCTGGGTCCCCAGATCCCTAATGACTTCTGTGCTCAGTGGATTGCCACCTATATGGTAGCTAGGGGTAACCTTGTTTTTCCCGAAGGGTATGACTCTGCATTTTTTGGCATTTAACTTTAGGCCATGGCTCTGGCACCAGTTATCCGTTTCTGTGAGGCCCTTCTAAAGGATATCTGTGTCAGATGTGTTTTCGACTATGGCGCCCAGTTTGCAGTCATCTGCAAACTTTGTCAGCCATAACCCTCCTGCGTTTGCTTGTACTTCAGAAACGTAGATGCCGAACAAGAGTGGACCCAGGACTGAGCCCTGTGGGACACCACTTGTGACAGGCTTTGAGTCTGACATGGCTCCAGCAACTCTGACCCTGTGGGTTCTGTCACTTAGCCAGTTTGCAACCCATCTTGTGATGTATGGGTTTACATTCAAGCTGATGAGTTTTTCGATGATACCTGAGTGGGGTATTGTGTCAAGGCCTTTGCCAGGTCAAGGTAGGCTGTATGGACTGCCTTTCCTCATCAATGGCCTTGGTGACTGTCTCAAAAAGTCAACCAAGTTTAAAAGGCATGATCTGCCTTTGACAAAGCCAAACTGGGTTGGATCCAAAGTCTGCAAGTTCCCTATGTCTTTATTTATGAGTTCCATTATGATCCTCTCCATGGCTTTGCAGATAAGGCTTGTCAAGCTAATGGGACGGTAATTTCCAGGGTCGGTGGAGGCACCGCCTTGTGAAGTGGGACCACAGTCGCGTCGCCACTCCTTGGGTACGTATCCTGAGGTGAGGCTAAGATTAAACAGCTGTCCTAACTGCGGGTTTAATTCCTCATTGAGTTCGTGGAGCACACAGCGGGACACCATCCGGTCCCATGGATGCTGTGTTTTTTGCTTTGGAGAGAGCAGTTCTCACCTGGGCGTTGGAGATGTTTGGGGGGCTACAATCCTCTGGTACAGATATCTCTCCTTTTGGGGGGGAGAAGTTTGCACTGAACCTGTCAGCCAGTATGTTGGCAATGTGTGTAGGTTCAGTAATCTTCACATCATTTTGAACTAATTCTGAGCATATCTGGGAGTTTCCTCCTAGGTTTCTAACATAGCTAAAGAAGGCCTTATGATTGTCTTTTGAGTCCTTGGCGATTTTTCTCTCAAAATTTGCCTTGGATGATTTTATGAGAGCTCTTAGTTTTTTTACTTATAATGATCAAAGGTGTCTTACCTTTCCAGGATTTTGCTCTATCTTGTAGTAGCTTCCTCCTTTTGTTGTAGAGCTTGTTTATGGCTGGGGTCCACCAGACTGGACGCTTGCCATGGTCGATCTAGTAGGTGAGGCCAAAGGAAGGGGAACCAAATCTGTCAAGGCCAATATGGTGCTATGAGGATCACCTTGCTCTTCAACAGACGGGCTTTCTTCAGAAAGTGGGGAATGAGGGGAAAGGGTGGGAATGCGTAAAGAAGATCAGAGGGCCAGTCGTGGACTAGAGCTTCCCTGGGTGACTGTCCCGGAGGGGGAATCAGGGCAAAGTAGTTGCTGCATTTGTAGTTAGTCAGGGATGCAAAGAGATCGCAGCAAGGATGGCCCCAGCAGTGGAAGATCGTCGCTATCAAGGGATTCAGGGCCCACTCGTGAGGTTGAAAAACTCACCTGCTGAGTCCGTCTGCTATCACGCTGGAACTCCCGGGAATGTGCATTGCTAGAAGAAAATGGTTGGTAGCCATCACCCATTGCCATATCCTCATGGCCTCTCGACAAAGGGGGTAAGATTTGGTTCCACCTTGCTTGTTGATGTACTAGACTACCGCCATGTTGTCTGACTGAATCGCAATTGTCCCAGACAGCAGTAGGGGATGGAATGCTTGCAACGCCAGAAGCACCGCCCTCAGCTCTAGAACATTTATATGCAGATTGGCCTCCAGTTCGGACCAAGTGCCTCGGACTGTCTGTCCCTGACATAGCCTCCCCCCACCCCATCAGTGAGGCGTCCATGGTCACTGTGGCCTTGGGATGTTGGGGGGAGAAGGGGTGAGACCATTGTGACAGATTGTGTGTCATCCACCAATTTAAATCCTACTTGCACCTGTGGCTGAAAAGGATACCATTGGGTGAGCAGTAGCCATTGTAGAAGCCTCATGTGAAACCTGGCCAGGGGAACAATGGTGATGGAGGCTGCCATGGAACCAAAACAGCTGTAGAACCAAGTGAGCTGTAAATATCTCCCTTGAAAGGATTGGAATCAGTTGTTGCTTTATCCTTAAAATTCTGTGCTCTGGAATAGCAGCTCTGCAGTTCTTTGTGTCCAAAGTAACCCCTATGAATTCTGTGGACTGAGATGGGGTGAGATAGGATTTCTGCCAGTTTATGGTTATGCCTAGCCTTTGTGCAGTGAGGAGAGAGTATGCTAAGGCTTCTTCCAATAGATGTCTGATGGGGGCGGAGATGAGCCAGTCGTCTAGGTATGGAAACACCTGGAATCCTTGAAGTCACAAGTGAGCTGTGACAACTGCCATTCACTTTGTGAACACTCTGGGGGCTGTAGAGAGTCCAAAGGGCAATACCCTGAACTTGTGGTGACTGCAGAAATCTTCTTGATGGCCTGTCCACTTTTATGTGGTAGCACGCATCTTGAAGATCTATCGAGCACATCCAATAGTCTTTTTCCAAAAGTGGGAGGATAGACTGTATTGTGACCATCCGGAATTTTTGTACTCTCTCAAACTTGTTCAATACACTGAGATCCAAAATTGGTCTCCAGTCCCTGGTTTTCTTTGGCACCAAAAATAGTCTTGAGTAGAATACGGATCCTATCGGGTCTGGAGGGACTATTTGGATGACTCTCTCTTAGCTTTTCTATCTCTAGTGTTGCTTCTTCCCTTTGATTGGGTGGAACATCGGGAAGGTTTTTTTGAAGGGGCAGGGTAAAGATCGAAGGGGATGTGATAACCTCTGGTTATAATCCTTTGTACCCAAGAATCGGTGGTGATAGTTAGCCAGGCAGAAAGGTACAAGGAGAAAAGTACAGTTTTGTACCTACCATAAATGTAGATGTCCGAGAGGAATGCATCTGCAGTCTTAACAAATGGGTTGTCCTGTCGTCAGGCAGCCCTTCGGTCGGCCGGATTCCAAAGTCTGGGTCTGGCTTCGGCTGGTGTCGCACTTCACCCGACGTCATTGCGGCAGTTCTTCGGGTATAAAGGCATCAGCCGACGCCATTTTCCTCAGTGTTTCTTGCCCCAGATGCCAGGTGCCCTCTTTATTGGCTAAATTTGGATAAATGCCAAAGTTTCCAAATAGTAGAGAGCAAACACACAAAATAAACATGTATGTACATATATACAAACAAATACACCATAATAGATCCCCAAGCTAGCTGAAGATTGGTAAGTACCCTAGGAGTACCTCAGAGGGGAAGGAGGGTGGGTAATCCTGACTGCAGATGCATTCCTATCGGACATCTACATTTATGGTAGGTACAAAACTGTACTATGTCCTTCAAGGATGCATCTGCAGTCTTAACAAATGGGTAGAATACCATAGCTAAACTAGGGGAGGAGGAAATGAGAATAGATTATGGTGTAGTCAGGATCCCTTGCAAAACAGCAGTGGCAACACCAGCACGGGATCTAGAGTATAGAGGTAAGTTATAATGCTTGGCAAATGTATGCACGGAGGTCCAAGTAGCAGCCTCTATAATGTCCTTGGTAGCCACTCCTCGTAAGAAAGCTGTGGTAGTGGCTGTGGTCCTTGTGGAGTGAGGCCTGATGTTCTCTGGAGTTTTCTTTCCATGGTAGGAGTAACAAAATCTAATGCAATTTCCTATCCATTTGGAGATTGTTTGTTTAGAAATTGGTTTTCCTTCCTTTCCTGTTGCATAAGCTACCAGAAGCTGGTCAGTTTTTCTATTGTTTTTTGTCCTGTCCAGGTAGTAGCGTAATTGTCTGTGTACATCCAAGGTATGCAAAAGCTTTTCTCCCCTGTTCTGTGGATTGGGGAAGAATGTAGGAAGGTGGATAGCCTGATTTAAAGATACTCTGGATACCACCTTAGGCATGAATGTAGGATTTGTTCTCAAGGACACTCTGTCTTGATGGAAGATCAGGAAGGGTTGTACTGCCATTAATGCCTATAGTTCAGAGACCCTTCTTGCTGAAGTTACTGCCAGCAGGAAAGCAGTCTTCCAGGATAAGTATTGCATTTCTGCTGTAGCTGCTGGCTCGAAAGGAGGTAGAGTCAGCTTTTCTAGCACAAAGTTCAAGTCCCATGCTGGCAATGGAGGTTTCCTGGGGGGTTTTACATTTTTAATTCCACTCAGAAACTGTCTGAGCAGAGGATGCGAGAAGACAGGAGGATTCAAGCTGTATTCTGCTGAAATAGCTGATGCATGTATCTTGATGGAGGAATAGGACAGGCCTGTATGGAAGAGCTCGGCCAAGTACTCCAGGATGTTGGCTATGTTCACCAGTGTCACATCTTGCCCCTTTGCAGTACTCCAGATGAGATATCTTTTCCATTTTGCTGCATAATTGTTGAAGGTCTACGAGCCTCCAGGATTATGTCTTTAACCCTTTGGGATAAATCTGGGTTAATTGCTGTTATGTAATGTTCCAGGCAGTTAGCTGCAGAGTTTTTAGGTTTGGATGCAGAATGTTGTAGTTGTTCTGTGTCAGCAGTAATGGGATCAGGGGCAGTTTCCATATTTGTTCCTGGGACATGCTCCTCAGCAGTGGATACCAATGTTGTCTTGGACAGTCTGGGGCTATCAGGATGATCCTCGGACGTTCCTCTTTGATCTTGAGAAGCACCTTGTGCATCAAAGGAAGTGGTGGGAATGCGTATGCTGTCAGGCTTTTCCAACTGAAGGATAGGGAGTCCACCTTCCAAGCAAGTGGGTGGTAAGTCCTTGTGCAGAATTTCTTCAACTGGTGATTGCATGGGGATGCAAACAAGTCTATTTGTGGTAATCCCCATTCTCTTGTGATGGTTTTGAAAATGTCCAGATGCAGCATCCATTCGTGGGCATCTGTTGTAGTTCTGCTTAATATGTCTGCTAGAATGTTTTCCTTCCCTGGTACATAAATTGCCTGTAACAATGTTGTAGCTCAGAGCCACATCCCATAGGTCCAGTGCCAGCCGGCATAGGGGGTATGAGTGTGTGCCTCCCTGTTTGTTGATGTACCACATAACTGTGGTGTTGTCTGTCCTTATCATCAACTGGCCTTCTTGGAGAAGAGGTCTGAATGCCTGGATTGCCAATTTTACTGCCATCATTTCTTTTAGATTTATGTGCAGATGCAGCTGGTCTTGGGTCCATAGGCCTTGAATGCACTTGTCCATCATGTGTGCCCCCCAACCGAGGTCTGAGGCATCTGTCGTGATAGTCTGTCTTGGTTGACTTTTGCAGAAGGGCAGTCCTGTGTTTAATTGACAGGCCTGAGCCCACCATAAGAACTCTTGTTTCAGGCATGGGATCATTGGAATTTTGGTTTCTAGGCTGTGCTTGTGCTGAGACCACAAATTTTTTAGGTACCACTGTAGCTTTCTCATATGAAGCCTGGCATGAGGGACCAGAATTATGCAGGATGCCATGAAGCCGAGAGCTTGTAGCACTTTTCTTGCAGTTAGATGGCTGTGCTTTGTTAATGCCAAGTAGAGAGGAAGTTGCTCTTTCTTTTCTGCAGTTAGAAATGCCATTTGTTTTGATGTGTCCAGTTCTGCACCCAGAAAGGTTATTATTTGGGATGGAATCAGCCTTGACTTTTTTGTATTGACTGTATATCCCAGGGCTTGTAGCAGGTAGATGACTCTTTGTAAGTCTTCTGTTAATTTGTTTTTGTTGTCCGCTTGTATCAGGCAGTCGTCCAGGTAGGGATAGATTTGAATTCCTGAAGTCTGCAATGAGCGATTACTGATGCCAGGCATTTCGTGAACACTCTGGGCGCAGTAGATAAGCCAAAGGGCAATGCTGAGAATTGATAATGCTCTGATCCTGCAAGAAATCTGAGGTATCTTCTGCAAATTGGTCTTATGGGGACGTGCAGGTATGCCTCCTTGAGATCTAGAGTTACCAGCCAAGACTCCTTGCCCAGCATGGGAAGAAGCTGCTGTAGGGTCAGCATTTTGAATTTTGGAACAATGAGGAATGTGTTTAAAGCGGACAGGTCTAGAATAGGCCTCCATTTGTTTTCTTTTCTTGGTACCAGGAAGAGCCTGGAGTAAAATCCTTCCTTGCTCCATAAATGGTACCTTTTCCACAGCTCGCATTCTTAGTAATTGAGATATTTGTTTTAGAGCTTCTGCCCTTTGAGAAGGTGGTAGGTTTGGCATTCCTCTCTTTCCGGGTAGTGTATGGAAATGGAACCTGGAACCTTTGTCTATAGTCTGCAAAATCCATTTTTCTCTTGTAATGCAGTGCCAGTTTTTTGAAAATAATGTTAGCTTTCCGCCTAAGGGTGCTTCCAGTTGTTCCCTGGTAGGCGGTGCCACCGCCAAGTCACTGTGATTGAGTTGTTGTAGTGGTGGTGGCTGTATCCGTGCCTCGTTGGTTGTTACCCTGCCACTGGCGACCCCCTGTAGGCACCCCTGGATTGGTTTCTGCCTCTAGAGCGCCTATTCCTGCCTCTTTGTGCCTTAGAGGAGTCTGGAAAGGACCAATTCTTGGAGGGCCAGTTCCTGCTAAACCTTGGAGGTTGAACTTGTAAGAAATATTTTACTGTTTGCACAGATTTTGCTTTCTCTTCCATCTTTTTTAGTACCTGCTGTGCGGGGGCACCAAATAAATTGACCTTGTCCATAGGTGCATCCAAAAGCTTAGATTTGACAAGGTCAGGTAATGCCTGTTCTTTCAACCATGCATGCCTCCTGATAACCGTGCCAGTCATGGCTGATCTAAAGGAAGCCTCCAGTGCATCATAGCCACATTTTAAAGAATGGTTACTAACCTGCTGTATGTTATGTAACATTTCTTGAACATACTTTTTATCTATAGATTCTTCAGAGGACAGTTTAGTCAACTGGTCAAGCATAAACTCTTGATATTGAATCATATGAAATTGACAGTTCAAAGCTCTAGCTGACAAAGTAGCAGAGGTGTAAACTTTTTTACCCCATCTCTCTAAGGACCTGGATTCCCTTTCAGAGGGAGGGGTTTTAGAAGCAGCTGCTACAGCTTTAGGGCCCTGGGAGATAGTCTCTGGATCTGCAAAAGGGGCCTTATATAAGTGGTGATGAGTGTCCAGGACCCTGTAGTACCTATCGGGCTTAGCAGGAGCCGGAGGTAAAGTATCAGGAGTAGTGCAAGCATCATTAAATGCATCATCAACAACAGATAGAACTGGAGGTATAGCTAAAGGCCTATGCTGTGGCAAGTGTAGAAAGGTCCTAAGCCTTTTTCTAGAGTCCGAGAAATCTTGGCCCTGCCACTGAAATTGTTCCCTCATAGCATGCAAGGTTTCCCCAAAGGAAAATTCCTCAGGAGGAGAGGCTGAAGGGATGGACTCCTCAGCATCAGAGTCTTCGTAAGGAGAGTAAGAAGCCTCAGGAGGGTCTGTATGTTCTGAGTCATCAGAGGAATCATCTGTGGCTACTGGCTCAGGGGGCTCTGCTCTAGGCCTCTTTTCTGGAGGAGGGAGAGAGGCCCTGTCTGGATGAGGCTGGGATCCATGAATTAAAGAGATGAGATCCTCTGCCAAAGAAAGCATATGGGAGCTGGTGCTGGGCCTGTGAGAGGGGGCTTGGCAGGCCCAGGTTTTGAAGCTTTGGCTGCTTTAGCCCTGGCAAAGGCCTTAATAGACATAGCTGGAGGAGGCCTAGCAGCTCCACGTGCAGGGGTAGAAATATCAAGGGGAATGGTGTCTGATAATTCCTGTGAAATCGCAACAGAAGGTTGGATTTCAGAAGCCGTTTCTACCAGGGTAGAAGAGGCCTCGGTATAAGGCACGTTATCGGCTGAAGAAAGAACCGCTTGCTCGGTTTCGGCCAAAACAGAGACACTCGCGGGTTGCTTAACCGCGGTTTCGGCCGAAACTGCGGACCGCGAGTGTCGGTCCTTTTCTTTGCGTTTTTTGGTTATTTGCGTAGTCAGAGGATCCGACGGCATAATGTAGGCAAAATCGGAGCCGAAAATCTGTTCAGCAAAGTCCGAGCGACGTTTAAGCGTCCGCCGGTTAAAAGAAGCACAGGCTAGACAAGCTGCTACGTCGTGGTCTGGGCCTAAACAATGTATGCAATAGGAGTGGAAATCTTTATGAGGTATTTGTTTCCCACAAGATAAACAGTTATTAACTTTCTCTGACATCGGCTGAGGCAAGAAAGAGTCCCCAACGGGGTACTTAGCTTTATAGAAGTCTTCGAAGTAGTATTCGGTAGTAGTAATCTCTGGATCTGACCGACCGGCACTTGCGAACAGCTTCTGCTTCGGGCGCCACGCGGCAAGAAAGACTGAGGAAAATGGTGTCGGCTGATGCCTTTATACCCAAAGAACTGCCGCAATGACGTCGGGTGAAGTGCGACACCAGCCGAAGCCAGACCCAGACTTTGGAATCCGGCCGACCGAAGGGCTGCCTGACGACAAGACAACCCATTTGTTAAGACTGCAGATGCATCCTTGAAGGACATCATCCCCCAACCACCTCCAGAGGAAAAGAGTTGGGCCGCTCTTCATGAGCGCTGGTAGGAATGACCAGGGAAAGAATCCCTGGAACCCTGGTTATGCAGATGCCCTCTGCCCCAAAAGGGGAGTCTTTCCTGCGAGTTTCTCCCTCTGCCTCTGGGGGAGAACTCGGCCTGTGTGTCACAGACAGGACCCTGAAATTTCTTGAAACATATCTTCCCACTCTTTTGGTTTCGGGAGAAAGAACGTTGAGGGGAAGAATAACTGACACCTGCAGCAGAAAGGGTCTTACCGTCCTGTTCACATCTGGCCAGTGTGCTTTTAACTTTGGGCCAAAACAACGAGGAGGCCACAATGGCAGCGTTAAGAAAGGAAGCCTTAAAGGGTTCCACGAAACTGCACAAGCACATCCAGGTGTGTCATCTCAAGACCGCCGCTGAACCCGCTGCTCCTGATGCGTGAGATATCAGTCGCATACAGGAGTTAGATATTGATTCAATGGTGGCCAGCTGAGAGGCCACTTTGTCACGGACCTCATCAGACACGGCACCAACCAAGGTTTCAGAGAGCTCAGAAATCAGATCCCTCTGAAGCCTGGTAAAGTGTGCCATATAATTCAGGGACCTGATAGTAAAGATCGCTGATGCAAAGGTGCGCTTCCCTATCCTGTCCCGGGCCTTTGTTAGGCGGATGGACAGTCTGGCTTTCTTCTTCTGCCAGATCCTTTTTTGTTGTGGCCGCCACCACCAAAGCATCCACAGAAAGATCTTTTGACCAATGGGGATCCGAAGCAGGAGGGGACAAAATCTTATCTGGCCTCCGGGGAACAGCTTTGACGGTATCAGGAGCCTTCCAAGCACACTGCACGAAAAGCTGGACAAGTTCATTGGCAGGTGGAGTAACCCAAGAGGTAGGGGGCCGGGTGTGAAAGGCCTGCAGGAACACAGATTCCTCAGAGGTCAGATTAGAGGACTGCCCATCACCTCTGTTTCAGGACTTCGAGGATATCACCAAAGGATACCTCAGAGGGTGACCGGGGGGATCCTTCCCCCTCATCAAATTCTGTCTCTTCAGTAAGGGGACTCCTCTGTGCAGTCCATGTGCTTCCTCTTACACAAACTTTTCAGGTGGATCTCCTCAGCGGGAGAAGCTGGAGAAGATAGCAGAAAAGGGGATTCTTGTGGGAATATGTCCTGAGGCCCTTGTGAAACCAGTGTACCAGAGGAGGGCGGAGGGATAGACAGTCCAGTATCGCCAGCAGCAGCAAAAGCCTTCTCCATCACTTGGAAGGCTGGTCCACCTGAAGAGGAGTGAATGTCTAAGACAGGGGTCATCCCTCCCCTAAGTGGCTCAGCCTGCCGACCCGGAGTCCCTGGGTAGCTGTGGAGCAGCAAACTATGCGCGTCACAACTGACATCCTGGGTCATAGCAAAACCTTCCTGCCACAAAGGCAACTGCGGTTCCTTAGTAAGATCCATAAAGGGGACAGCAGAAGGGGAAGACTGTGCTATATCCATGGACTTCAAAGGCAATGAAGGAGGAGAACAAGAAGGGGTCTTTGGAGATGGGCGATCACCTCCCAAGGAAAGACAGTTCCTGAGGGGTGGGATACCTCTGGCCAAGAGCACCTGATCCACAAGACGCAACACAGTGTTCGGACAGGCTTCTAGTGGACCTCACAGAGACTGAGGGAGAAACAGGCCTGTCCACAGAAGAGGCAAACTCGGTGCTCATCTCACCAGTCCGCACAGAGGACGACGGTGCCGAGAGACTGTACTATGGGTGTCTGCACCAAAGAAGTCATCGGTGCAGAGGTAATGTTCTGCACCGACACAGGGATCAGTGCCGAAGTGGTTGTCGGTACCAAAGCAGGAACCGACAAAAGTGGAGTCAACAATAAAGGCGTCGGTTCAGAGAACGATGTCGGAACAGACGTGGTAAAGGTCTGCACTGACTGAATGGTCGGGTGTTGACACAGTGGTAATATAGTCTGAACCGAGGAGCCCCTCGGTGCAGATATAGTGAAGGCTGCAGGAGAAGACGGAGCTGAGATCACTAATGGAGCCAAAGGCCTCGGTGCAGAAGATCTAGGCACCAAAAGCACTGGGGCTGACTGAGTGAGCTCCGAGCCGAAACTTTAGCCTTTTTAGGTTTTGGTTGGCAGGAGTCCCCAGCCGGGGACAAAGGCAAAGATTTAGCCTTGGTAGAAACATCCAAGATTTTCTTATGGGCTCTAGGAGGGATTGAGACCTCCGACCCAGAAATAGCCTCTGAAAAGGGAGATTTAAGAAGTCCCTTCAGCAACAGCTTTTTTCCTTTCCAAGTTCTATTTGAAAAGTTTTCACAGACAGTACAGGGTGGGTCAACAGACAAGTGGGACGCCCCCAAACAATAAACGCACAAAGAGTGTGCATCAGAAGTAGGTAGTTTGTGTCCACAATCAGACCACCGCTTAAACCCTGGACTACCTTTCTTATCTGCCATGACAGCAAATTAACAGAAAGGGTACCAGCAATGGTACAAAAGAATATCCGAAGGTATGAGAAAAAAGGGAAGGATTACCAACGATGGTAAAGAGAGATTACCTCGCTGTAAAAAGGCAGAGAAAAGAGCAGAAAAAACAGAAAAAAATATGTACGCTGGATGCGATATGGTAAGAGACAATGAAACAAATTTATCTGAGAGAAAAGTAATATGAAAGACTATTAAACAACAAATAACTGTACTTAGCTCAAGAGAAGCAGCTTGACACAACCGAATGGCAACGCGGCAAACTAAATTTGAGGTAACAGGGAGAGGGGGATTGTGGGTAAGAGTTTAGCTCGAGAGTTTGAAGCTGACGCGAGCTTGGAAAATGGCAGACTCGCTTCCGAGATGGGAACCGATACCCATGCGTAAGGAATAAACGAGGATTAACAATATCAGATGTACAGTTATGTATACTTACCATAAATGTAGATGTTAGAGTGTATTCACTGTTGCAGTCATCACACTTGGGTTATCTGCCTGCAGGCAGCCCTCAGTCGACCCGAATACCAGAGACTTAGTATTTCTGCGTCGGATGCTGTCGCTCCAGGACTGATGTCAGGTTGTCAGGGGTATAAAAAAAAACAGTCAGCCGACGTCAGGAGCCCCCCAATAGGGAGCTAAGTTATGGTGGGGGAAAACACCACCAGTAAAAAGTAAATACCAATACCAATACTCCTGAAAGGGGGGAGTAAAAGGCATAGAGAGTTCATAGAGAGAGTGAGAGAGAAACCAGGGGGCTGGAGGGAGGGAAACCAGGACTGCAATAGTGAATACACTTGAACATCTACATTTATGCTAAGTGTACTCAACTGTACTATGTTCTTCGTATTCCACTGTTGCAGTCATCACACTTGGGTAGATTCCCAAAGCTGAAGAAGGGCGGAGGCAGTCAAGAAGAGTTGGGGTTGGCTAGAATGTCCTGCAGGACTGCTGTTGCAAAACCTGCCCTGGATTTGGAAAAGATATGTAGATGGTAGGGCTTGGTGAAGGTGTGTACAGAACTCCAGGCAGCAGCTTCCAGGTTGTCCCTGGTAAGGACTCCCCTGAGAAATGCTGTAGAGGTAGATGTTGCCCTAGTGGAATGTGTTCTGACCCCCTGAGGGGGGTTGGTTTCCCATGGTGCTTGTAGCAGAAATGGATGCAATGTGCTATCCATTTAGAGATGGTTTGCTTTGAAATGGCCTTGCCCTCTGCGCCTGCTGCAAAGCTGACTAGTAACTGGTGTGACTTTCTGAAGGGCTTAGTCCTATCAAGGTAGAATCTGAGCTGTCTGTGCACATCCAAGGAGTGCAAGGATCCTTTCCCCTTTATTTTGAGGATTAGGGAAGAAGGTTGGCAAATGTATGGATTGGTTGAGAACCACACTGGACACCAATTTAGGCATAAAGGAAGGGTTTGCCCTGAGGGAGGCCATGTCAGCATGGAAAATAATGAAGGGTTCCCACAGTGCTTGTAATTCAGACACTCTTCTGACTGAAGTGACGGCCAGAAGCAATGCTGTTTTCCAAGAGAGTAATTTTAAGTCTGCTGATGCTGCAGCCTCAAAGAAGGGAAGTGTGAGCTTTTCCAGTACAAAGTTAAGGTCCGAAGCAGGGGTGGGTGCTCTCCTTGGTGGCCTTAAGTTGGAAAAAGAAAAGGAACTGTTTGATGAGGGGGTGCGAGAAGAGAGGTGGCTCAGTGTTGTAATGAGCCGAAATGGCAGAGGCATGCATCTTAATGGAAGAGAAGGACAGGCCTTTGTGGAGTAGATCTGCTAAGTAATCCAGGATTAGAGGCAGGGAGGGCAGAGTTGTGTCCTCTCTTTTAGATAGGCTCCAGGAGCAGTACCTTTTCCACTTATCCACATAGGATTTTCTTGTAATGGGTCTTCTGGCTTCAAGAATGACGTCCAGCACCTGCTTGCTTAGGGTTGCTGGGGGAGGATTCAAGGGATAAGCCAGGCTGCAAGATTTAGGGTTTGCAGTTGCGGATGCAAAATCTGTCCCTCCTGCTGAGAGAGCAGGGTAGGGTTCTGGTGTGGGAGCCAGGGTGGCGCTGATGTCAGGCTGCGCAGGAGTGGGTACCAGTGCTGGTGTGGCCAGTCCGGGGCAATCAGAATCATCCTTGGTCTGTCCAATCTTATTTTGAGTAATACTCTTGAGAGAAGGGGCAGAGGTGGGAATGCATAAATTGAGAGAGTTAACCACTGGAAAGATAGGGCATCCACTTTCCAGGCCTTGCTGTGAGGGTTCATGGTGCAGAATTTGCTGAGCTGGTGGTTGTAGAGGGAGGCAAAGAGGTCCAGCTCTGGGGTCCCCCATTTCTGAATCAGAAGGTTGAAAGTGCTGGGCTCTAATTGCCACTCGTGTGGGTCTAGGAGATTTCTGCTCAAGTCGTCTGCCATTTTGTTTTGTTTGCTTGGCAGGAATTGAGCTTGCGGATGGACTTGCATGTCCAAGATCATGTTCCACAGGGACATGGCTAACCTGCAGAGTGGGTAAGAATGGATTCTCCCTTGCTTGTTGATGTACCACATAACTGCGGTGTTGTCTATTTTTATTAGTAGTTGTCCTGGACAGAGCAGGGATCTGAAAGTTGTCAGGGCATTCTACACAGCTAGCATCTCTTTCTGGTTGATGTGCAGATAAACTTGACTTGGGCTTCAGTGGCCCTGAATGCATTTGCCATCCATGTGTGCTCCCCAGGCATAGTCTGATGCGTCTGTTGTTAGGGTCTGGGTGGCATGGGGTTGAGTAAAGGGTAGTCCCTTGTTGTGGTTGCATGCTGCTGCCACCAAAGAAACTCTGTCCTTAGACAGGGTATGATAGGAATGAGTGTTTCAAGGTCCTGAGAATGTTGGCACCAAAGACTTTTTAAATACCATTGAAGTTTCCTCATATGCAGTCTGGCATATGGAATTAGCAGTATGCATGAGGCCATGAACCCTAGGGCCTGCAGAATTTTCTTTGTGGATAGCTGAGTTCTGGTGGACATTTGCTTGAAATAGGCTGTCAGATATACTTGTTTTTCTGAAGTGAGGAATGCCATCTGGGATGCTGTGTTCAAGCTTGCTCCCAGGAATACAATCTTTTGACTGGGCACCATTTTTGATTTCTTTTCGTTGATGGTGTAACCCCAGGGATGTGAGAAGGTTTTTTTATACAAATGTCAGGTGCTGCAAAAGCAATTCCTGACTGTCAGCCTGAATCAGGCAGTTGTCCAAGTACGGTTAAAGTTGGATATTTCTCTGCCTGCAGTATGCAATGGCTGAAGCCACACATTTTGTGAATATTCCGGGCGCAGTGGATAAGCCAAAGGGAAATGCAGAGAACTGATGATGCATAGATCCGGCCCTGAAACATAGATGTTCCCTGCATGACTCCCTTATAGGGATGTGCAGATAGGCTTCTTTTAAGTCTAGGGTAACTAACAAGGCATCCTTGGCTAGCACATGTAGAAGCTGTTGCAGGGTAAGCATTTTGAATTTTGGTACCACCAGGAAGGTGCTGAGAATTGAAAGATCCAGGATTGGGTGCCAAGAGCCCTCTTTTCTGGGTACCAGGAAAAGTCTGGAACAGAATCCTTGCCCTATCTGTTCTGCTGGAACCAGCTGAATAGCCCTGATGGAAAGCAGGGCTAGGACTTGGTTTTCTGCCTCTGCCCACTGGTTTGGCAGAAGGTCTGGGAACTCTTTTGGGGTTCGCAGAGAATGGAAGCTAATGTTGAGGACCCATCGGTCTTTTGTGATGGACATCGTTTTTTGCATGAAGGGCAAGTTTTCTTCCTAGGGGCACAAGCAATTGGGCTAGGTGGGGAGTGGAGCAGAGAAGTCTTTGTGAATTCTTTCCATACTGAGATGGCTTATCACTCCCTGTTTTGGGGGTGGGAGCACTCCATTGCTTAGATCTCTGCATACCCCAGACTGTAGTCTGGGTGGTCCGTTTCCCCTGGGTCTAGTTTGAGATGGCCTGGAGGGGCTGTAAAGGACCAGTGTTTCGAGGGGCAATGCCTACTGAATCTATGAGGTTGTACTTGTAAGAATTCTTTACCTGTCTGCATAGATTTAGCTTTTTCTTCCATCTTTTTAAGAATCTCTTCTGCTTTGGTACCAAACATATAGTCTTTGTTCAAAGGGGTGTCTAGTAACTTTGATTTGACATGGTCTGGCAAGGTCTGCTCCTTAAGCCAAGCATGCCTTTTCAGTACAGAACCAGTGAGTGCTGCCCTGCAAAATGCTTCTAGGGCGTCAAAGCCGCACTGCAATGTCTGCTTTCTGACTTGGCTTGCGGAGTGCGTAAGTTCCTGCAATTCTTTATTTTCTGCACAGTCTGTAAAGGTTGCTACTTTTTCCTTAAGATCCATATGTTGCTGGTACTTCAGCATGCAAAACTGACAATTTAATGCCCTAATGGCAAGAGTTGCAGAAGTATACACCTTCTTACCTCATCGGTCCAAAGGTCCGGAATCCCTGTCCTAAGGGGTGGGATTCTTGGCTGTAGTTGCCTTGATACCTTTAGGCCCCTGGGAAATTATCTCTGGGTCAGTAGTAGGATTCCCGAAAAGAAATTTGTGAGTGTCAGGTACTCTGAAGTACCTGTCTGGTTTCCTAGGGGCAGGGGGTAAAGTATCAGGAGTAAGACTGGATTCCATAAAGACATCGACAACTCCCAAGCTAAAGGCCTGTGCTGTGGCAAATCTAGAAATTCTCTGAGTCTCTTCTTGGACTGAGGATAGTCTTGGCATTCCCAGTGGAAATGCTCTCTTAAAGTATGTAAGGTTTCACTAAAAGAAAATTCGTCTGGAGGAGAGGCAGAGGGAATGGATTCCTCTGCATCTGAATCCTCATAAGCAGATAAGGGCATGTCTTCATAATCAGATACCTCACAGTCATCGGACTCTTGGCCTGTTGAAGCTGCTGGGGACTGGTCTCTCTTTCTCTTAGCAGGGGAAGGCGGATTTCCCCTAATCAGCATAAGGTTTTCCGCCATTCTAAGCATTTGACGTTGTGGCAAGGGAGCAGGTGCATGCGCTTTGGTCGTCGGTCTTCCAGGCGTAGTGCATTCTCTTGGCCTTAGAAACTCTGTAGTTTTGAACAGAAATTAAGTCGGTTTGAGTCAAACATCGGTTGTGTGAGAAACTGCCTCAAAAGCTGGTTCCTGCTCAGCGGCTCCGAACCCATTCAAGGTAGAGACATTTGCAGGTTCCATAGTCGAAGAGTCTCGTGGCACACCGGACTCCGAACGGGTCTTGGTAGAGGCCTACGAATCCACTGAAGTGGGCATCAGGGGCTGTGAAAGAACCTCACTGGGTACTGGCGACTAGCTTAACGGAAGAGTCGGTGGCAGCTTTGGACCTGTGCGTTCTGTCTCTGACTTTATCCTTACTTTTTTCGGAAGATCAGTAGTCGGATGGCTTACCGAAGCCATTTTGGAATTTGGAGATCGAGAGCGAAAGAATTTAGCGACAATGAGAGTCAGACGATGAATAGTTCTGGTGCTGAACAAGGCACAAAACCGATAGCGAGCTACGTCGTGGTCTGGGCCTAAACAGGTGGCACATTAAGAATGAAAATCTTGGTGTGGTATTTGCTTTCCACAGGCAAGGCAATTGTTAACTTTTTCTGACATCGGTTAGAGTATGAAAAAAGGATCCCCAATGGGGTACTTAGCTTTAGAAGACTTCAGGATGATTCAATTCGTAAACGAAAAATCAGGTAGTGGCCGACCGGCACTTGCGAACTGCTTCTGGCTCCTCAGCAAGAAAGACTGATGTAATGGCGTCGGCTGTCTGTTTTTATACCCCCGACAACCTGACGTCAGTCCTGGAGCGACAGCATCCGACCAGAAATACAAAGTCTCTGGTATTCGGGCCGACTGAGGGCTACCTGCAGGGAGATAACCCAAGTGTGATGATTGCAACAGTGAAACACGAAGAACATCCCTTCTTTCAAGGCTTGGCAGAGTTGTCATCCTATAGTTTCCTTTTACTGCCCTGGATAATGTTTGGCTGTGATTTCTGCTTGTTACGCCACCAAAAAGGATCTTCATTAAAAGAGGAGAACTTTGGAATATGAAACTTTTTTATAGTCCTTGTATCAATTTACCTCTCTCATCCTAGTGTCTAAGGATCCGATTAGCTGCTGCACCAAAACCACAATCAGACTCAAAACAAGCATTTGGAAAATCATTTTTTTAACTCCTCAAAAACTTCTCGAGTGCAGTGAAGCATACTTCCTAATCAATGCTGCATTTAGTATCAGCCACCTCCAAGGGGCACTTTTTAGAGCACGTTTCGACACCTGAGAAACATCAGTAATGATACGTTTAACATAGACCTTTTGCTCTGTAGGCAAAGATGCAGCAAACTCTTCTAAATGTATATTTATCTCAACATAAACTTCCACATACAACACTGGTAAACACTTTGAAAGCTATCATGCTGGACTGTGCCAACTACTTTCCCTAAGATTGTAGCCACTTGCCTAGTTAATCTGAGGGACAGTCTTCTCATTAGCAATGGTCACCGGGGACAAGAACGCATGATCCACAGACAAAAAGGCTTGGAGACCAGGTGAGGCCAAACCTATCTAAAATTTCTTAAACCCTTTCTTAGGCAAAGCCTCAATGAACAGAGGATCACAAGCTTTCTAGAAGACCTCTCCCAATACTGGGATCAGAGGGGGGCATCTGTTTGGGTCCCTTTATCTGTTACCCATCACAGGACCAAAGTGATCTGACAGACAGGTCACAGTCCTCAGACACAAGATCCACTTCAGAGGATACTCAGCAGACTGACAAGGGGTGGAAGCAACACATCCACAGCCACCATCTCAGGTGGGAAACCAGTCGGAGACTTCTGCCCCACTACGTGGAGGGCTTTCCATGTCTTTTGGGCATGCACTACATTAGTGGAAGATTTCCCTGGGGTAAAGTATTACTACTTGGCAAAAGATTTTACATGCCTAACTTCCCCTGCACATAAAGAATTTGGTTCTCCCCTACCTGCAGCAGGTAACAGTGCAGCCCTGGAGGATGTATGGACCCCTGTGTCATGCACAGTTGTGATACTACAAGCACATCACTGGACCTGGAGGTAACAAAAAGTGAGTGGTCCGACAGCCTTGCTGAAGCTAAGGCACTGCAGAATCAAAAGCCTGCTTTTTAGGTGCAGCATGGGAAGATGGTTGTTGGAGGTCAGAGTCCCTCAAGTCAAAGGACAAGAAACCAGGCAGGCCAATACCAAATTCTGATCAATTCCACTATTCTTCCTGTAAGTAGGAATCTAAAAACTATTTCTTTGGGGATATTACGCAGCTCAAAGCACAAAATAAATGCACAAAAGTCCCCAGATTTAAAAAAAAAAAAAAAAAGTGCAGGTTTCAGTCAGAATGACTTGATACAGCCCCAATCAGCTACCTTACATCATTTACTCAAAACCATGCCCCCCTTTGCGCCTCTGCTTTAAACATACACACACACACTAGTATCTGGCCACACCTTCACTCCTGTCTTTATACTTTAACCACAATAGAGCTACCAGCCAAACATGACTCCCATACAATATGCAATTGACTCTAGCATTTCCCTTCCGATTCTCACGTCCCTAGCCTACATACTAACACAGCACTAGACAACACTACATTCCATCCAACACATTTCCATACAAACACAATAACGTCCTTATAATTTCTACGTTTAATGACAGCTCAGTACTACACATACTAATAATTTAAATACCAGGATCTCACACTAGAAAGATATCATGTAGGTACAACTTGGAAACAGCACACACAAGTAAACAGTGTATTACAAAAAGGCTACTTAGCTCAGGAGACACACCCAAACCCAGGACCACACAATACCTTACTCTCAACTAAACAGATATCTGATCTACTAATGTTTACTATCAATGCCAGGAGTATATCCAATAAACTACCTGACCTACATGCATTTATAATCCACTACTCTCCAGACGTACTCATCATTACTGAGACATGGCTAAAACATAGTACCCAAAATGAAGAAATCCTCCCTCCACGATATAATATCTTAAGACTAGATAGAGTTGGCCGGAAGGGAGGTGGGGTTGCAATTCTCTTTTAAAAACACACAACATCCAACCTCTACAAACCTATCTAAATTTCAAAATGCTGAAACCTTATGCACAGTCCCATATATAAAAAACAACATTCTCTGCTGCTATATTCCTCCAGGGAACAACTCTCCCATAATTGAAGAAATCTTACAGTGGACTAGAGATAATCTTCCACAAGAAGCTATCCTACTAGGTGACCTAAACATAGACTGGTTAGCCTGTAACAAACACCACTAACCATATTAAACTCTTTTTTTTCTCAACTTATTCAAAAAACTACTAGAGTAGATAAAAACACACTATTCTAGATTAGACCTCTAGTCAACTTCCCTAAACAAAACTACCAAACAGGGTGTCTACCAGATGGTCTTAGCGACCACCTCCCCACATTCCTCCTACACAAGCACACTAACATTTCCAAACCCAAAGTTTTTAGACAAATCTAAAAAACTGGAAACCACGAAAACTGCTCCAAGGACCAGGCAACACAACCAGAAGTATATTAAGTAATTTATTCACGGTCACTGACTAAGCTCTTTCACCAACATTTGGCTTCTTCAGAGACTCTGAAGAAGCCAAATGTTGGTGAAAGCGCTTAGTCAGTGACCGTGAATAAATTACTTAATATACTTCTGGTTGTGTTGCCTGGTCCTTGGAGCAGTTTTCGTGGTTTCCAATTTTTTACATTTGTGCCCTGTGTTGGGACCACTGTTGTTTTTTAGACAAATCAGAGATTACCACAAACTAAACCCACAAGATCTTAACACTATTCTAAAATAAAGTAACTGGGAACTATTACGAACCCTAGGTTTAGACAAGCAGTTGACTGCTTTAACAGTACTCTCTCTGATGTCATTAATATAGTCACACCCATCAGAAAAATTAGAGTTAAGGCAAACTATGCACCATGGCCAAGTAGGGACACAAGAGACCTACTAAAGCCCAGAAATGAGGCTTGGAAAATCTGGAAGAGGGATAACACTAGCATAGCCAAACAAAACCACCTACAACTTGGAAATCATGCCAAGAAACAAACCAAACTTGATAAACAGAACAATTTCCTTTGCATCCAAAGCAAACACTCAAGTTTTGGCTAGCTATCGACTCTACCAAAACCAGGCAAAACTACCACCCCAACTACAAGCTCCTCGAATAATACTAATGACATAGCCTATCAATTCAATCAGTATTTTATCAAGTCCATTTTGGCATTATCCTCTCAATTATCTAACTATACATATATATCCCCACCAAATGTCCTTATAATATTCCTTCCTTTACTCTCTCACCCGTTCCCACCTCTACAATCAAAAAACTCCTCCTAAAACTGAAACCTACCACCCACCCTTGCAGATGACGGTCTACCTGCTAACTTCCTTAAAATATCCGATGAATCCTCATCTTACCCATTTTCTATCCTTATCAACCGTTCTATACAGGAACCCTATATATCCCACAACTATGGAAAGTCTCATATATTATTACTCTGCATAAAGGTGGCAATTCCTACGATTTCTCAAATTACCATCCTGTTGCTATTCTACCTCCCTTATCTAAACTACTTGAGAAGTGTATTCACTCTCAAGTCATGCAGTTCTTGAGCACACAATCTCCTCTCCACCACACAACATGGTTTCCGGCCTCATCACAGCACAACACTGCTCTTCTCTCTTTTACTAACTTGGTTAACACAGAAATAACAATTTTGTATCTGCTATAGTCTTAGATCCCTCTAAAGCATGCAATATGGTCTCGCACTTCATACTACTAGACACTCTGTCTCCCCTATATTTTGTCCCTTCTACTATTGCCTGGTTCAAAAGCTATCAGACAGGCAGCAATCGGTCCAGTGACAAGGTGAACTATCCCCTTTACTTCCAACTACCATAGGTGTACCACAAGGCTCAATATTAGGCCCACTTTTCTCTATTTTCATTAACAATCTACATACCTCCACCCATCATGCCACACTTGTACAGTATGCAGAATCTACACTAATCTGCTCTGCACCATAGGTTCATAGGTAGATACTAGGCTATCTGCCCTAGGGCATTTATAAGCCTAGCCAGAGTGTATTTGGCTTCCGCCTCCCTATTAGATTAGCCTACTGTGCCTCTAAAGTAGGTCACAGAAGGTACCCTTTTATGATTAGTTTACTGTGCCTCTGTCTAGCAGAGACACAGAAGAGATCCCAGGGGTGAATTTGCGATTTCCCATCCACGCGTCCAGATTTCGCTTTTAAAAGGGTCAGCGAGGGGCTATGTCTAACATGAATTGGGATTATATTCCAGAGTGAGGGGAGCCTCTGGGAAATAAATCTGTCCCTCCAGCATGTCCTATTTATTTTTGTGCTGAGGTTTAGGTCCCTGGAGCATGTAGCTCTAAGGGACTTGGATTTTTTGAGGTGGAGCATGTCCATTAATTCTGGGTTTGACATGGCTTTGTACGTCAGGCATAGATCGCCTCTGAGTAGGCGGTAAGCAACTGAGTAGAGCTGGAGTTTCTTTAGTCGAGCTGCATAGGACATCTGTTTGTAGCCCATGATCCTCTTGGTGAGGTACTTTTGGGGTCTCTCCAGTTGCTGCAGGTGTCAGGTAAGGTACATCCCAAAAGTGGCATTGTATTCAATTATAGGCCTGATGAGTGACTAGCAGAGGGGCACAATAACCATCACTTACCACTCTACAACAACTCGCTCAGGAATCCTTTAGCTCTGTGGAAAGATGGATTACTGACTCCTAACTTATCCTAAACCCCAACAAAACTAATTTGCTTCTATTCACCCCCAATAAATTTAAATCCACCCAGTCTCCTTTACGATCACATCCAAAAATGGCACGGCCACTCTGTCACTTCTCTTTTTGCCCAAGCCAAACTCCTTGGTGTAGAAATCGACAAAAACCTTCTCTTTGATATCCATATTTCACAAACCATCAAAAAGGTCCACAAAAAAAAAATGGGAGCACAAAATTCCTCACAGATCAGGCCCTGATCACCCTAGCCCAAACACATCTACTGTCCACTCTGATGTATGAGCACCTTTCCCAGATCAGAAAATTTTAATTCATCACTGTTGCTTGAACTTCCAAATTTACTTCTTTATCAACAGCTTGTCGTAGTCTCCAACATTTTAAAGGATCCTGATAAAACCCCAGCACTAAGTCAACTACTCATTCACTACATAGCAAATCACCCTCTCCAATCACTCCTCTGCTTTTCTAGGGTTAACACTGCAGGGAAAGCTTTATTCTCTCACGCCATAGCTAAAGCCTGGAATAACCTCCCACCTTCTCTGACTTTTACCTCCACTATTACACAGTTTAAAAACTCACTTAAATCGCATCTAATGAATACCTAGCTATGTTCACGTATTACATAATATTCACTGTTTTTTTTACAACTTTACACACCTTTCTTCCTATTATACATACTGTAAATATGCTTCATTGTTTATAACTTTAAAAGTTGCTCTCCAGTTCAGTGCTACTTTATGTTAACCATGCTTTGTTAGTATATACTAATATTGCTTATATGTGCTTGTCTGTCTCTTATTCGGTTTTGTTTACTGTGGAGCTTTTCTCCTCGGGTATCCGCTGTAAATGGACCTGTGTCCAGATGAACCATCCCAGTAAACAAATGTAAAATAAAATAAAAATAAAATAAACAAATGAAAAATTCCTGTTAGAAATGTGTAGCACATAAAATGGTGCCAAAACTGCAAACTAAATGAACAAATTTAAAATGCTCCAAAAGAGAAGCACAGGAGCAAACCAAGGCTGACAACAAAAATCAGCATAAATCCAGCAGTCACTGAGGCTTATTCAAGCAGCAGAAATAAATGCTAGTTCAAACAATGACTGAATCCGTGCCTAAGACGAGTAAAATCCAAGCTGTTTTATTGGTAAGGGCTTTCACCCTGTAAGGGCTTTGTCAAACCATAAGAAACAAACACTGAATAAAATCAATAAGGAAATAGGGCTGACATCACTTCCTGTTCCTGATAAAAAACTTTTCAGTATGCAAAAATACAGGTATATAAAAAATGTATACAGAAAACTATATATATAAGCAATATATATATATATATATATATATATATATATATATATATATATATATATATATAAAATATATATATGAAAAATATACATCTGTATATAAAGGCAAATATAAAACATTTACTAACATTCTAAAATATATATGTTTATCTCACAGTGAGTCTCCGATTCTTAAGAACGGGTTTCAACGGAATTTTGTCATTCAGACCTGGTCTCCGGTCTTCTCTAAGTCTGATAATCCATTTTAATTCCAGTGTTTCATTGTAATTGCATATATCCCCCTCCCCTAACACTGGGTTCATTGATCTGTATAACTAAGAAAACAAATGAATGTGTACCGTCACTGTCTATAATGTGTTTAGAAAGTGCACTGCGTGGAGACCGTGTACGAATGTGATAAAGGTGTTCCCTTACTCTGTCTCACAGGCGTCTGTCTTGCCTATGTAGAATGCCTGACAAGCAGTGTACTTAGCTAAATAAATGACATGTGATGTATTGCAATTAGCACAGAGTTGAAACCTGAAACAATAGGAAGTAACTGGGTGAATAAACTAGGAACTGGTATCTATAAATTAGCAAAAATTACAATTACACGGAACAGTACCCACAATATTGTTCAAACACTCATTAGGCTGTGTAGACAGGCGAGGGTAACAAAGTAATCTATGTAGGTTGGACTTGTTCCTATATCTAAAATAAGGATCCTCACCAACAATGTCCAAGTTGTGAATCAAGTAAAAGTAGATTCCAATTCTTGTTCAAAACCTCTCTTATACTGTTTATGTCTTGTGTATAACTAACAGAAAATCTAACTGGTGGATTCCTAACTTCAGGACATATATCAGGGACATTCTCTACTGGATATGGTTGTGAGAAATATGGTCTAGCAATACCATTCCTCAGCTCCAAAACACCTTCAAAGTGGGAGGTGATCTCAACTGGCCTATATGCTCTTTGTAAAAGCCTGTTGTTTACATTTGACAACTCTTGTAAGAAGCTATCATAATTTGGGTTAATCCTGGATGCTCTTATCGCCTGTCCCCTTATCAAGTTCTTATATATGTAATTGGGGTGCATACTTTCCCGGTGTAATAAGGAATTCCTATAGCACATTTTTCTAAAGACTCCAGTACTGAGCATTCCATTTGGCAGTCTATCAACAAAAACATCCAAAAAAGTAACGCAATTAATCGAACTTTCAATAGAAAAGTTCAAAAAAATGGTTAGACTGTTAATCTCTTTATGTAAGTCATCCAGGGCTTTATCTGTACCAATCCACAGGAGGAAAAGATCATCAACAAAACGTGCATAGAAAACAGCATGTTTCTTAAAACTATCTAGGACAAACAGCTTATTACGTTCCCAGTCCAGCATGACAAGATTGGCGTAGCTATTGGCTATATACATTCGTACACGGTCTCCACGCAGTGCACTTTCTAAACACATTATAGACAGTGACAATACACATTAATTTGTATTCTTAGTTATACAGATCAATGAACCCAGTGTTAGGGGAGGGGATATATGCAATTACAATGAAACACTGGAATTAAAATGGATCATCAGACAAAGCAGACCAGAGGCCAGGTCTTCCTTCCTTCTTCTTTCGGCTTTTCCCGGTTAGGGTTCGCCACAGCGGATCAAATGTCCACTCATGATTGGCAGTAGAATTTTACGGTGTCGAGTTGCCAGCTCGGCGCCCAACCTTCCACAGAAGGCACACACATGCATGAACTCATGCCTAGGGCCAATTTAGAGTGTCCAATCAACCTATAGCATGTCTTTGGGATGTGGGAGGAAACCGGAGCACCCAGAGGAAACCCACGCGACCACGGGGAGGACAAGAAGACTCCACACAGAAAGCACCCCAGCTGAGGATAGAACCGCAGAACCTCTAGTTGTGAGGCGACAACGCTAACCGCTGCACCATCGTGGCCGCCCAACCGGAGGCCAGGTCTGAACGACAAAATTCCGTTGTAACCTGTTCTTAAGAATAGGAGACTCACTGTGAGATAAACATACATATTTTAGAATGTTAATAAATGTTTTATATTTTCCTTTATATACAGATGTTTTTATATATATATATTGCTTATATATATAGTTTTCTGTATACATTTTTTATAGAACTGTATTATTTTTGCATACTGAAAAGTTTTAATCAGGAACAGGAAGTGATGTCAGCCCCATTTCCTGATAAAATGTGACTTGATTTTATTCAGTGTTTGTTTCTTATGGTTTGACAAAGCCCTTGGAGGGTGAAAGCACTTGGCAATAAAACAGCTTGGATTTTACTTGTCTTTGGCACAGATTCAGTCATTGTTTGAACTAGCATTTATTTCTGCTGCTTGAATAAGCCTCAGTGACTGCTGGATTTATGCTGATTTTTGTTGTCAGCCTTGGTTTGCTCCTGTGCTTCTCTTTTGGATCATTTATTTATTTTATTAGTAACAGGAGCATTTGGACTGTGACAACACTTACTCTTATAGTATAAATTATTTAAAATGGTGCAGTCGTACCCAATCACCCCAAATGATCAAAGCCCATTAGAAAGAGCAATATCAGTAAAGTTAGCAGGTCAAAACTTCCAAACGAAGCTTTTAAATCAACAGGCCTTACACTGTTAGTCCAAGCAGCAACACTGCTAGTCAAAGAAAGAACAAAAGCATATACAACACGTATAATCAGTCCAAGCAGCAACACTGTTAGTCAAAGAAAGAACAAAAGCATATACAACACGTATAATCAAGTCCAAGCAGCAGACTACAGTACTCAAGCACTGATATAAATAAAACCCAAAAGCACAGTCCAAGCAGCAGACTACGGTACTCAAGCACTGATATAAATAAAACCCAAAAGGAGTTTATTTCCCCAGCTCTGCAGCTATGACCCAAGTCAAGAGAAGCTGTGCC